>NW_008346901.1:41852-59719 GCF_000622305.1 Nannospalax galili
TATACAGAGAAAATGTTTACATAAATTATTCAAAGAAGTTCACACATATCTATTTCAGTGAGAGATTTAAACAAACATCCCAACAATCAACTATTAGTTTAATCAATTAAAATGAACAAAGATTTAAAATTACATAAAATGCATAATTATAAAGCTTAGATTATTGGAGATTAATTTCTCCAAAATATCATTTAAGAAAACTAATTCTGAAAGAAATAATAGTATGGCAACTAGAAATCAACATAATAAAATATGAATATACAAAAATATGAAATTTTATTCCAGTGGAGTCTTCATAGGTAAGAAGATTCCATATCATTAAGATAGCATTTTTTCCAAATTAGTCAATAAATTTAATGTCATCCCAATGGAATTGCTTGAGGATTAATTATTATGCTGATATTCCTATAAAGAAAAATAACTGCTTATAAGGGGCTAGAGAGACAGCTTAGGCACTTAAGAGCACTTGCTGTTCTTCCAGAAGACTGGAGTAGAGTTCCCAGTACCCACGCCATGTGGCTCACAAGCACTTGTGACTCACAACCAGGGGATCTGATGCCCTCTTATGGCTTCTGTTCACACAAGGCTCACACCTACATACATACAAATAAAAAGAAACCTTTAAAAAAAAAAAAGGAGTTTCTAAAAGCTTCATAAGACAGACGTCTGCACAGAATGGTGGGGTGGTTTAGAGATAACAGACCCTGGCCCACATCGATATGGCTCAACGATGACTAGAGGACAGGGAAAGTGACAAATGTATAAATAACTGATGCTAGCCAGTGGTGTATTCTATTTAAAAAGTAAGAAAATGAGCTTCCAACTTTAAACCACACATCAAAAGAAAAGCGTTTATGTTGACATTAAAATAGAAAATAAGAGATGAAGGTGGAAGAGGAAAGAACCAGTGCCTTTGAAGGGGAACCAGGTGACCCACAGGGCCTTTTATACGGTTACTGAACACACCCTGTGTTCTTTTCTGGAATTCTCTCACATTATTTACTCCACTGTGGGTTCCTTGCTAACATGTACATATTGTGCACTGTCCTTTGCACAAATTGATATTTTTACAGTGTAAACATTTTAAAATCATGCATTCCATTTTCCAGCTTCTGAATAACATTAACACAGTTTTTCACATGTTTCATAAAGCAAAAGATGAACAATTCAAGCCTATTTACATATCTTCAGGGGAAAGAGAAAGACATCAGAATACATAGAAAAGGAAGGACAAAATAGGCAGAACAATAAAGCATTTGACAGACAAAACAGCATTTTGACACAAAAAAACAAAGCTCAACTTTGAACATAAAAGAAAGTCCACTCCTGAAGGGATTTCTTAAAGCACAGAATCCACTTAATCAGATGTCATCTTACTTATAGGCAAAGAGAGCTGTAACCATAATCTCATATCCCCTTGCAAGGCCCAGAGGATTAAAGGCAAAGAGAAACCATCATCCTAAATTCTAAGAGGCAGCACTTAACGCATAAAATATGTAATGAAATGCTTCTAATCATGTGGTTATTAAATAATTAGAAAAAAACACTCACACACAAAAAGTTAATAAAAATAAATCTTATCAATTAAAAAATATGTAGCAGGAAAATCAATTCATAAAGCAACCTTTTCAGGCAGAAACTATCATAATTTTAAGGTTATCTATGAATTATCAAGTGCCTTTTCAAGTTAGCAAAGAAAAGTGCTAAACTTGCTTTTAGGTAGGGTGAAAATCTTTGTTCCAAGGTATCAATTACCCCATTTCTATTTTAGGTTGACCACGGGAAATTGAAGCTAATTATTGTGCTTGTGTGGATGCTACAGTTTGTTGAAGGATAACAAATTAATGATTTTCAGCTGATATCTCAGAGGAGAGAAAAACCTTTATCAATGGTTATATTTCTTTTGGGTGGCTTAAGAAATGTGAAATTGTTTTGCAAGAACTTCCAGCCAGGTCACAGACTGACCTATATTGCAGTCCAGAAACATGCTTGTCACAAAATGACTTAACACGCTAAGACTTTCTCTTCACCACCCAAGAACTCTATACTATGTAACTCAATAAGAAGGCATCTTTGGCTAGGATTAGTGGGCAGCAGAGGTGCACATTTTACAGGCTTAGTTTTGGGCGCACTTTTGGCAGGCATTAGAACATTTAGGAGATGGAGCCTACTGAGACATCCTTAGCTTATTGAAGACATGCCGTCAAGGAGGATTGTGGGAGCCCAGGTTACTGAAGACAGGCTACCAAGGAGGATTGTGGGAGCCAAGCCTCCTGTTCTTCCTGTCTACCAGATGTTCCAGCTGAGACATGCTGCCTCTGCCTTTACCAGAGGCCCAAGGCAATGGGGTCACTGGATTTGGGACTGGAGCTTCCAGAAACATGAGGCAAAATAACTCCTCTTCTAAGTTAATTGATAAAATGAATCCAAACTGCTCTCTAGAGCCAGGATTTTCTCTGAGTCTTTCTGGATCCTAATAAACTAACTGCATGAATTTGTTGTAGTTGATTTTCTGTGCATTAGTTCCCTCATCTGAGAAGGGGGAAAGAACACATGATCTGATTCATAACCATATCATGAGAATAGTTTTATAATAAGCAAATGGTCATTTGAAAAATAGCATACAATATTATCTTTAAGTCTTTATTGTTTGCAGATGCAGTGTGTGTGTGTGTGTGTGTGTGTGTGTGTGTGTGTGTGTGTCCCACAGTAGAGTAGACACTTAATAAACAGTGACAGAGTAAAAGATTCTGGAAAGAAAATCCAAACATGGAGAAAGGGCTAGGGATGGGCTAGGACAGAAGTCAGAGCTTAGCTGTGTACTGTGATTATTTCAGACTTCCTTCCCTTTCTACAGTGCCATCATCTCTAAACTCCACACGATGAAAGGCAGTTGAGGAACTCACTAAAGGCTTGACGCATCCGAACAGCATTCATTCAGTAGGTTCCAGACAGTTGATACTGTGCTGTGGCCAGCAAACCAAATGTCCCACTCCTCATGGAGTGAGAAAGCTATTTAGAAATAGGTAGGTAGACGGGCAACCCTAGGATATCATTTTTTCATAATATTCCTAAGAAGTTCAATTAAAAAATATCCATCAAAAGGAAAAGAGCTGAGAAATTGTTTCCCATTACCTGCAACCTGGACAAAGAAACTATGACCATCTCCCCAAATTTATCCGTACCTTAACCATGTATGACAGTGTGGGGTTTGCCATTGTTATCGTTATCTTCGTTATCGTTACTGTTGAGTTAATTTTCTCAACCAATTAAAGAATTAAAAGGTTGGAAAAACTCAGGCCAGCAGAGAGCAGCAGTCAAACTTTTATTGAAAGATAAAGAATCACATCCATATGGATGAAAAGAATCATACACACATACAGACACTCATACGGAAAGATGACGCTGTCTACAATGGAGAGGAGACCTGGACACAGAACTCCACTGCCCCCTAGGGAAAATCTGAAACGTTTCTGTGGGTTTCCTTCCCCTGAGTTTGAACTGGTCAACTTAATCAAAGAGAAAGCTGATAGGTCACATCTGCAAGCTGGGATATCCAGGGATACCTGACTGTAAGGTCAGTTTAAAGGGGTCCTGTTGGACCTTTAACAAAAAAAAAGGCCTTTCTGTAGGGCCTAGAAATAGCAGAAAATATGGTATCTTTTTTATTTCTTGGTTAGCTTATTAGGGATCCAGCCCCTTACAGTAGTGAGACAGTGGGAAAAATTTCCCCTTAATGTTCTAGAGAGTCGCCTACAGAAATCAAAAAGTTGCTGTCACCACAAATATTTAGAACTTTTCTGAAAAAAATGTTTAATTCTTAAACTTTTCTTTTTTCTAATTGTGGGTTATTACTAATGAATAGCACTAGAAATGTTCATTTGTAGCAACTGAGTGTTTCTCAAAGCCTGTTATCTCACATGCTGTTACAAAATTTCATTTACTGATGGAATCTTAGTGAGAATTGGAAGCCACACAAATTCAGCCTTCCACTTAGCGTTTACTATATACACTGTATAAAATTAAATTTGTGGTCTTTCAAATGACTATGTGCACACATCTCCACTGTACATCTATTCATGGTCCTGACTTTAATAGTCTAGTTGGCTGGCTTAAGCTTTAGTACAAAATGAATTTAACAGCTATGGTTGCTTATGCTATTTCTTGAGGTTGAGCTGTCCCTTCTGAAAAGGTCTGGCCACTGCACACACTGACGTCCATGTTTACTCACTTTTTAATTGAGGTTTTATTGCAGTCTTTAAAAAGTTATTGCACATGAAAATATCTTTCCTACTCCTTTCCTTCTCTGCAACCACCAACCCAAGGAAAGGGATTAAAACTCACTTTCTAGAACATACATAAAACAATACGATACAGTATGATCTGGCCCTCTCATCTTAAAAGCAGAACCGTGCCTCGGCTAGCATGCATAGGACCACAAAATCATTGCGTTGTGTGCTAAATGGCACTTTTCATTTGTGCTTCTACACTGTTTTCAGTAGATCATTTAGAGGGTAAGTATTCTTTAGAAACTAAAAACACACCACAGTTCAGGGCCCTGGAGCCTGATGGGAAAAGAAGGCAGGCTACAAAGGTGGTCTTTGTGAGACAGGACTACACACTGGTGTCTGTTACTGACCTGGCCGGCTCATGGCTTCCCCTAGTGTCTCCCTCTTGAAATGCTAAACTTGTCTGTTGCAAAGCAGACCTGGAGGAAAGAAGCAGGCTTTTAGAGCTCCTGAACCCTCAGCTTCAGGAGGAGGATCAGCTTCATACTGTAGGTAAACATTTCTGTGGGGCCTGAGGGTATGCAGAAGATTTAGGGGAGGATTCATTCCTTTGTGAATTGTTTTTATGAGACTAATAACCCCTAAGGTTCAAGTGATAATTAGAAAGATAGAGACCTTGTCATTTTCCAGAAGAGTGCTGAATGACCTACTCTGTTAGTCCAAGGGGTTTTATCAAGAGGACAACTACAGCATTTTGCACTTATCTTTCTTTCTTTAAGCCTGCTTGAAAATTAGTCACTTTGTATTTCTGTAATCTACGTTAAAGTGATTTTACTAGTGCTTGAAAATATTTTTTACTTGAAAGACAGTCTTAAGGATTTACACCTTATCTTATTAGCACATTGAGTTCTTTTTTTCACTTCTACCTCACAGAGTAGGAAGCCTGCTGTACACAGAGTAGGAAGTGTAGTACTGGCCCTTGAGTGATCTAAGATGTCACACTTGAGTGAAGGAAGGGCTCAAATTCCAAGGGCTGGACAACCTGGCTTTCCTTCCTTCCTTCCTTCCTTCCTTCCTTCCTTCCTTCCTTCCTTCCTTCCTTCTTTCCTTCCATCCTTCCTCCCTCTACTACCCAATTCAAGGTTACAGTGTCATTTTAGTTCTTTTCTTTAAACAATTTTATTAATAAATTTTGTTCCTTGACAGAGTTCACAATGTATATAATCCATTCCGATTACTCCCCCCATCGTCTTCTATCACGCCTGTGGTTCTTTTATCCCAATTGCCTTTTTTGTTTTCTCTCAATTTGTAATTACTATCGTTTCCCAGCCTTTTAACTGAGATGGGGTAAGGTGCGGAATCGTTTATGACTCCCGCACTCCTCAGCTCTGGTGGAATCTCAGGAGTGTTTAATGTTAGGGTTATGAGGCAGCAGATATCTTCAGCATCTAATTTTAAGGCAACGAATCATTTATTTCTTTGCTTGCTTAATATTGTTCTCCTTCCTAGGAAAGAGAGAATGAATTAAAGTTTTCCAGCCTGCATAGATAACTGGAATCAACACACTTCACTGCCCTGCAATTTCAAAGGGAGCAGGCATTTTCTGAAGGAATCCTGATTGCTGTAATTCCCTCTTTAGAAGCATCGCTCCTTGCTTGGTTTTCTCCTAGATGTGTGTCCACGTTACTGCACTCATCTCACTGCCGTTTAATGTTTCTGTGATGATGGGCTCCCTGAGTAGCACACAGGTACCGCACATTACCTGCTGCGTTATCAACCACATCTCTCCTCCTAGGTGGCAAGTACCTTAGGGAGGTCCCAGCTCTGGCATGGCAGCTTGGAGTCACAGAGTTAGGGCTTTTGAAATTAAGGTCTCTGCATTCTTTTTTCTTTTACAGCTTCCATTGTACTCAGTACAAAGCAAAGCTTTTCTGTGTATTCATGTATGCATTTTTCCATTCTTAAGAATTTTGTGCAACTCACTACTGGGTACCACCTGGCAGGATGTCTAAACTATCCTTCAGGATGACACATCTGCCCACACAAAACCAACTTTCTGTTATTTATCATGAAGGCACTGATGCACAAAATTAATTGGATGTAAGTGTACATCAACTTTGTGAAAGGAATACATTTTCGGATTGTATGAGGAAATTGGAAATTCCAAAGATGAGAGAAACCAATGTGTATCTCACCTAACAAATAGAGGCAGAGCAAATTTAACAGTAATTAAAATAATAATTCTTGCTTTTAGCATACTAGTATTTGAAGTAGCATATCAGGAAAATAAGAAAAGATTATATTGTCTCTGAAAGTTGTTATGTAGCATTAATAGCTCAGGCCTCCTTATGGGTAAATCTTATCTCTATAGAGGGAGACTGTATGCCTATATGGGAAGACTGTATCTCTACATGGGGAGACTGTATGTCTATAGGGTGAGATTATTTTCATGATTTTCTCTTTTGCTTTGCAGATTGAATAGCAGAATAAAAAATAAAAATAAATGTTATGTTACCTTTAATTCTAATATCCTAATATCATTTCTGGTTTTGAGCCATATTTCACAGTAATATTTGTGTATGATTTTTAATATGTAAATTCTAATTGTGGATATATTCAATTACATTATGTTCATACCTGATCTTATTTTTCACAATACATTTTATTTGTTTTTGTTCAGTTTGCTGAGTAAATGTATTAAAAGTCAAATCCTGATGCTTTAGGAACGGACACTGTTGCTTTTGTGGAACTGAACTCTATTGTTTAGCTTTTCTCTTGTATTTTCTTTGAGGATGGAATGGCTGCTGTTACCTATGGAAGCCATTGGTTTGAGGAAATGAGACGCATTCTTCATATCGAGTACTTTGAAAGTGAATGTGGACACTATAAACAATGAACAGTTGGGTAATGAGTTCAAACATTTGACACAGAAGGGAGAGTTGAGCTATCCCACAGTCTCTTAAACTGTGGGTCCCAACCTCACACGGGCTCTCATAACTGAATGTGGGTGTCACAGAATATTTGACAGTAGGAAATGGTTTCTGAATGCATAAATAACAAAAATCAGCTAAAAATCAAACATGCTAATCTGAGACATTTCTGCAGTGCTCACCCATGTCATATGTTGAGCTCTCGTGCTGTCTTGGTTCTGATCTGAGCACACGAAATGCACACTTTGTACTGCGAGTGCTACCCCAGCACAGGACATCATGGAACAAGGACTGAAATGCTTTTGCTTATACTTAAAAGTATTGTATCTTGTGAGTTGCAGTGTTTTAAATTTACATACAAGATGTTCTGCGCTTATAAAAAAGTTTGTTAATCGTGGAAAACAAAGACATTTAATATTTGCCTCCTGTCATTCCTCAGATGTCAGGATGACATCAATGTATCTCTGGATGGTACTATTTTAGAATGTTTGTTTTTTAAAATGGACTCTACTCCATAGGTATTTATTTTTAGCTTTTTTACTAACAAATGAATTTTTGAATTGGTGTCACAATATTGGATTTTTCAAAAATATTATTTGAGCTGCTAACTTGAGTTCCATAAAAATCATTAAAATATTTTTTGGTCTTTTTGAGATAAGGTCTCCCTATGGCCCCCGCTGGCCTGAAACTTGCTATGTAGACCAGGCTGGCCTTGATCTCACAGAGCTCTGACTGCCTCCACCTCTTGAGTGCTAGGATTAAAGGTGTGTGCCACCACCCCTGGCTTCGTTAAATTATTTTTGAATTGAGGTTACAGCAGAATTTCCAAGAATTTTTGAAATTCTCCAAACCTGTTTCTGCTGTTTTGAAGTCTCTATATGAAGCAGTTTCTCGTTATGGACTATATAAAATCAAAATATCAATAACTTCTGAAACTACTGAAGATGCTCTCTTTTTTTGCTTACCCTATATTCAACCAAATTTAATTCATTATGTTAACAAAAAAAAATCTTTTAGGGATTAGATAAGCACTCCCAAATACATTTGACATTTTTTGGCTTTTGGAACAGAGTGTGTTAACCTCTTCAGAGGGGAGAATGTTAGAGTAGCAAAAAGCCCCAAAAAGAAAGAAAGAAAGAAAGAAAGAAAGAAAGAAAGAAAGAAAGAAAGAAAGAAAGAAAGAAAGAAAGAAAGAAAGGAAGGAAGGAAGGAAGGAAGAAAGAAAGAAAAGAAAGAAAGAGGTTGTGATGGGGAAATATGGGAGGTATTGGAGGGGAGGGAGTAGGCATGGATTTGATCAAAACACCCTACATTTCCATGTATGAAAATCTCAGTAAATTTTTTTTTAAAGTTAAAAAAAAAGTACAACCAACTCATTAGGATGAAAATTTGCTCTCCAGTCACACTAGTTTTAGGTTGCCCACAATATTCTATTCTTCTTTAGGGCATTTTATTATCCAAGGAAAGGCAGAAAACTTCTTGTGAGATAGATATGCTTCATGGCAGTACCATCAGAGATGACACAGCTCTACCACGAGGAAGAGTGGGCAAGATGTGGTCTTGAAAAGGAAATGTTAGGTTAAAGGAAGACAGAACACAAAATCTGTATAAGAGGTCGCTATCACTATACATAGGCATACCTGTTTGTCCATTCTTTAGATGATAAGGCCTGCCATTAATGTTCACTAGGTGCTGGAATCAAGAAAGAAACTTGTGAGACTATCTGCTTCCTTGAATGAGATTAAAAGAGTTAACATATCCTTCATTGTCTGGTCTTTGAGGAAGGGAATCTGTTTTAATTGGGGAGACACTTTCAAAAGACACAGCACATTCACATACATGCTGTAGATATGAGAGGACTGGAAGTGCTTCACATTTATACACGGACATTGCATTAGTATGACAAACCAATCCTGATTTGCACATTTTCCTCCTGTGCTGCAGAAACTGCAAGATATAGGTGTTCACAGGATGAAGCCCACACTGAAAGGGCATTTTACTCAGTCGTAGTGCATGCCCTGGAAACAAACGGTATAATTTCATGACAGACAGTTCTACGTTTCCATTAGAAAAATGAGTGTAAGACTTGTCAGAAATTCAAAAAGGCTGGGTGGATGATAATAAGAAATGGAGAAAGAAGGGATTTAGATAAAGTGTCCCAAGGTTTTAAAGGGCAGAGAGAAGGTCTGGGGCAAGGTGGAACACTGAGGAGTGGAGATAGGAGGATTTCAGGAATTTATAAGCCAGATGGTATAGAAAATCAGTGAACACCCACATTCAGTGTGGGACCCCGTGTCAAAACAAAAAAACAAGCAAGCAAACAAACAAACAAACAAAACAAGGTGGAGATCTGAGCTCTTAGTTTTCCTCCAGCCACAGAAAAAAATATTGTGTGCCCCTCCATTCCTGGCAGGGTGAGTCTCTTGGACCTTGGGCTGTCCTGGGTCTCTGGGATCCTTTCCAGCACCAAACTTGAGGTTGGTCCTGAACTCTGTTCTTGAGACTCTCTAGGGTGACCCCCCATCTTAGCTCTTAAGTAGTCGCTGGTCACAGGTATCCTTTTCCACTCTGGATCTGCCCAACTCTCTTGCACGTCCCAGACTTGCAGTTCGTAGCTCCAATCCTGAGACTCTCTACTGCCCCACCGTCTCTGAGCTCTGTGCACCCCAGACCTGTGATCTCCCAACTTAATCTATCAGCCAACCTGTCCACCTGCAGCCCCTGTCCCAACCTGCTGATCCAGGAGCCTGTGGAGTCAATCCTGGGATCTCAACTCAAAAGTTGCACCCATCTCTACCTTAAGTGGGATCACTTATTTCACCCCATTTGTCTATCAACATAAAGGGTCCCCAAACTGAAAACCAACCACTACTTACCTGGGTCATAACCAAACAAGCTAGAGACACAGCAAACATACAAACAAACATCCAACAAAGACAAGATCACCCACCCACTCCAAGAAACACCACCACACGAGTGCAAATGTCCAGATCCCATTAAAACCCACAAACAGCATGAATGACCAAGATGACATGGTTCCTATGGCAATGAACAACTCCTCTGTAATGTTTCCTGAGAATGACAAAAGCGAATGCACAAGACAATGATTTCAAAAAAGCAATTACAAATATGTTCAAAGAAAAATCCAGATCAAAAATGACAGAATGAGGTGTGTGCTGGGCATCTGGCTTCTCAGTCTGTGGTGTGCCAGCTTCCTAGAGGCTGAGTGCACGTGCTGGACCATGTGATGAACCTTATCATAGGATGAATATTTTCCTCACCTTAAGTTCTTTATATTGAGCTCAAATTTCTGAACTTGGGACTTGGCAAACAAGAAAGAAATTAACTGGAGAGCCAAGATGGCAGCGATGCAGCCTCAGGTGCTGGAGTAACAGTGACAGTGACTCTGAGAGCAGTGAGATGAGGATGGTGAGGATGGTTTCATGCCCTTCAGACCCAGCCATGCACTCCCCAAGGACCCTGCCTGGGGCACCCTGAAGGTGGGAGTTTTAAGAAGGAAATGACCTTCATGTTTCAATCAGAGGACTTAAAGCAAGACTCCAGTAAGAAGATGTCTCATCAGACCATGGAGGAAGATGTGAAGAACAGCAGAAACCACAAAGCCAACTGGAGCCTTGACCATGAAAAAGAAAACATTTGCTCCATCTGGCTCCTTGAGCAGGAGGAAAAGTGATTTTCTCCAGTATCAATGTCCCCCAAGTGAGAAATTCAAGGCAGCAAGCGAATCTGCCTTTATTAGTTGAAAAGAAGCCAAAATGTTCTTTCTTAAACACAATCATGTGGAGAGAGCTATGAGGAAGGGAAACAACAGGAACCACTGTAATTGAAATTTTGGTCCCTTCCCATGAGCCTGGAACTATGGTTGCCTCCCACGAACCTGAAGGTATGGTACCTGACTGTGAACCTAGAGCTCTTGTTGTCTTCCTTGAGCCTAGAACTGAAGTCCCTTCCTATGACCCTGAAGTTGTGGTACCCTCCTGTGAGCTGGATCTGTGATCCCCTCCTGTGAACCTGGAGCTGTGGTCCCTTCCTGTGAACTAGAGCTGTAGTTCCCTGCTGTGAACCTGGAGCTATGGCACCATCCTACGAGTCTAGAGCTATGGTCCAAACCATGATTTTGGTGGGCTTACGGTGGAACAGATTGGAGGATGGAGGACTGCTTCCCACATCCCCCTTTCCTGAGGTCCCAGGTTGTGTGTGGCAGTGGCTTTGCCTATGTATTGGGCCTCTCCTATGACAGGAGCAGTTCCTGTCATTTACGGTCTTGGGTACCCAGACCTTGACGTTAGCCCTCTCCCATTCCCAGGCACCAAGAAGTTTTCCATCATTTTTCTATTGCTCTTCTACAGTCACACTGTACCTTCACCTGTACCCCACAGAAAATGTAAACCACTTATTTAAACTTCTAGAGACAAAAGTCCATCTAGGAAGTTAGAAATAAAAATTAAAAAACCAGAACAATAGCCATCATATAAAGAGTATCCATAAACTATGTGAGGCTTGTTTTAAAAAGTTCATGTGTCTGTCACTGAACTTAAGAGCTATCATGAGCAGTATCATGACAGTCTTGTATCCTCCTTTCTAAAGATTAGCCCTTCAATCAAGTTCTTACAGTGAAGCCTCCATTCTCAAGGTTGTCTGGGAAAAGGGACTTGGATCGATCTATATAAAAACCACACCATGGGGGTTGGAGAATGGCTCAGTCATTAAGAGCACTGACTGCTCTTGCAGAGGACCTGAGTTTAATTCTTAGCACCCACATGGTGGTCGGAACAACACCCTAGAACTCCAATTCCAGGGTATCCACTGCACTCTTCTGATCGCTACAGGCATTGCAGGACACTGGTGGACTTACATCTGTGTGGGCAATACACTCATACACATAAAAAAATAATATTAAAAAATTTTTTGTTAAAAAAAAAACACAGCATGAAAGTATTCGATTTAGGTAACATTCTGGTTTGTTTCTTCATTGCTGTGACAAAATACTCTGACCGCTACCAACTTGAGGAGGAAAGGGTTTATTTAGCTTACATATCCCAGGTCACAGTTCATCTGGGAGCCCAAGGTAGGAACTCAGGGCAGGAACCTGGAGGCAGGGGCTAGAGCACAGGCCGTAGAGGGATCCTGCTTACTGGCTTGCTCCCCTGGCCCCTGTTCAGGCTGCTTTCTTATGCAGCATAGGCCCGCCTGCCCAGGGATGGCACCACCCACAGTGGGCTGGGCCCTCCCACATCACTCATCAAGAAGATGCCCCTCAGACATGGCCACAGGCCAGTCCAATATAGGAAATTCCCCAATTGCTCCCTCAACCCAGGTGTGTCAAGTTGACACTAAAACTATCCAGCACAGGTAATAAATAATCAGTTTAAGGACTGAATCAGTTCTGCACATGATGAATCAAGAGTTGACTTAACCAGACCCTTTTGTATATTTCAATAGCCTTGGTGTGAGAGAGCTTGCTTATACCACCTTTTTTCCATTGTTAACATGAGCAAGAAATTGTGTTTAGGAAAAACTGCTTTTGTTCCAGAGATTTTTTAAGTGTCCCACATATGTTATAATGGCCTTACAGTTTTTTAAAAATCCACTCTAACTGATGTATATCATTTAATTTTATGTTTTTTAAAAAATTTATTTATTATTTTTATTTTATATGTATGAGTGTATTGCCTGCATGCATGTAAGGATCATCTGAAAGAGTGGCCTCTGTGGGCATTGTATGAATGTGGTAAACTTGCATACATGCAGTCAAAACAATTATACAGATAAAAAGGAAAAAAGAATGACATGTCCTAAGGCAGGGGTAAAATGTCCACAGAAACTTGATTTTTTGTTACAGTAGTTCAAATTTAGAGAAAAATATATCAGCTATAGCTGAAGTGGTAAACACACAAAGAGAAGGGAAGAAATTACTTTTCAGTTGTATACTTAACCGTGGAAGCTCATGGGATACAAAATGTGACACACTTAATCATGAACCTGACCATTTAAATTCAGTGTTCCAGCTGGGTGTGGTGGCACATGCCTTTAATACCAGTACTTGCGAGGCAGAGGCAGGTAGATCTCTGTGATCAAAGGCAGCCAGGCCTACATAGTAGGGACTACAAGGGGATCCTGTCTCAAAAGACAAAAAAATAAAAATAAAAGATTTAAAGCTAGTATTCTACTTCCAGTTCCAGGAATAACTCACACTTTTGGAAATAGAGACAAAAAATGTGTTTGGGAAGCCGGATGAAGAATTTCAAATAAGTTGTTCTAGTTTCTTATTTTTAACTTTTTAAGAAATATCTTGAATATTACAATGCTATCCAACAATATTGTATATCCAATTTGTACCTGGAAACATGAACAGTGGTTGCTTTATTGTGGACTATAATTGTCAATGAAGTAATCATGAAAATTATACAGTCTACTTAATTGACTAACTAGGAAAAGTCAGCCAACCCTTATGCTTCCCATTTATAATAAATTTCATTCTCAAAACAATGTGTTCAAGGAACTCAAAGATATGAATAAAAGATGGAATGAAGACTATGAAAACACATCTTAATTAAATAACTAGAACAATTCAAAACACAGGGACTGGAGAGACGGCTCAGTTGTTTAGAACACTGGCTGCTCTTGTAGAGGACCCTAATTCGATTCTCAGCACCAACATGGCATATAACATCATCCCACCTCCAGTTCTAGGGGATCTAACACCCTCTTCTGACCTCCACAGGCATTACACAACATGGGTGCACTTACATACATGTATGCAATATACTCATACACATAAAATAAAAATAATTAAAAATAAAAATTTCAGAACATGAAATTAGAAATTCAATGAAGACATAGAATCTCTGAAGAAAAGTCAATCTGAAATAAAATCTGAAATAAAAAACTCAGGAACTCAAAAAAAAAAAACTTAGAAGAAAAGTAAAAAGGAAGTGGAGAAATGGACCAGAATATCATATCTTGAAGGCAATCTTGGAGAAATTGAGTGCTCAATCAAATAAAATGTCTGATCTAAAAGAACCCAGGAAAAGCGCATGCAAGACCTCTGGGACATGTATAAAAAGGTCAAACTTATGAGTCATAAATATAGAAGAAGGAGAAAAATCCCATGTCAAAAATATTTGTAATTAAATCCTAAAAGAAAATTTCCTAGACCTAGGGAAAGAGATATCTATCAAGGTATAAAAGGCACACCGAACATCAAGCAAACTTGACTAGAAAAGAAACTCCCCATGTCATATAATAGTCAAAACATTAAATGTACAGAAACGAAAGATATTGAAAGCTGTTAGAAAGACCAAGTCACATACAAAGCCAGGCCCATCAGAATAACAGATGACTTTTCAATGGAGACTATGAAAGACAGAAGGGCATGGACCAATGTCATACAAGTCATTAATGAACACAGATTTCAGTCCAGAATATTATAGCCAAACTATTAGTTGTGAATGAAGGAGGAAAAAAAAACATACATGGTAAAAACAGATTAAAGGAATTTATGCCCACGTGATATCTCTACAGGAAATACTCAGTGAAATACTTCAATCTGTAGTGAAGATTAAATACTCTCGAGAAGACACAAAAAATAAATAAATTATTCCAGAACAGTCAAATAAAACAGGTCTAAGAAAACATCAGTACAACACCACCATAATAGGAATGAATAAACATTGGTCAATAATAAGTCTCAATATTAATTGTCTCTATTTCCCAGTAAAAAAAAAAACAAAAAAAAAACAAAAAAAACACGGACTAACTGATCAGATTAGAAAACAGGAACTGTCCATTTGCTGCCTCCAAGAATGCAACTCACCAACAATGATTGGTACCACCTTAGTGTAAAATGATGGGAAAAGATATTAAAAAAAAACAAAAAACAGAACTAAGACACAAGTAAATGTAACTATTCTAATATCTGACAAAACAGACTTCAAATTAAAACCAGTCAGAAGAGACAGGAAAGGTCACTTCACACTCATTAAAGGAACCAAGAAGACATTAAAATCCTAAATATGTGCACCTAACCCAGGAGAATTCAATTTAATAAAAGAAATTTTATTAGATTTTAAAACTCACATTGATTCCAGCATGATGATTGCATCACCAACAATGATCAGTACCACCTTAGGGTAAAATGATGGATCACTGTGTTGAAGTCAATGTGATAGAGAATGACACCCAACTGTGATCTGTGGCTTCTGCATGTGAAACTATGCATGTTCATATGCATACACTTTGTACAGGTGTATACACTCCCCTCCAAAAGCTGAGAAAATGAGTACTAGAAAGTTCAGATTAAGTATTTGAAATTATGTGAAGCAAGAGAACAATCTCAGTCTAAAACACCTGTGTGTTTTGGGGCCCTGCCTTCCTGGACATGCTGTGTCAATTTTAATGGCTCAGAACAAAAGAAGTGATGTCTAAGTATGTGATCATGTCTCAAAGATGTAGTTAAGCCATGGTTTGTACATGTGCAGAGTGTTGAAAGAAAAGATACATAGGAAAATTATATGTTTTGCTTATATAATTAATAATTAAAAGTAAATACAGTCACCAGCTGTTAAACAACTCTATCTTAGAATTTTGATAAGACATGACAGTTTTGTGTCATCAAGGAAATGGTAGATGACCTCAATCATTCTGGAAAAGTGACTCAGAATGTTCCCCTTTTCATGTTCTTATTAGCATTTACAATTAATTTTAGTCTACCAATTTTTTAAAAGTGATTTTAAGAATGGCCTATGAAAACTGGTGTCATCAATTCTTTACCCTGTCAAAGAACAGAACAGAGTCCACATCTCTGTTTCCACAGAGCAGCCCACAGTGTGATCTCAAGGTCCCTGGGCCAGACCCATTGCCATTGCCTCCTGTTTTTCCTAACACCTAGTTGAGTGACAGATTTGCTTATTGAATTTGCAGTGTCCTGCGACTCTAAATTCTCCAAAAGCCCAGCCTTAGTCTGTGACAGTCTGAAGGTTCCTCAGCCTTATCTGTCATCCTAAAGTCATTGTCTCTGTGTCTTTCACATATATCACTCATATATCAAACAGCTGACATTTTTGCTTTGTTCTGTAAAACTGTGAATAACTAAGGGCATTAAAACATTTAAATATAACTTTTTCTTTTCAAATAACTTCAATTTTTTTACTGTTGAGAATTTTATATTGTATGCAATGAAATATGATCATATCTGCCCCCATTTCCTTCTCCAACAACCCTACAACCTCTCCAGTATGCCCCTTCTTTTTTTTCTAATTGTTGATAATTCACTAAGTCCAGTTGGAGCTACTCAACAGTGTGGGGCCATCTGCTAGAAAACTACCAATGGACAGGTCCTCAAAAATGAATGATTGTCCGCCCCCAGCAACTATCTATTGCCAATACTTCCTCGGTCATGAATGGGGCCTGGAGATTATTTACCTCGTTTATGACAGAATTTTGCTCGGCTTGACCTTCTTCAGATCTTGCACAGGTGACCACAGCTGGTGTGGGTTATGAGTGCAACAGCCATGTCATGTCCAGAAGACAGTATTTCAGAGCACTCCACTCCAGCCTCTGGCTCCCACATTCTTTCTGTGTCCTCTTCCACAATGTTCCCCGCGTCCTGGTGATGGTGCAGTTAATACAGATGTCTCCTTTTGTGCACAGCACTTGGTCTCTTATTCTTAGCACTTAAACCAGTTATGCATTTTTCCATTGACTGCTTCCACTGATGAAAGAAGCTTCTCTGACCATGGTTGAGAACAGCCTAGTTCTATTCACATAAACATAAAAACATAGAAGGCAATTGTGCTGGATAGCTTTAGTGTCAACTTGACACACCTGGGTTGAGGGAGCCTCAATTGGGGAATTTCCTCTATTGGACTGGCCTGTGGCCATGTCTGAGGGGCATCTTCTTGATGAGTGATGTGGGAGGGCCCAGTCCACTGTGGGTGGGGCCACGCCTGAGCAGGTGGGCCTGTGTTGCATAAGAAAGCAGGCTGAGCAGGGACCAGGGAAGCAAATCAGTAAGCAGTGATCCTCCATGGCCTCCAGCCCCTGACTCCAGGTCCCTGCCCTGAGTTCCTACCTTGGGCTCCCTGATGAACTGTGACCTGGGAGATGTAAGACAAATAAACCCTTTCCTCCCCAAGTTGGTAGTGGTCAGAGTGTTTTGTCACAGCAATGAAGAACAAACTAGGACAGAAATTTAAAGAAGTCATTTAGCAAAGTAACAATAGCAGGTTCTACCCTAGGGCCTATGATCTCCTCAGCCAGGGTTACAGCACCAGACATGAAATTTCCTCCCATGAAGCAGGCTTCAAATCTAATCAGAAAATGGTAGTTACCCCCAAACAGTCCTACCACTCTCGCACCAGTAGACAGCATTGCACTATGGAGGGTAACATAATTCTGGGGAATACCGAAATCCTGAAGCTTTATCATATGTGATATTCTTCTCCAGGCTGATATGAAGCAGTGTTCCTATGTGAGTATCTAGGCGTGGCACCTTTTTTATAAAGGCAGTTGTTTGAATTTTTTAAAATAAACTGTTGGGGCTGGAGAGACGGCTCAGCGGTTAAGAACACTGGTTGTTCTTGCCAAAGACCCGGGTTCAAATCCCAGTACCCACATGGCAGCTAACAACTGTCCACAACTCCAGTCCCAGGGGATCCGACAGCCTCTTCTGACCTCTGTGGGCACT
>NW_008346901.1:59839-61398 GCF_000622305.1 Nannospalax galili
ACAACCAAAAATTAACATTCAACTTATTTATTCCAATTTGTAGTTCTTAAGGTAATTATAATATTTCTCATCTCTCTAAACTACATAGTTTAGATTTATTTAAAGGACAATTGAAATTGAGTTTTAGGTCGTACCCTCTTCCACTTTTTTTTCTAGGATACTCATTTCTGTATACTTGTTTTTCTCTCAAATAGTTCTGTGAGGTTTATATATTTTATTGTAGTATAAGTAGTTAGAAAAGAGAGAGAAAGAGAGCATTTGGCATTTTTCATGTACTGTGTAGATACTAATATTCACATCTTTACTAAGAAAAAGGGTAATCTTACATAAAAGTAAAAAGTTACTCCAAGGAACCACTCATGTGCCTATCAGTTACCACCAATAATAGTTTATGGTACTCGTAACTCATCTCTACTCCACTCATGTTCTTTACCTATTAATCTATGTTGAAGAAATTCCAAGACATTGCATAACTTTATACGAGTAATATATAATAGAATCATTTCATAATATATCTTTATGTATATAATAATCAGGGAGCATAACTCTAAAATGTAAAATTTGTTGATTTTCTCTTCTTTTAAAAAGATTTATTTTATTTTTTATTTATGTGTATGTGTTTGTGTTTGCTTGTAGATGCTTGTGTGCAGGTGCTGGAGGAAATGGGCAGAGGAGGCAGATGTCCTGGAACTAGAGAACAGAGGTGGTTGTGACAAAAGGTGCTGTGAATTGAACTTGAGTCCTCTGAAAGAGCAGCTGGTGCTCTTAACTGCTGTACTGGTTAGTTTTTACCAACTTTTCCTTTTGGGGAAAAGCAAATCTCCACTGGATTGGCCTGTGACCATGTCTGTGAGGCATTTTCTTAATTACAGATTGATGTGGGTGGGTCCATCTTACTGTGTGTGGTACCATCCCTAGGCATGTGGTCCTGGACTGTATAAAAAGGTAGCTGACCAAGCCATGGGAAGCAAGTCAGCAAGCAGCATTCCTCCATGGTCTCTCCACCCTTTCTCTCATTTTATAATGCTAAAAAAATTATTCTCTTTTTCTTAGTCAGCATTCAAAGCAATTATGCATTATGAAATGCTGACACATACACATCAAACACTTTGTTCACACTCGCCTTTCCATTATCCTCTGTTCTCCTCTGCCTTCCATTGGTTCCCTCTCTCTCCAAAACAAGTCCTTCCTACTTCTGCATCCACACTTTAAATCTAGATAATACATATGGAAGAAAACATGTCGTATGTATATTTATGGGTCTAGCTAACTTCATTTAACCTGTTGATCTCTAGCTCTATCTATTTCTCTGTAAATGACAAAATTTCATTTTTATGGCTAAAGAAATCTCCATTGTAATATCTGCCTGCCTATCTATCTCTCTATCTCTCTATCACCTATCATCTATCATCTATCACCTATCTATGTATCTATGTATCTTGTATCTATGTATCTATGTATTATCTATCATCTATCTATCTATCATCTATCTATCTTCTATCTATCTAATCTATCTATCTATCATCTATCTTCTATCTATCTATCTATCTATCTATCAT
>NW_008346901.1:61498-83097 GCF_000622305.1 Nannospalax galili
CTATCTATCTATCTAATAATCTATCTCTGCATGGATGTTATTATATAAAGAGTGCTAAAAAGAAGATAGAGCATTTGGTATTTTGTATGTTCTTCATAGATGCTTATGTATGTATCACATTTTCTTTATCTGTTCATCTGTTGATAGGCATATAGGTTAGTTTCATATCTGACCTACTGTGAATAATAAACATGGATGTGCAAGTATCTCTGCAGTATGCTGAGTTTGGTAGTTCTATTTTTAGCTCACTGAAGAGCTTCCATTGTATACTAATTCACATTCATGAAAACAGAAAGTGAGGGGTCTTCCCTGTTCTTCATCTACCCATTTGTTGTTTCCTGATGATTTCCATTAGCACATCTGAAAACAACACTAACTACTAATATCAGATGTCTAACAGGTTTCCAGATATTTTTAATGATAGCTGCATATGTCGAATATGTTTGTTTTCCCTCTGTATTAGTTACTTTTCTGTGCTGTGATAAAATACCATGCCCAAGGCAATACATAGAAGGAAGAGTTTATTTATTTGGCTTACTGTTCCAGGGGATAGTTCATAATGGTAGTGGAGGCATGGTGGCAGAACAGTGGGATGTGGCCAGTGCAGAAAGCCAGGTGATCACATTTTCAAGAGCAATTAGAAATCTGGCAAGGTTTAAGAACGAACTCTCCAAACCCCCACCCGCAGTGACATGCTTCTTCCAGCAAGGCTGCACCTTCTAAAACCTCCCGAAACAGTGGCACCAACTGGAGACAAAATGCCCAAATACTTGGAACCTATGGGGGACATTCTCATTCAAACCAGCACACACCCCTTTACTTCTTAAATGCTTTGTTTTATTCTTGTGGGATGAATGTGTTGCCTTGTTCTTTTCTTTCCTTGAAAGTTAGAGTGAGAAGACGTAGAGCTAGATATTAAACCATCATCTCTCAGTTCCGAATCTACCACTGTAAATTGAGAAGGTACCAAACTTGATCATCAGATGGTACATTAGGAAGGATCCCCAGAAAGAAAAGGGATCTTGTTTTATCATCCTGGTTGTTCTCTGGGTGTCTTCTGTAAGACCCAGGACCAGCAGCCTATGGTGTCCACATGTGAAGAGGCTCCATGGCACCTCCTGGGTAGTTTTGACGTAAGGTCCAGGCACAGTCTGCCTCCTTGACAGACTTCTTCACTTCCCATTATGTTCCCTGCAAATTTTCAGCCAATCCTTCACTAGGTACTTCAGGGACAACAAGCATTCAGTGTGCCTCAGCTGTCTCCCCTCCAGTGATGAATTCAGCCCTCCTCAGTGGGTATTATGGTTTGGATATAAAGGCTCAAACAGGCATAGATTTTGAATGGTTGGTTCTCAGCTAGTGTTGCCATTGAGAGGCAATGAACCATGAAGGCGCTAAACTCATCGGTAAGTTAATCAACTATTAGTGAGTTCATAGCCGAATAGACAATTAGGTCAGGCCTGGTTGGAGAAAGTATGTTATTTGGTGCATAACTTTGAAGGGGACATCTTGTTTCAGGACTTTGTTCTGTCTATGCATCCTGAGTATGATAATGCAACTCTCCTTTACCAGAGCATTCTTCTATGATGTACTGCTTCACCACAGCTCCAGAACACCAAATTGGGTAATCATGGGCTGAGACCTCTGAAACCATGGTCTTTTCTGATTGTCTCAGGTATTCTCTGACAGTGAGAGGAAACTGACTAACACGGGATTCTCTTCTACATGATGTTCTTTCACCTGTCTAGCCATAGAAGTGGCTGGTTTTTGTTTGTTTGTTTTTGGGTGTGTGTGTGTGTGGGTGTGTGTGTGTGTGTGTCTACTACTTTTACATTCTTTGAAAAATCTTCCATACTTAACACCAAACTATGATGTGTTTAGTAAGTCCTTTAAACTCTTTTTCACACTACTGTTTTATTTCTGTCTTCAGCTTAGCTCCAGCCTGAGAAATGAGATTCAGTAAGATTGAATTTCAGGGTTTTTATCTGTTTTAAAGGAGCAGAAATATGTTATATTCATAGTTGGATACAAATCAGTAGATACATGACATCTGCATTTATTAGTGATATTTGCAGTCATTGATCGTTCTTCATTGTGCTAATTAATTAATGTATGCAAAATGGATATCATAATTTTTATTCCTTTTGTTGAGTAATTGGAAGATATATAAAAGAGAAACTTGTCGTCCATATGTGTTGGTACAGACCTCTGATTCTAGCTTTATGAGGCAAAGCAAGGGAATGATTATGAATTTGAGGCCATTTTGAGAAGAGAGAGAGAGAGAGAGAGAGAGAGAGAGAGAGAGAGAGAGAGAACTGTAGTTCAGGCTGGCCTTGAACTGTTTGACTTGCTAATTACTGTTAGTCAAGGCTTCTAGATGTTTCTAGTGTTCAGAACTAGGAAATAGGTATTATTTAAGAGAAATAATTTATCAAATTTATGCGGTCATTTCCATTTTGGATTAAAGAGAGCTTAGTTATTGATGTTATATGTGTTTTATTTTCCTTTTATGCTAAAAGGAAATTCATAAGTTTATTTGCTTCCTTGCAGGAAAGCTTATAATTCTTTCCATTCACCTCAGTCTTAAGGGCTTTATTTCACCCACTCTATCAGGTAATTTAACAATTTCTATTTTACATCATGTCATCAGTAGTGAGTGTTGAATTTTGATCAAGATTTTTTTCTGCATGTATACATAGAATTAATGATTTGTCTTAGAATATTATTATATATCACATTAATAATTTTCCTAATATTAAGTCAATTACGCACCCCTGCGATAAATTTGGTGTATGTTGTTAGTGAACTGTTGGATTCTGCTCATTATTTTCTATTTGTCTCTTTTGCATTCCTATTTGTGATAATATTGACTTAATTTTTATAATGTCCTATATGATTTATGTCAATATTGTTAGTTTCTTAAACAGAATTCATTTCTTTATTTTCTTTGGTCTGGAAAATTTCATGCAACATTGAAATTTTTTAAGTTTTGTGTAAGAATTGATTCAAATGAGCTTACAAAAGAAGTGTTAAATATTTGAGTATTTTCATAAGTTAGATTTATGATTAAACAATGTAGAACCTAAGAATATTGTTCTCTGTGCCTATATAATGAAGTTGAAAGTCAGTTATCAAGAATGCAAGCAGTAGTAAGCATGTTCTTCATGCCCCAAGTTTCCCTTGGACATTGTGTCATTTTGTCCCATGCCCCACCCACCTATGTATCTATGCAGACACAGGAGCAGGAGTCTTTGATTACTTTTATGCAGCAAAATTCTTTTGAGATCTATCCATGTTGTAATAGGTACCTACAACGCATTGCTGTTTATTTCTGCAATTAGCCCATTATTTACCTAAGCCACTTTGTATCATTTGGTATGTATTTGGGGTGCTTTGTGATTGAGGTTATTATATAGAAAAGTTTTATGTACACATATAGTCATCTTTTCATTGGCATATATGTATATAAATATGCAAATATAATTTTATTTCTTTGCTGCATACCTAGGAGCATAATGTCTGGACCATACAGTGAATATGTTTAACTTTTTAAGCAGTCAAATTCTTTTCCAAAGTTGTGCAAAATTTTGCCTTCTACTTAGGGTTGTATGGGCATTCCAGTTCCTCCACAATCCTGTCATACTGTATGTGGTCAGTATTTTTTTAATTAACCATTCTAATAGCTATGCAGTAGTGTCCATCTTTAATTCACATTTCCCTAGTGACTAGATTTGTTGTGTATCTTTCTCTTAGCTTATTTGGCATATTTATTTATTCTCTAGTGAGGTGTACATGTGTTTTCCCAGTTTTTTTCTATGCGTTTGTTTTATTATAGTCTTTGACAGTTATTTTATAATCTGTACATATGTCTTTTTGAGATACATGTTCCACAGAACTTAGATCAGAAGACTTTTATTTTCATTCTTATAATAGTGAGATTTAATGCTAGAGATTTAATGGAGATGTTTAATGCTAAAAAAATTAATCTATTTTTTTTCTCATATGAATTGTGTTTTTAGTATCATATTTAAGTAACTCAAATCACAAATACATTATCCTATGTCTCTTTAAATTTTGTGGTTTGAGATCTTTAAGTTTTACAATGAGACCTAGGCTTATGTTATGATTTTATATGTATGAGGGGCTGGAGAGATGGCTCAGTGATTAAGAGCACTGGCTGTTCTGGTAGAGGACGTGGGTTCAGTTCCCATCACCCACATGGTGGCTAACTAACAACAGTCAGTAACTCTAGTTCCAGGGGCTCCAAAGCCCTCTTCTGGCCTCTGTGGGTATTGCATAATATGGGTGCACTTAAATACATGCAGGCAATACACTCATACACAAAATGAAAGAAATATAATTAGTAAAATATTTTAAAAGATTTTGTTTGTATGTGTATGTGACATGAGTTTTCTGCATGTGAATATATAGTCAGTCTAGAGCTGTCTATTGAGAAGGATGTATTGAACTACCTTTGCAAAGTCATCAAGTCAGTGGTCCACACATACCACTTTTCATTCTGCTTAACAATGTTTCCATATTTATGTCAGCATCATATTTCCTTGATTGCTACAAACTATTTTTGTTCTACAAGGTTGTTTAGTGTTTTAAGTGCTTTTGTGAATATATAGTCAGTCTAGAGCTGTCTATTGAGAAGGATCTATTGAACTACCTTTGCAAAGTCATCAAGTCAGTGGTCCACACATACCACTTTTCATTCTGCTTAACAATGTTTCCATATTTATGTCAGCATCATATTTCCTTGATTGCTACAAACTATTTTTGTTCTACAAGGTTGTTTAGTGTTTTAAGTGCTTTGCATTTTCATGTGATCTGTAGGCACAGTGTGCCAATTATTACAAAACCAGGAATTCTTTTTAAGTTATGTCAGTTGTATTGATTTTGAAGATTAATTTAGAAGGAATTAGCAGTTTAACAGTATAGAGTCTTTGTTCTCATAACCAGGATCTCTCCCTGCTTATGTAGTTCTTAATGCTTTTAATCAAGTTTGCAGCTGTCAGCATATCTTAAACTTCCTTTACCAGATTTGTCTCTAATGATTTTATATGTTTACACTATCGAAAATGACATTGTTTTGCTTATTTCAACTTGTTGTTAGTTCCTATGTAGATAATAGATTTTTTTTTTAATGTACAGACATCTGGCATAAAGTTCTTAGAAGCTGTAAGCAGGCTTGAAAAAGTCATTGTATCCAACTTTCTGAGAACTTGATCCAGAGAAGATAGTAGATTTTGTCAAATAATTGCTTTGTCTATTTAAATGTTTATGGGATTTTTCTTCTGTTGGCTAATATAATAAACTATATTGGTTGATATTACATCATAGAACATCGTTCGGTTCTGACATAGGCCTAATTTGGTCATTATATGTAGTCGATTTTATGTATTGGATTCTTATGAAGGTTTGTTTAGAATTTGTGCATTGTTTCCTCTTCATGAGGGCTCTTGATCTCTAGGTTTTCTCCATGTTCACTATCTGTGTGATTTTGCCATCATGATACTATTGATCCTGTTGAATGATCAGTACAATTCTTCATTTTTTTCCTATAATATTGGCACTATTTGTTCTACCAATAATTGCTAGAATTCATCATTTTCTCTTTTTTACTTTTTGAGACAGGGTTTCATGTAGCCCAGGCTAGCCTTAAATTCATTATACAGACAAGGATGACATGAACTACTGATCCTCTCATCTCTATCTACCTAGTGCTGGGATTACAAGTATATGACACCTTGCTTGGTTTATGCAGTTCTAGGGTTGAACTCCAGGCTCTGTGCATACTAGGCAAATATTCTACCAATTAAGCCACAACCTAAGCCACTCTCGTTTTCCTTGTAGGAAGGCCTTTATTATAAATGTGATGCATTTAATAGAAAAGCCTACACACATTATTTCCCTTTGCTTTCTTTTATGGCTTGTGTGTTTCAACACATTTTTTCCATTCTGCATCATTTTTATGAGTATAATTTTTATGTTTGTGGACCATTAAGTTTTATGTTTGGCAACTGCGATTTGTGAATGACTTCTTCAGCTCACCTGCTTCTCTTCCTCCTCCTCATTTTCTTCTTACTCACGAAATGCCTGTAATTCTATATTCTACCAACTGACTGGATTTTTTTCTTTACTCCTGATATTTGTGAAATCATTTTTCAAATCTAATTAAAGTTCAATTATCTCATTCCTACACTTTTGATATTTTTTATTTATGTTTTTCTTTCACATATGAAATAATTTTCTTAATGTCTCTGAGCCCTTTCAAAATTAAAAGCACAGTGCTTTGCAGGCATGTCTTTCTGATAAGCTTTTGCTCTCTAAGAGTTGGTCTTTTATTATACTACAAATTTCAAATTTTCTGCTTTTTTAATTTTAAATAATGTGCTGTTAGCATACAAAGCATTGGGGTTCACTGTGCCATCTTTGTGGGTGTGTTTGTGTCTGTCAGTACACCTTGTTCTTATTCATCCCTTGCTACCGTCAACTGTCTCCCACTTTTCATTATAAGAAGTTTATGATAATATACATCGGAACTCCCTATTGCTCGTAATTAAGAAGTGCTTTCCTGACTCTTTAAAGAAAATTGGGCAGTAGAGCTTGTTCAGCTTTGGTATGGAAAGCTGTCTTTTCCAGTGTTAGCCCTAGGTATGAGGTTTGCCCTCATTGGTTCCTGATTTTGCTTGTATATGGCCTTTCTCACTCAGTTGTGTTAAGTGGCCCTCATCACTCAATTTGGACTCATCTCTGGCAGTTTTTCCTCAGTGGGGCTTTGTTCTGAAATAAGCTTTATTATTACCTGTGTTCACTTGGCTCTGATCCTCCCGGGGTCTCTTTGCACACTTCCTCGAGAGGCTGCAGCATTTCTTCCTAGTTTTGCATGCTGGTTGTACATGGGCTGGTTGGACTTTGCATGTGGAGTGAGGGTTCCTCCTTAGGAGAGAAAGCATCTACCTGCAATCTCAGGTTCTCTGCTTCTCCTTCCCTCTGCTGCTCTGAGCAGTTGCTGGCATCACATGGGTCCTTGCTGCCCTATTTCTTCCTTTCTCAGTTAAACAACTGGAGAGACTAAGAGTATCTCTTGCTGCTAGCGGACTTCCGGGGGGTGGGGGAAGAATGTCTTACATTATGCAAGTAATAGAATCTCAGGTGGCATTAGTACTTTAAAGAGAAGTAGAGGATCAAAAAAAGCTAGCCTGAGGTGACTGGTTAGAGTAGACAGGTAGAGCTTCTGGAGGGAAGGATGTACCAAAGTAGCCTGAGGTGACTGGTTAGAGTAGACAGGTAGAGCTTCTGGAGGGAAGGATGTACCAAAGAAGACTGAGCAGAGCTCAGATGTGAGACTGAGCCGGAAGGATCCAGCATAAAAACTGTGAGGGGGCTGTGTCTGACAGAAAGGGGTCCAGATTGCCTGGGTCACGGAAACCAAATGCATCTCACAGGATGCTTATGAGTTGTGCTCACATACCCAGGCCCTTAAACATTAATTATCTCTGTACTGACCACCTTGAATTTCTAAATGTCTTGAGAAGACTAGACTTTTGGTTACCGATACTCAGTTAAAGCATTATCCCTCCAAAAGCCTAAGCAGCCAGCCAAATATCTGAAAGCACATTCTTCCAGAGTCCTTTTCACAAACCCTGGCTTAAGAGGAGGAGTGGTTGATTCATGGGCTGTCAACTGTACATACATACAGGTAGCCATAATGTAAAACACTGGGTCTGTTGTATCCTTCAAGTTCTTTGAAAAATATTGGTTCACTATAGTGAATATAGCATGGATCCAAAATTAATTATGGGTATTTTATTTAAATATCAAAACTTGGTTCTGATTGTCCTGCCTTACACCTTCTAAAATTCAAGGCTACCTCAAACCAAGTGGAAGCAAATCCCTGAAGTTCAGAACAAGGTGAAAAAGAAAAAAACTTGATTGAAATGGCACACGGGAGATAATTTACATACATTATACACTGTTTTATTGTAGATATCATACACAAACTTATTTTTGCACACATCTTAGTGGTTGTTCCTATATGGTCTTTGTCAGAAAAAAAGCATTATTAAATTTCAAACAAAAATAATTTAAGTAAATAATCCCTCTGGCACTTCATGTATGAAAGAAAGAAGTTCAGTTTGTCAGAACTGGCAAACTTCTCCAGCTTATCAGTCATGAACTTTTCCCCTTGTGATGTGACGATATAGAGAATAAAAGCATCTGCTCAATAGAAATTGTCCCTTAAGACTGCAGTGTAAGATGCCCATGTGAGAAATCAAGGTGCTTCCATGTATGAAGTTACTGCTGTATGGTACTTCAAACGCATTCATGTGTTAATTTAGCTCATTACTTACACTTTTTAAAATTTAATTCCTCAATTAAGTACCTAAAAACCAGAAAACAATTCAGATCAATTCTATGGACATTGTCCATTGTATCAGCCTATAAAGGCTAAAACGATCAAAATGGAAGAGAAACTAATGTAAGAACTCGAGAAGCGCATGAGCAATATAATTGCCTGACATAAAAATTGACATAAGCCGGGCATGGTGGTGCACACCTTTAATCCCAGCACTCAGGAGGCAGAGGCAGGTGGATCTCTGTGACTTCAAGGCCAGCCTGGTCTACATAGTGAGTTCCAGGACCAGCTGGGGCTACAGGGAGACCCTGTCTCAAAAAACAAAACAAAACCAAAAAAACAAAACAAAATAAATTGAGATAATCTTTTCCTTGCAAGAGAATAATAGGGCATGATTTGATTTGTGGTATGTTCAGTCTGCCATAGTAATTAAGAACTGTCTCTCTCTCATTTTTCTTTTCTTTCGACATGTCCTTCTCCCCTCTGTGATTATGGAGTGTCATATACAGCTATATAGGGCTTAGAGAAA
The DNA here is from genome assembly GCF_000622305.1 of Nannospalax galili. Taxonomy (NCBI): domain Eukaryota; kingdom Metazoa; phylum Chordata; class Mammalia; order Rodentia; family Spalacidae; genus Nannospalax; species Nannospalax galili. Next base: position 70,393 of record NW_008346901.1, read on the forward strand.
GGAAGCTCATGGCTACTGACTTCAAGTTCCCATACTAAAGGGATTTACATTTTTATTACCTTTTCAAATAAATTTTCCCCATAGATCTTGCAAAAGTGAATCAGAATGTATTCAGCACACCTTTCTTTAGTAATTTAGCACTTGAAGCTACTTTCAAAAGATTGTTTGAGGGACATCTGTTAGAGACTGAAATTATCTATGGGACAACTTGGGGAAATAAATACCTTAAAGCATAGATTGGCTGAATAATTTCCTACTCAGAATATTTTCATTCTATATCAAAATTGTATGAGGTTGTGGGACTTGGCAAAGTTGCACGTAGCGATCCTGTGCTGCCCTTCCTTTACCGCTCCCATCCTCCCTGGTGAGTTGTCCTTCCAGAGGAACTTCTTGTTCCCACCAAATGAGTCACAGACCAGATGGGAACAGTAATTTACTTTTAATGAATGTGTGTCAATCCAAAAACGAGGGGTTCTGTCATTCGGGAGAACTTATCTTCTAGTGGGCTGAGTGGTTTGGCAGGATGATTTCTGCATGAGGATAATTCTCCTACCTAGTTTGTACTAATGAATTAGTTTGTTAAGAAACAACAGTATCTTTCAGTAAAGCATTTGTAAAGTAAATCAAACATCCATATTTTCTTGGAAAAATTAGCATAGTGAGCTTGCATAATCAACATGACAAACAACCAAAGTAACCCCTGTTGACTCTTCCTTCAGCTCACATTTTTAAAGCGTGGGGAAAAAAAGTACTCAGAATGTCACACATCCAGTCAGGATGGTAAGTAAACACAGTATTTTTCCCTTTGAACTGTAACCTGGGATTTGTTCAACCTTGACCATTAGGGCAATGAAGCAGTCAATAATTGTCTTCTATACGTCATTACTGGACACAGTTCAAGAGGCTTCATTTAAAGTCTGTGCTGATGAAATTCTATAGAAAAATCCCCATGGAGCTGGAAGCCCTTCATCTCAGATCCTCTCTTCTCACTCTTTAAAATATTTTTTATTTATTATTTTTATTTTATGTGTATGAGTGTGTTGCTGCATGCATGTGAGTGCACCCGTGTCATGCAATGCCACAGAGGTCAGAAGAGGGCTTTGGATTCCCCTGGAACTGGAGTTGCCCAGGACAGTTCCTAGCCGCCATGTGGGTGCTGGGAATCAAACCCCAGTCTTCTGCAAGAGCAGTCAGTGCTCTTAACTGCTGAGCCATCTCTCCAGCCCCATCAGATCCTCTCCTCTCACTCTTAATACCCCAGATAGTCACATATTTTTTAGGTTCCTCATCAGTAGAAAGAAACTCAGTTCAATCTTCAGCCACGCTATGAAGCAAAACAGGATCTACCTGCACATGATGTGTTGCTAATCAAATTAGGGGACACCCTGGGCAAACTTCTTTACAGTGCCATCTGCCAGATTCTGCTTAGAGAGAAGGAAAACATAGTACGATTCTTGTTTTATGTATTTTGTTGTGTTCTATTCCAAACGTCCCCGTGTGTTTCTTATATAAATTGTATTCTTCTAATTGGCCCTTGCTTTCATTTCAACTAAGTGTGAACTATTATCTATGCACAATCTGTCCTAGTGTGTGATAGATTAATGCCCACCAGATATAGATATGATGTTTGTATGAAGCAAACATTTTAAAATAAAATACAATTATTTAGACATTTTAAATGCACAACAGTGGTTAGAAAAAAATGTTTCCTTGGAAAGATTCTGTAACACTGAGAGGTTACACTTGGAATCATCTTGAAAAATTTAATCCAAACGGTCTTGTGTACAGGATATAAAAAAGTCCATCTGGCTACATTAAAAAAAAAAAAAAAAAAAAAAAGAGCTTAATAGCCTGGAATGGAGAAAAGGGAAGACTGGACTCTTCAGGCTCCATCACAATTTGGAAAGACATGTTCTTGACTTGACCTTGGAGCCTTTGGCCTGCCAAACAGCAACACTGAGGGAAAGAGCCAGACTTACTTAGACATGTTTCAACTGGAGACAACTTGACCTTATTGTTTGTGTAAAGGCAAAGCAGTGTGTAAAGGGCATTATAAACTGCTTTAGTCAAGCTAAATTTTTTCAAATGCTATCTAAATTTATGCTATTGATCTTAAGTATAGAACTGCTTGCAATGGAATTGAAATACAGGGGAAACTCACTTCTGGAAAAAAGGTATCAAAGGGAGATTTATAAGTCATTTGCAAAATATATTACAGTTTGGGGTTATAGACGATCTGTTACTGAGTGTATGTCCTAGTGGGTTACAGGGATCCTTTGTTTCACGTGCTTTCGGTAGGATCGTTTGGATATGTGCCCCATTAATTCATAGAGAAGGGATAAGAAAAAAGGAAAAGAGACAAGCCAAAGGAATACAGCCACCTCTGGAGAAATGGGGTTTGAAAGCTTGAGAAACGAGTATAAATTTCAAAACAACTTCATGAAAGGGGGAAAACTCTACTAGTCTTCAGTGCCTTCTACTGTCAATGCCTCCCGCTGAAGCTGCTTGTGCCTCTCAGGTAAGCACACTTCATACCATGTAAACATGATGGTACCAGCCCAAAGGCATCATCTTCAGGTGACAGAAACAATACAGAACGGAATGCAACCCTACCAATAGTGTGTCCTGATCTAAGCGGAGACTAGTCAGAGCACCCACCTCAAGATCCATCAGTAATTAACAAATAGAAACAAACAGTGTTTCATAAACACAAGACACAGATAATGTAATCTTGCCTGTCCCTGGATAGGAATCTTATATTAGACCTCAGTAGGGAAGACGGGGTGGAAGACTGTAAGACCCAGGGGTGGGTAGATGGCCACAAGAAAACGAGAGTTTTCCAGGCAGCTGGGAGCCTGCTCATATGAACTTACAGCAGGGGTGAAAGTATGCACAAGACCCATGTAATCTCAAACCAGACAAAAACCCAGCATAGATGTAGGGAAACCGCATCCTTAGCTGAGGAACTATTGGCAGCCAGTCACTGCTGGGTGAGAGAAAGATGATTTTCTTTAAGGGATAGGCTGAGCAGGCTCCAGTGAATGAACTCACACCAAGGGACATCTAGGAATGCAAACGTGACTCACTAGGCCTTAACATATACAACAGAATGAATGAAATCTGATGGGGAGGCAGATAGGGGAGGGGGGTCTAAATATGAGTGAGATGTACTGTATGAGATACAGAAAAACTCAATAAAAATTAAACAATATTTTAGTCATAAATTAGTGGAGTTAGGGGTGCTAGGGGGCTATCAGAACTGCTGGCTAGCACTGGCCATGTCTGTCTTAATCCAGGCCAGTGTCAAAAACGGCTCTAACTCTCCATCAGACACTGCAGTCAATGTCATTGTTTCATTGGTAGTTGAAATCTAGAACCAGTGGCATGTCCTATTTTAACCATTGGAAAAGAATCACCCAAAAGTAAGAATATGTCACAATCATAACATACCCTTGTAAAATTTTAAATGTGTCATAGTATCATGAACATAACAAGGCTTTAACCATCCAAAAATGCTCAAAAATTACTTCTGATAACTTAGACATTCTCTAGGCAGTGAAGCAAAGTGGATGGCATGAGGCAATTCATAAGGTTCATGGGAAAACTGCTAAGTTTGAGAATGCTCAGGTTTTCAGATACTGACCACAGGAGGCCATATTTTATCTTCTGTATCACAGGGAATGGGGCTAGTGACATGGAGCAATAGATGTGGCAGTGGAAATGTACATCCAGGGCAAAGATGAATGAAAGTACCAACAGGCAAATAGACTCTCATTTGAGATGTGAAGGTTGGTCCTGGGACATGTCATCAAAGCTCCTTTGGTTTTGTATATTAACTAGGGACAAAATACACATTTTGAAGCTTATGGGACCAGTGACATGGCTTAGTAGGTAAAGTGCCACCACCAAGGACCCACAAGGTAGAAAACAAAATCAAATCCTCTAAGTTGACTTCTGACCCCCACATGAACCTCACACATATACTACCTCTCTACACAAAGTAAACAAAACTGTATATAAAAAACTTAAGCTGTGAATACCAACCTCTGGAAAAATACTATGCTTTTAGCTGAATATAAGAAATAATTTCCCATCGTTCATTCAGTCTTCATTTTAATCATCTATCATTCATGTCATTATAATTCAATGATACATTGTCTTCTTTATGCATTTGAGACTTGTTCTATCATATATTAGATATTCTCAGCTCTCAAATTATCTAAAACAATGCTTTACCCTATGTTCTATGCTGCATTGATTCTTGCTCTTGGGACTATATAAGGCACTGTTTTTGAAGTGTGGCATTGAAAACTAACTGAAGGAAAAGATTGGATGTGCCCTACTTTTAATTCCAGCTCTGCCATGTTTTATATCTGACGCTTTAAATAATTTCACTTTACAAGTCATTCATGTATAACAACTTTCCCATTGGGTTTTCACCCAAGTTTTTATAGTGTACAAACTAGCTTTAACCTCCCCCATTATCTGTCAAAGACACGTGGAACACAGCAACAGTTCCGCCTGCTCAGGGACCTACATCCTTCCAATTGTTACTTCCTTGTAGGTTTGTCTTGACTTCCTGGGACTGTATTTGCTTCAACCATTAATATTTTAATATTTTACTAATGCATTTTTCGCTCATCAGTTCTACTAAGGATGAATCAACTGTGTACAGCAAAACACAAATTCAATAAGTTCTGAAAGTTGTAAGCACTTGTAACGTCACCATCAAAACTGAAATGTGTTCATTCCTTCTTATGTTGATGGTGACTTGGGTCATGTGCTAAACTTAAGACCGTGGTGAGCAGTGGCATACTGTAGGGTCCTGGGCCAGCTTTCACACAGAGGTATGTTTTCATTCCTCTTAATACATGCCTGCAAGTGGAAGGATTCAATCAAAATGTATTTTTATGTTTCATTTTTTTAAAGAATTTGAAGTTGACATCTACCCCGCATTAAAAAAGAATCATAGTTACTCCACATTCTCATCAAACTCCCTTTTCAGAAATTTTCTCATTCTGTCTTATTCAGTTATATAATAACTTTTACTGATTTTATAAATACATTTGCTTAGTTTTTCTGTATACTTACCCTTTCATCTACATTTATCTTTATCCCTTGTCTTAAAACTAAATTGAAATGGTTGCTCACACATTTTTAGGTACAAAGCCTTTGTCATGGGTATGTATTTGTGATTTTTTTTTCTGTCTATGATTTCCCTTGATATTCTACCAATGCCTTTAACAAAACCAATTTGAAATAACTTTTATCCTTCTGTCTGCTGATGAATTATATCCAGCTTTCTAAATCTATTCAGGGTTAATTTGTGACCAACATATTATTTATCCTGTTTTTGAGTGTATGTGGTATGTGCGTGCTTGCGTGTGTGTGTGCGCACACATCTCCCTATTTTAATTGAAAATTATTCAAAAGCATTTTTATATGTGTATATATGTATGGTGAGCATGTGTGTTTCTGTGTTCATACCTATGTGGGTGCATGTATAAGTGTAAATGCATATATACATCCGTGCATGTCTGTCTGTGTGTATGTCTGTGTATGCAAGCCTGAGGTGGTAGATGTCTGGGGCCTTCCGCAGTCACTCTCCACTTTATTCATTGAGGCAGACTCTCTAAATTGAACCAGAGCTTGCCTCTGTGGCTAGTCTTACTGGCCAGTCTCTCTGGTCACCCCATTTCTGCCTGCTAAATGCTGGAATTACAGCAGGGCACCATACCTACCTGGAACTTAGTTTGTTTTGGGGGATAGAACTCCAGTCCACACAGTTACTGCTTTCACAGCAAGTGCTTTAAATGCTGAGCCATCTGCCTGGCCTCTGTTATATTTATCTTTGAAAAGATCGTAAGACCAATTGAGAGAACTATGCATTCTATTACCAGGTGATATGCAGAGGTACATTAGATGTCTGGTTCGTGAGACTGTAAAAACTTTCTTTCCTTCTTTGGTGTCTGGTTCTTCTATCCATTACTGAGAGCAAGATATTGGAATCTCTGACTCTGATAGAGTTATGGGCATTCCACTTCATTTCTGACAGTTTTTGCTTCATATATTTTGTTGGTCTGTTTTTATGTGCCTAAATATCTGTAAATAGATCTTCTTGCTGTATCGAATCTCATTGTATGTGTGTGTGTGTGTGTGTGTGTGTGTGTGTGTGTTTGTGTGTGTTTGAGGGGGAGGTGTTCAACAGTGTGTTCAAGTGTGCCTGTGGTTGTGTGAGCTCATACATATGTGTGTGTGGGGGAGTGTAGGGGGTCCAAGGACAATTTCTGGTATTGTTCCTCGGTCACTGTCCACCTTGATTTTAGAGACAGGGGTTTTCATTACTCTGCAGGTTGCCAAGTAGGCTAGGATGGCTGACCAGCCAGTGAGTTCTAGGGACCTGCCTATTTCCACCACTAGTGCTAGGATTACAAGTTTGTTTGACATCAGGTCCAGATTTTAAAATATTTTATTTATTATTTTTATTTCATGTGTATGAGAATATTGGTTGTATGTAGGTAGGGGGCACCCCTGTCATGCAATGCCTGTAGAGGTCAGAAGAAGGCCTTAGATCTCCTGGAACTGGAGTTACAAATGGTTGTTAGCTGCCATGTGGGTGCTGGAATTCATACTTGGATCTTCTGCAAGAGCAGTCATCTGGAGAGAGGAGCCATCTCTCCAGCCTCAGGTCCAGCTTTTTAAACATGGGTTCTGGAGGTCAAATTCAAGTCCTTATCCTCGTGGGGAAATACTTTATCATTTAAGTTATCCCCCAGCCCTGCATTGAATCTTTTGTAAAATCAAATTTATTCCTGGAGAATTTCATATATGTATATAATGTATTCTGATCACATTTACCTTTGACTCCTTCTTACCACCTTCCCACCCCATCAACCCCTCTTTTCTTAGTAAGTCTTTTTCCCATTTTAGCGTCTTTTTGTTTTGTTTTTGTTCTGTTTTGTGACACTCAGTTTAACCAGGGACTCTCTCATGAGCCTGAACACGGAGCTAGCTCCTGGGGCTTGGAGGAATCACCAGGCTATACCACTGAAGGTAATGATTCCCCAGCAGGCAAAACGGCCAACAGTTCTCTAGAGAGGGGAGGGGTGGGGTCCCACGAGTCCCTACTCAGTCATGACTACATGCTGATAGTTTCCATCTTGTGTGGACTCAGTGCAGGAAACCACAGCTGCTACGAGTTCATCTCTGCAAAGGCTGTAACATGGCCTTTCACAGCCCTTCTGCCCCTCATCCAGCTGTAACATTCTTTCTGACCTCTTTTGTGATGCTTCTTGAGCCTTGGAGGTGATGATATAAATGTCCCTTCAGAGCTGAGCACAACAGTCGCTTAATCTCATCTTCCTGCGCAGCCACAAATCTCTGCATTGCCTGCCATTCACTGCAAAAAGCAGCTTTATGATCAAGGCCCATCCACATGCGTCGGGCCATGTGGAGCCTATATCTTCCCAGGCTTATATGCAATCTTAAATCTTTTAAAGAAGATTTTCATCATAGCAATTATAAATAGGGTATTGGTGGGATATTTAGTCAATCAGCACATAAACGGGATTGGTATATTCATCACCTCAAACAGTTATCTTTTCTTCTTTATAGCACACTGAAAATCCTCTAGTTTGAGTAGGTAATTTGAAGTATAATGATGTTAATTGTAGTTCCTCTACTCTGCTGAAGGACACTGTAAGTTTTACTGGGTTGTAGCCCCGGGGCAGAGCGTGTGTTTACTGTGCCCTAAAATCTAATGCTCATAAGCAACATTATTATTCTTCATGCCCAGCTTCTCTCCATTGTCCACTGTTCCTTTTGTCCCCAGCACCCTCCAAGCCTTCAGTAACTGTCACAGTCTATTTCAATGAAATAGCATTTTAGGTTCTACAAATAACTGAAAGTACAGAATCTTTCTGTGTCTGACTTATGTCACTTCCACACTCATCCATGTTGCTACATAGGACAAAACCCATCATTCATTTGTGGCTGAATGAGATTTGATTGTGTGTGCATAGCACACTTTCTTTATTCATTCTTCCGCTGATGTCCACTTAGGTTGACTGTGTCTTGGATATTGTTTGTGGTGTTGCAGTAAGCATATCAATGCTGGTGTGTCTTCAACATAATGATTTTCTTTGCCTAGGAACTCAATTGTGCAATTGGTGGAACATATTTCCTTTATAAAAATATTTATTTTACATATATGAAGGTACCCATAGAAGCCAGCAGAGCTCCCAGAAGTGGAGTTGCAAACAATTGTGAGCTGCTCAGATTGGCTACTGGGAATCGAACTCTTGGTCCTCTGGAAGAGCAGTTCCAGTTCTTAACCAGTTTGCCATCTCTCCAGTTCTGTTTTTCTGTTTTGTCTTTTTCAAGATAAAATTTTATTCATTATGGTCTGAGGGAAAAAAAAAGAAAACTTCAGATTAATAAAAAAGATTTCAATAATGTCAAAACTGCACTGCATTTTCTTTATGTATAATTGAAAGTTTTCTTATTTAGTGAAGGACATAGGAAACCGGTAATATAGCAACAATTGCCTGAATCAGAGTAAGCATATTAACTCTCACAAGAAAAACTTGACTGTAAAACACAGGTGAATAATAAACAAAAATGGTACTTTGATATTTCAGGAAATATTCTGATTCTCAGAGAAATGAAAGAGTGGAGTTCAGAGCTACGGTGGAAATGCTGCTTCTCCTCCTATCAGGAAGCTGAAGATCAAAGGCATGAGAAGGGCACAGGAGATCAATATTCTGTATGGGCTCCAAGGATGGAAATGGCTCAAGGTGTTTAAGTTTTGATTTACCTAATTATTCCCCACAGAATGTTGACATGTATTCTTGCCAAAATCAATGCATGTTTTCTTCCGGCCTGCAGACTTATTACCACTGAGCTTGCTCTTTGAAATGACTCAGGAGACTAATACTGGACCATGACCAAAAAAGCCTGTCTTTGAATGGAGCAGGAAAAAATTCTATGAGCTTGTACTTAGTTACAGCTAAAGATTTCTTATTTATCCTCGGCTATGTGCTCTTGGGTCTTCAGCAAGATCAGTCAGTATTTTATTCCATGCATGAACTTTGGAAGTTGCATGTAAGTTTTTTGAAGCTGTCTTTTCCTCTACTGAAGCTCTATCTAATGTTATTTTTAAACTCATGGACTTTTAATTTTTTAAGAGTTGTCTTAAGTTCATAGCAAAATTATAAGGGGCATTCAGATAATTTCTCTTTTACTCTTTGCACACACACTTATGCAGACTCTCACACTATGAACACTACCTACCAGAATAGTGCATTTATCAGGTCATGAACCCACATTCCATGGTTCGCGTAGTCTCTACTCAGTGTTGTGCCTTCTGTGGGCGTGGATGGGTGTGTACTCGTGCATATACAGCAGGTTTCATCATATGTTTACACTGTACAACCATCTCTTCTCTACCATCCAGTCTTCCTCTCACCCCGACCCCTGGAAATGATAAAACTTTCATATTCCAGTTTCTCTTTTCACAGAATGTCACTTCAGTAGAGTTATATTTATGTAGCCTTTTCAGATTCATCTTTTTTTCCTGTGAAGTACACACTTAAGGTTCCTTGCCCAGGCATGGTGGTGCAGGCCTTTAATCTGAGCACTCCAGAGGCAGAAGGTGGATCTCTGAGCAGGAGCGGAGAAGGTCTGAGGGGCCAAGGGTCTCCTCAGCCCACCTGGCATTGAGAATTGGAGGAGGAGAAGCCAAGGATAGGCCCAGGAATAATGGAGTCCAAAGATGAACAAGGGGTGAAGAATCCCAACGTAAGGAATGGCCATCAGGGAAAGGTGGGAAAGGAAAAGAAGCAGCTAGACGCTGATAAAAGGGAGCCGGTGGCCCTCCCTTTAGAAGCTGGCGAATGCTATGTCCCTAGAGGAAGTGCTAGAAAGCCCATCCTGCACTATAGGTGAGATCTGAAGCACTGTTTTGAGAGCCCCAGGCAAGGATGAGAGGGGAGAATGAGCAGGCAATGTTTGGGGAGGAAAAGAGGCACTTAATGGAGAAGTTACAGGAAAGGCAGCTGAGCCATAGTCTGCCGGCAGTTAGCACTGACACCCTTCACCAAAGATCATCGTGATGAGTTTTGCCTTATGTCCTGAATCTTGAGATTTTTCTCTGAAAATAATATGGGACCCTGCTTCTTAAACTTATATGTTTATGATGGATGTACTGTTGTAAATTTTTTAATATTCCCTGTGAATCTCCACTTACTGCCAGCTTCAACTGGATGTTATGTTTTTGGCTCAGCCTATACTTTTGTTAGCAAAATTTATCTATTGCATGACAAGATGCTCATTACATATTGTGGAGTTGATAATGCAGTTAAAAAAGGCAAAAAAAGGAAGGAAGGAATAAAGAAAGAAAGAAAGAAAGAAAGAAAGAAAGACAGAAAGACAGAAAGAACCTAAAACTTAATTGCTTCTAAGGTTTATCATTGATGAATAAAGTTGTCACAAACACTTTGAGCAGTTTATATATAGATTTAAGTTTTGAACTTCTTTGGATGAACACTAAAAACTATAATTGCTGAATTGTATGGTAAAAGAACGTTTAATTTTCAAGTCCGGGCTTGGTGGTACACGCCTTTAATCCAAGCACTTGGGAGGCAGAGGCAGGTTGCTCTCTGTGAGTTTGTGGCCAGCCTGGTCTACTTAGGGAGTTCCAGCCAGCAGGGGCTACAGGCAGACCCTGTCTCAAAAAGATGAAAAATAGAGAATGATTAATTTTTGTGAGAATCCATTAAGCTGCCCTTCTGAGTGTGGTACCATTTTGCCCTCTCATGAATCATTAATGAGAATTCCTCTGGCACTTGATGTTACTGTTCTGGTTTTCAGCCTCTAAGTGCTGCTCAGTGGCATCTCACAGGCATTTCCATCCGCGTTTCTCTGATGACATGTTGTGGAGCATCTTTTCATGTTCTCAATTCACAACTGCATCTTCTCTGCTGAACTTCTGTCAAAGGCTGTGTTAGGGAAAGAGGAATTTACTGCTTGGTTGAATTTACTGCTTGTAACCAATTAACTCAACTGGAGACACAGGCATCCGGAGATAGGGGCAAGTGCTGCAGCCCCCGGAGCCTGACCTGTCTGATCTGTGTTGTGTCACGTAGGCATGTCTGCTTACACAAGATAACAGGGAAGGGTCGTGCCAGGCACATACCACCCATCCCTCCCCGATTGAGACACCTGAAGGGAGTTGTAACATTTTTCTTGTTTTGAAGTTATTGGTTTGTGAAATGCTTGCTTTGAAACTATTGGCTGTATAAACGCGGGTTTTTGTGTAATGGTTGTGGGAGCCTATATAATCTTTACCTGAAATTGCCTCGGGTTGATCGCTCCAACCAGACCTGCATCTTGGAAGGACGGTCGGCCCCAGCTAGCTGGCCTAATAAAACTCTGCTTGATTTTTGCATCTCCATACTTGTGCATTTGTTCTCCTGAAGAGACCCACCGAGTCACGGACCCTAACAGGCTGCCTCAGTCTTCAACCAAGTTGTTTCCGTGTTGTTTAATGCTAAGAGTTTCATTCAGTATTCCAGACGAGGGTTTTTACTAGACATATCTTTTACAAATTTGTAGTTTGTCTTATTCTCTAGGTATCATCCTTCACAAAGAAATTAATTTTAATGAGGTTAGCTTCTTAATTATTTCCTACACTGTCTTTAGTGTTATTCTCAAATGTTTTTTCTGTATCTACTAAAATGATCATGTGATTTTTCTTTCTCAACCATTTGATATAATGTTTGATATAATACTTGATATAATATTTATTTTCGGCAGTGAATCTGACCTTCATGGCTGGAATAAATGCCACTTGTTTGTGGTGAATTCTTTTATACTAATTATTAAACTTGATGGTAGTTGGCTGAGGATAGCCTGCATTTCTATTCATGAAGCATAATGGTCCCAAGGCTTTTTTCCTAAATGTTTGTGTGTACATGTTTACAATGTGACGTCTTAGTAAGAAATGGCCCATGTGTCTTGATTTGTCTTTGTCTTTCTTTCTGGAATGTTTGGCTTGAATTTTGTGTTGTGTGTGTACACATACCTGCCATTCTCTTCATTGACTTTGGTTGGCATAGGATATACACATTTGTCTTTCTATGTGTGTTTGTAAAAGTGAGGTGAATGTCTTGGAGAACAAGTACAATTAGTCTTTTTATTTACTTTTTAATTTATTGTTGTTGTTATTAATATTATTATTATTATTATTATTATTATTATTATTATTAAATTTTGAGACAGGGTCTCCCTGTAGCCCCAACTGGCCTGGATCTCACTATGTAGATCAGGCTGGCCTTGAACTCACAGACATCCTTGTAGTGCGTCTGACTCCTGAGTGCCGGGATTAATGATATGTGTCACCATGTGCTGTATCACCATGTGCTACTTAGGTCTTTTTATTAATCCATTCAATTCTTCTTACCTTCTTATAATTTCATTCACTTATATTTGAGGTAGTATTCCATATGAAAATTCTTACTATTGCCATTTTAGAATATTTTAGGCTGTAAATACATTTTTTTCATTGCTCTTTCATCTACTTCTGTGGTTTTCTATATTGTTATATGTTAACTACATTCAATTTATGTTTTGTGCTTCTAACAATGTTTGCATTGTGTTTCCAATGAGGCATATAGAACATCTTAAAAGCTTTTATTTCAAATTGTT
>NW_008346901.1:83167-85620 GCF_000622305.1 Nannospalax galili
TTTTGGGAATAGCTGTATATGTGATAATTAGAACTCTTTCATATTTAGTATTTTTCTTATCTCTTACTGATTTTAAATGATTTTCTTTATCTTTTGCTATTGAGAGTTTCCTATTGTGTATCTTGATGAAATCTGTCTTGAATGAACTGAAATCTATTGGAAATTTCCCTGTAGTAGGACACTGGTGTCTACCCTCAGATTTCAGCCACTGTTTACTCAAATATACTCTCTAGGCCCCGTTCACTCTCTTATTGTAAAACATCGATTATATAAAAGACAGAAGTTTGGTAACTACATAGCACCCCTCTATTCCTGCAGTGTTCTGTCAGGTAGAAACAAAAATGTTTCCATTTTGCCCCAGTGGCTGAATAATTTCAAATATTCTCTCTTTGGTCTTGTTAATTCTATTTTTTGTTTAATCAAGTCTGCTATTGAAGTTTTCTGTTAAGGTTTTCACTTGAGTCATTATATTCTTTATCTTTGGGACTATTATTTTTACCGTTTTTATTTCTATGTCAAATTTTTCACTTCGTATATTTTCCTAAATTTTATCTAAGTCCCTGTCCAAATATCTTCATGTTTCAGTAAACTTCTTTAAGACAATTATTTGAATTAATTTCCAGGCATCTCCAGACTTTCCTGTTTTTGGAGATTACGGGACGTTCATTCATTTATTTTGTTAGAATTGCTGAAGTTTTAAGAATCTTGACTGGGCAAAGTGGTACATGTTTTTTTTTTTTTTTTTTTTTTAAATCAGTGCCAGTAAATATTTATTATGCCAGACACAGATAATTGGAAAAATATAGATTTCTTTAAAATAAATTGTTTTTTATATAGCTGAGGTTTGCAACAGGAAGTTATATGAATCCTATGGTTAGAGTGGTACATGTCTTTAAGCTCAGCACTTGAGAGGCAGAGGCAGGTGGAGTTCTCTTTGTACTTCTCGGTACTTCTACAGCCTCTAGTCAGGATTGTCATAGTGCTTATCCTCTGCCTGAGCATTTCCCTAATTGAGATCAGAAACTGACTAATGACTATAGGCTGTCCTCTGAGGTTAGATAGAGTTGCTCTTTGGGATAGATGAGAATAGATAAAATGTTATATTATTTAAATCCATGATTGAGGGTTACCTCACTGTCTATGGAGAGTCAATACATAATATTTTTCACTTAACTGAGCCACTTTTTGTAGCTGTAGGTTTAGTTTAATAAGTCTTGCTGGTGTGCTCCAAGTTGCATAAAGGCAGGTATCTTCCACCTGGGTAGGGTTATTAGTGTGGGTTCTGAGACTGGATGCGAAGAGCAGTGCTCTAAGAATTCAAGCCAGCGTGAAATCCCCACTCAAGAATAAGCTAAAAGGGACCAGCTTAGCTTTTTCAAGGTAATATGCACTAGGCTGGGGTTTCTGAATTGGTGTCATATCTAGGAACACAGAGCCATTTCCTAGTTCTACATGCTGGTTACTGGGAATTCTACCTCATTACTTCATGTCTACCTAACACTGGGAAGTCTAGCCATACCACTATTCATGTGTTTCCCCTAAAGCAAGGCTGGAGTGTACTTCTTGGAAATTTTCTTAGCAAGCTAGGAATACTAGATAACTTCCTTTGGTCCTCTTCCCTCCTGTAGAAACCATAGGCCCCAAACATCATCTCTAAGGCCATGATGGAGTGGGAGAAACAGCAGAAAGTTAAGCTGCTCTTTTTTCCTGTGTAATGTTTACCTTAAGTTCCATGGATCACATGGGTATCTCCATGTTGCTCCCCAAATTGGATCTAAAGATCATGCTCTGGTTGGTGGATTCCTGCTTTTGAATTTTCTAGAGATGTGTAAGGAGAGGATCCTGAGACTCCCAACTACAATAACTTTCTGACATCTGGAGCTGTGTAGGGAATGGATTCCCTGTTGCAATACCTTACTGACCTCCCTCTCCAATCTCTTTCAGTTTGTATAGTCAGTTCACTGATGACCAAGCAAATTATTCATGCAGATGGATTATTATTTATCATATTTGCTACAGGTTTCTATTTGATATTATTGTTCTTTGTTTCTAATTTGGTCTAAGAGACTTTTTCTATCATTTGCAAATTTAATTCAATAATTTATATGCCCCACATTATTTATAATATTAGTTACAATTTCTTTTTTGCTTTTTAAAGAGTTGTCCCTGTGTTTTTAATCGGTAATTAAAATAAACAATGTTTACTTTCAAATGTTTCATAATGTTTCATTGGTAGTATGACTGCATATCTGTGTTAATAAAATAATTGTAATTTTTCCTTCCTGTTATTGAAGTATGGCTGCCCCTCATTTCACTCAAACATAGGTACACACAGACCCACATGCATAGGTACACACAGACCCACATGCATAGGTACACACAGACCCACATGCATAGGTACACATAGACCCACATGCATAGGTACACATAGACCCACATGCATAGGTACACAT
>NW_008346901.1:85642-86754 GCF_000622305.1 Nannospalax galili
CACATGCATAGGCACACATAGACCCACATGCATAGGTACACACAGACCCACATGCATAGGTACACACAGACCCACATGCATAGGTACACACAGACCCACATGCACAAGCATACATAGTTGAATAGACTCTTACTGTTATTATTTTGAGCAAATTGTGATCTTTTAGATAATTTAAGACAAGAAAAGTTATACTTGTGCTTTTGTTTTTGTTGCTATAACAAATCCCTGAATTCAGGGATTTACACAGAAAAGATATTTCTTGGCTCACAGTGTTGGAGGTTTGAAGTTCAAGTTGGAGTGCCCATTGTGTACAATGAGCACTATAAGTGCACAGCCTTTGTCACTGACCTTATTGCGGGTAGGGTCATCCTGGTAGGGACATGCTTGTGCATAAGCTATTACATAAGACAGGAAGCAGGAGAGATTCAGGGACCAGGCTTGTTTTTTGTCTATTCCTACATTTAGGATTAACTAGAGGCTCATGAGAAAGAAGTTAATCTCCCCTAAGGATAATGGCCCAGCATCACTTGTTCCTCCCTCTGTGTAACCAGCAAATTCATGGGTTTACCAAGATAGATTTGGCCAGATTTTCTTTCTTTGGTCTGTTGTCAGTGCTCTTTCTGGGGTGAACAGGTGCTTATTCACCTTTCCCAGAGATGTTGGAATGACTTTTAAAATATGACATAATCTGAACTAATGACTTTCATCTAACCTTGCAACCAAAAAGGGTACTGTTTATAATGTAAACAAGCTCACAGAGCCATGTGCTCCCCTAGTGACCTGATAACCTGACCTTAATTCCTCTAGATTCACCTTGCCCTTGTTAGGGAAAGAGGAATTTACTGCTTGTTTGAATATACTGCTTGTCTGAATTTACTGCCTGAATTTACTTGTTTAAATTTACTGCTTATAACCAATTAAGTCAACTGGAGACACAGGCGTCCAGAGATAGGGGCAAGTGCTACAGCCCTCCCCCCGGAGCCTGACCTGTCTGATCTGTGTCATGTCATGTAGACATGTCTGCTTACACAAGATAACAGGAAAGAGTCGTGCCAGGCACAATAACACCCATCCCTCCCCAATTGAGACACCTGAAGGGAGTTGTAACATTT
>NW_008346901.1:86804-88027 GCF_000622305.1 Nannospalax galili
GGGCTTTTGTGTAATGGTTGTGGGAGCCTATATAATCTTTACCTGAAATTGCCTCAGGGTTGATCGCTCTAACCAGACCTGCGTGTCTTGGAAGGACGGTCGGCCCCAGCTAGCTGGTTTAATAAAACTCTGCTTGATTTTTGCATCTCCATACTCGTGCATTTGTTCTCCAGAAGAGACCCACCGAGTCACGGACCCTAACACCCTCTACCCAAGATAATGAATGAGTGTGGGTGTGTATGATTAACTTACCAAAGCTCTGGAAACAGCATACTTTCTCAGTGAGAACAATGAGAATAATTGAGAAGACTGTCTGAAACTGTATGTGAGAGATATCTAGGCCTAAGGATCAAAGGGTAGATCCTAGCTTGTACTTCCCCATTTCATTCAGGAATGGGGATAGGGGTAGGGACAACTGTTTCAAGAAAAGTAAAAGTAAAACCTAACTGTAGAACACAGTTCCAGGAGACATCAGAAGGAGCAGGTGGTTCTGAGTTTGGGTCCACTCCTGACCTTAAAACGAATGCTAAGAGTCAGGCTTATTTCCTTACTGAGATAAAACTACAACGCAGCATAGAAACCCACACAGGGAGAGTCACAAAACATCAGTGCAGATCCATATTTGTGGCCAATATTTATTTCTAAAATGTTATTGTAACATTTTTCATTAGGCCAACCTGCCAACAAAGAACATCCTTAACTTAAATTTTCCAGAGAATATCTTTTTTTCCCCTTTACTTCCAAAGAATAATTTCAGAGTACAGAAATTACATTAAGTTATTTACTGTTTTATGGTTTCTGGAGAGAAGCTGGAAGTGATTCTATTTATTTTCCCTTTTTCTTCTTTCAGAATTTCTATCTTTGATTTTCTGTGCTTTGAAAATGGCATGTCTATGTGGAGGGTTTGCTTAGGTTTTAATGCTTATTTTGCTTGGCATACTGAGTATTCAGAGATTTTGAATCTGTGGTTGGGTGTCTGACTTTAATTTGGGGAGAATTCTGTCAGTATTGTTCCAAACTCATTTTTTTCCTTTTCTGCCTAGGTGTTCCCAGCAGGTGTCTCACGCACCTCCTCACCTGGCCCCTCTTTGTTTCTGTCTTTGTTCTCTGGCTCAGCATTCCTGTGGTTATCTCCTGGTTACAGCCTGTTTCCTCAGTCATGCTAATCTTCTGGAACCTCTCAAAGGCATTCTTCATTTTTTTTCCCAGCTTTTTCAGACAGG
>NW_008346901.1:89085-124538 GCF_000622305.1 Nannospalax galili
GGATGACAGAGTTATATTTTGATTAGTCCAAAGAGCCTGCGTGCACTAACATACTTTTGAATTGATTGGTTACAGTCTTGGAGCCCTCTCATTGGTGGGTGCTGCCCTCAGGGCTGTGGAATGTGCTGACTGTTATCTTCAGGGCTAGAGGACCCTGTTTATTCCTTATAAGGCCTCAAACCTGCCCAGGCCCCCTGGACATGCACGGGCTTGCCTAGTCTATGACCATGAGACATCACAAAAATGGAGGAATTGGCAGTCAAAATGGAGACGGTGCAGTTTGTCCCTCTGGTTCCCTCAAGCCAAGCAATTTACAGAAGCAAAAATGCAGTTAATCCTAAATAGGGGCAGGGGTCTAGGGAGTCTGGGGGAGGGGGCCAAGGAGGAGGGTTCCACACCTTTATCTCTTCAAGTTGTATGTTTCTGATTTCTGTTTGTTTCATATGCTTTTTTCATACATTTGCTGCACCGGCCAAATGAAATGGGGTGAATAAGGCCTGGGGGTGAAGTGCTCCCTAATTAGATCTCTGCTCCTCAGTGAGCTACTCTACCTGTAGTTGGAATTTCCAAGTTTTCTCTAATGATTTTATCACTCCATATGTGGAAGAGTGTGGCTAGATAGCTCACAACGGATATGCCCCTTCTCACATGTGGAAGCCTGAGTTTACTAGAATTAGATGTTTCCTTTCTCCTGGGTCAGTTAATTCCCATTAATACCCCAGCAATTTAAACATTTAAGTCTTTTCTCCTGAAGGGGGGTATTATTGGAAAGACAATATAGCAGAGTATTTAACATGGTTACCTTTTGCCTTCCTCTGACAGAAATATATGGGTTTTTTTTTTGGTTTTTTTTTTTCCTGATTTCTACTCTGAGGACCTGGACAGGCTCTTGGTGATCAATCTTATAAAACTGTAGGACTCTCCCCACGACTCAGTGCCCCTAGTATTCATTCTTTTGGACTTGTCCATACTGTGTTCCCATCAGTTTATCAATTATATACACATTACATATGTAAACAATTATCAGATTCTTCAACAAGTAGGGTCAAATTTTCAAGTCAACAACTTTTCCTGTTACTGTTAACAAAAGGTTTCTTGTTCATTCTCCAAATTTAAAATACATCTTTGAGGCTAGAGAGATGGCTCAGTGGTTAAGAGTACTGACTGTTTTTGTAGAGGATCTGGGTACAAATCCCAGTACCCACATTGTGGCTAACAACCATCCATAACTCCAGTTCCAGGGGATTTGAGGCCCTCTTTTGATATCCATGGCCACTGCACAACACGGGTGCACTTACATACATGCAGGCAATACATGCATACACATAAAATAAAAATAATGAAATAAAATAAAAATTTAAATGTTTATAACATTTTATGAATTCTTATATTGTTTATATAAGCAATTGGCTTATATGGTTGAAATACTGCGAACTAATCACCTCGAGATAAACTATGAGATGATTTCTTTATCTTCTTCTTATACTTTCTAACATAGCTGAATCTTTTTTAGTATTTTAATTATTTATTTAATAACCACGTAATTAGAAGCGTTTCATCACAACAGCATTGACATATTCAATAACAATTTCCAGAGTTAAGATGCATCTTGTTCAAAAGTGGCTGTAAATTTTTAGGTTTACAGTTGAACTAGTACAGTTACACAATATTGTACTCAGTATAAACCCTCTAAGACATAAAACTGAATGAGGTTTTAACCTTTACAAAAGATCTTCAATTCATTATTAAAATACACAGTTTCATAAGAAAATTCATTTTTAATGCAATTAACACTATGATGTTTGCACATGCATTTCTAATATCTATATATCTGATTATTACTAGTCACAGTCAGTTATTTTCTGAGCTCCTTGGCTTCTGAGCATGGATATAAAGTCATCAGGTAGATGTCAATGGTAATGTTTTTCACATTTACTAATTATTAAGGAGCAAATTTTATGCTTTGAAGAATTATTATTATTATTATTTTATAGTACAAGTCAAAGAAAATATGTTCCTCAGTTTGCATATTAAGCACATGGGTTTGCTCAGGGCTTCTGATCCCATTTCTCCAACATTTCTCGTGCAGCTCTCACACAGCAGAGAGAAGTGGAGTTGTGCCCAGGCATGTGGTGTAAGGTGGGGCAGAGTAGCATGAGCAATACAACTTTGAATAATAACATTCTTTTTTTTTTTCATTTGAAAACACCTTTTGACATAATTTATCATTTAGCAAAAACAGAAATACATAAAAATCATTTTAAAAGGTCACTGCAAAGATCTGGTCTATTATTTGTAGTTTGGGGTATTTCTATCTCACTATAGTTTATGTTTATCACCTATACTAATTAGCATGATGTAAATTTCCAAGCTTCCTCCTCAAATATAATACATTTTTAAAAAATTTGTTGATTGTTTTTATATACATAATTGAATCTTTTACAATGAAAATTATTTTTAATACTAAAGGTGTTCTCAAGAGACTGGGACATATAATGCTATAAAGAGGTTTAAACAAATAAAATACAGTGAAAATGTTTTCTAACCATGGATTGATGCCAAAAGTGTATCTTCCCTTCAACACACATTCTTAAACCTTGAAATATTCTATTTTTATATACTTCTGGGACTTGTATTTAGGCCAACTGGTCCCCCTTTTAAAAATACTTACTCGGGAATTGATAATCAAATGGAGTTAGAAGAACTGTTTTGATTTTCCTGTTGTTACATTTGGGATCTAATACTTTCAAGTTGTATCCTGAAAGCTAGATGTGTAGATAACCCTTTTTTTTTTTTTTTACAGTTTGCACAAAAAGTCTATGCTTAGCTCTCATAATTTCCTAAACCTAAGGTGGTTGTTGACAAATACCAATTTATTCATTGTTTAAAATTCACATTCATTTATTAATTTATCTGTATGTATGTGTTTGTATGTGAGCATATACATGCCATGGCACACACATGGCAGTCAGAGACAACTACAGGAGTGTGTTTTCTCCTTCCACCATGCAGGTCCTGGGGATCAAACTCAGGTCATCAGGCTTGGTAGCAAGTGTTTTACCTACTGAACCACGCAGCTAGACTCTCTTTGCAATTTTTAAATTTAAATTTTGTTTTCATTTCCATATTTTTGTAGTTTTCTTTGTCATTAAATAGACTTTAAACTATTATTTGAAATCCTAAGGAATATTCTATACTATAGTTAAATAGTTGCTCTGTATTTGGTCATCTCCTGTTAATAGTTTAATAATTATCATATGATCTTGAAGCCGTAAACTAGGTCAAGTTTTCCTCTGTTCAGCAGTGCTTGCCTGTGCCTCATGCAGCATATCTTTCAGAGCATTTCATTTTCTTTAAATTCTCTCGTTGGTAAGCTAAAAATAGCAGCTAATGCTTTCCTTTTCATTAATTTTATTTAAATGAAAGATTTAGAAAACTATTTTTGAATGTTTATTCAAAATCATTGGGAACATTTTGACTCATTTCATTCAAACATATAGGAAAAAAATAATTGAAATGAAAATTCTTCCACATCGGTACCTAAAACTCCCTGTTACTTCTGTTCTTTTGCCAACTACTTAATCCCAACTAGTTTATAAAACATGTCTTGGTCTAAAAACCTGGAGATTTGTTCTAACTTAAGTTATCTTACAAACCTACATCATACATGTTAGAATTATACTAGTTAAAGCCATTAAGCACAGACTGATTTACCCAAAGTGTGCATTCATACCACCATACAATAATTTCTGAAGCCAAAGATGCTTGTATCCAGGCCTTGGGGCCATTCACAGAACATTTTGATTATGGCCTCAGCTCTGGCCTCCATCCTGAATGCTCACCTTCTCCATGCATTTGTATTAACTATAATCCAAAAGACTTATTCTACATTTAATGGAAGAGGGGTACATTTAAATTCATTAAATATTTTCCTTGGGCTGGAGAGATGGCTCAGAGGTTAAGAACACTGACTTGTTGCAGAAGACCTGGGTTCAAATCCCAGCACCCACATGGCAGCTAATAACTGTCTGTTCCAGGGGATCCAACAGCCTCTCTGTCTTCCGTGGGCATTGCACGACATGGGTGCACTTACCTACATGCATGCAATACACACATACACATAAAATAAAAATAATAAATAAAATTAAAAAAAATAAATTCATTAAATATTCTCCATTAAAATTCAAATCTCACACAATCAAGTTTGACAAAAAAGGAATAAAAATTTACCTAAAGTCTTTTAAACAATGCTAAATCTTGGATACCATGTTCTTCATCAATTTTCTCTCCGTGATAAAAAGTTTCAAGATCTTCCCCACCTTTATTTAACCTCTTTTTAAATGGTGTTCAGTTTAGATGTTCTGGCTCTATATCCTCACATTATTGTAAATACTGTGCCAGACAAGTATTGTTATAATACTGTAAAGCAAAGATCATAGCCACATGAAGGTAAACAATGGATATCCTTTAGTTTATAAAATGAAGGACATTCTTACATTAGGCTGAGCTGCTCTATACCTGAGTGTCTGGCTGTGATCACATAAGTGGCCTATTGATGTGTGGCCTGTGGTGACTCACGCCTTAAGACTTCCCCTCAGGCAAGTTCTTCTCATAATGATGGTGAAAGACAAGAACTAAGAACCCAGTCATAAAAATAATCTTAAAGTCTGTGCCTTCATTATACATGGTAACGTCACATCACGTGGGCCAAAGCATGTCACATGGCGGTGCCATGTGAAATGGAATGAACAGGAGACTCAATGGGCCTGTCTGTCTCTGTCTCTGTTTCATTTCTCTGTATGTGTGTGTGTGTGTGTCTGTCTGTGTGTCTGTGTGTCTGTGTGTGTCTGTGTGTCTGTGTGTCTGTGTGTCTGTCTGTGTCTGTGTGTCTGTGTGTCTGTGTGTCTGTCTGTGTGTCTGTGTGTCTGTGCTGTGTGTCTGTGTGTCTGTCTGTGTCTGTGTGTCTGTGTGTCTGTGTGTCTGTCTGTGTGTCTGTGTGTCTGTTTCCTTCCTAGGTGGAGAGTCCTTTTTCCAAAACAATTATACAGTGCTTCTCAGTCTGCCTTGATTTTTCTCCACTAACCTATTTTGATGTGTATGGTTAAAATGCAGACGTACTTATGACGACAGTAACATTCGTGCAGGTGTTCAATTAGAAAAGTAATCAGAATGGACAATAAATAATTTATTTTGTTTGAGGAAAGGATGATTGGTCATGAATATTTCATATGCTAATGTTTTTAATTTGTCATGAAATGGTAACATTGGAAATGAATGCATCACAAGAGCAGACTTTTCTAAGGCTGAAACTACCCTTAGAGAAAAGTTTGTAGCTACTAAGGATTCACACTCCATAACCTGATCATCTGAATATAATAGTCAAAATCAGATATCCCACTGAGGTGACTAGTTCAGATGGTAAAATTAACACGTCTACTCTTCTGCTGTTTCCAAGCTGAAATAATTTCTTCCATTAACCCTATTGAGTAACGAGTAACGGTAGGATGAAAAGTAGCATTTAGAAAGTGATTGAATGGACTCAATTTTCCTCACAGGTACTTAAGCAACTGCCAGTGTTATAAAACTCTGGTGTACACAATATGGAAAATCTTCCATTTCTTTTTAAAATAATATTTTTGCTCCAGATCATCTGATATTTAAACTCTGACACAGTCTCAAGGAGAAATGCTTTTGATTCCGCCTCTACATTTACAAATGTCATGTTCTGAAAACTGTAATCTAGTTGTGTCTCAATTTCTTCCTTAACACTTGGAATATATGATTAAATATAGTAAAATGAATATGTTAGTTCTTGTATTGGGATCATTAGTACTTGACTTCCTACTTTCCATCAAATGCATAGTTAATTTACACTTTGGAGAAAATGAAAAGTAGAAAGAATAGCCACTTCCCAATGTGACCATGAATCTCAAATTTGGCTACGTACTGAAATTATCCAGAGACTTCTTGAAACACTGTGTCTGGGCTTCATTATGGACTGCTTAAGTCAGCATCCCTGTGAGGATGGAGTCCAGGCCATCCATCATTCTTGACAAGATTTCCAGATGATCATACTGCATTGTGCGTGGATTAAGAAGTATGTCTCTAGTTCATTGGTTCTCAGTGAGCTCATCAGACCAGAAAACACAGCATCTCTTAGGAACTTGTTACAAATGCAAATCCAGAGCCCTCCCCAAACTGGATAAACCAGAGACTTTGGGAATGAGAGGTAGAAAACAACAGGAAGCGTCTTTACCAAGCCCTCCAGGTCATTCTCAGACATAATAAAGTTTGAAAAACCCTGATGCAATCAAAAGTAGTGGATGACAAAGGGGAATTTTCCAGGAATGTCTATTACTCTTTGTAAGATATTCCTTAATAAAAATGACCCCCAAATGTTGATTTGGGGAATCTTCCATCAGAGACTCTAAATCACATTGTTTGGTACTTTTTTTGTTTTTGTTTTTTTTGATTTGCAAATTGTTTTCAAATCTTTATTTCTTTATTTTAATTATTTATTTAATAACCACATGATTAGAAGAAGCATTTCATTACAGCATTAACATATTCAATAACAATTTCCAGAGCAAAGATGCATCTCTTTCAAAAGTGGCTGTAAATTTTTAAGTTCACAGTTGAATTAATACAGTCATAAAATATTGAACTCAGCATAAACCCTATGAGACATAAAATTGAATGAGGTTTCAATTTTTTAAAAGATCTCATTTCATTTTAAAATATACTGTTTCATACAGAAAAACTCATTTTTAATGCTACTAACATTTAGATGTTTGCACATGCGTCTCTAATCTCTATGTATCTGATTATTACTAGTCACAGTCAGTTACACTTGGATCCTTGGCACCTGAGTATGGATATAAAGTCATTGTGTACATTTTAATGGTAATGTTTTTTACCTCTACTAACTAACAATGAAGCAAATTTTTACGCTGCTTCCTCAAATCTAGAGTCCCTTGACCCAGCAAAGAACTGGGAAAATGAACAGCAGACCTCAGTCTTATCTAAAGGAATATTGACAACTGATTGCTGCTAAATGAGGAAAACCTGATCTTCCTATAAAAAGGAACTCTAGGTAGGCTGACTAGATTCAGGGTATAGACAAGCACTAGGGAACAGCTGGGGCACCAACAACACAGTGGACAGGGACAGGGATGACAGAGTATATGGGCTCCAGTGGTGGGTGGAGGCTATGGGAGGGCACCATTTGAGAAGTGGGTATATAGATGAATAAGATTGTTTGGGATGTTCTGTATGATATACACACAAAAAAATCAATCAATAAAAAATGGGTTATATATGAGGAAGAAGCATAAAAATTTACTTCATGTTAATTAGTAGAGATTATAAACATTACCATTTAAATCTACCTGATAACTTTATATCCATGCTTAGGGGACAAGGATCCAGGTGTAACCATCTGTGACTAGTAATAATCAGATACATAGAGATTAGAGACACATGTTCAAACATCTAAATGTTAGTAGCATTAAAAATGAATCTTTCTGTAGGAAACTGTATATTTTAAAATGTAATGGAGATCTTTTCTAAAGGTTAAAACCTCATTCAATTTTATGTCTTACAGGGTTTATACTGAGTTCAACATTGTATAACTGTATTAATTCAACTGTGAACCTAAAAACTTGCACCCACTTTTGAGAGCGATGTATCTACTCTAGAAATTGTTATTGAATATGTTAAAGCTATAATCAAATGTTTCTTCTAATCATGTGGTTATTAAGTAAATAATTTAAAAAATGAAATTAAAAAAAGTAAAAATAAAATCTTTTTAAAAGAGAAGCTGGAAATAAATTGAAATACAAAATTGTTAATGCTATTTTGTATTTAGATAACCCTCAGCAGATTTTTGCCAAGTATCTGAATACATTAGGCAATGCAGATAAGAAGACTGATCTGTAAACAACATCCTGGTTATTTGTAAGGCAAAGACAATTTCTCTTAGGAACATGTACATGGAAAACACATGGTTTAATGACATAAATGGTTCTGAGGGTGAACCCGTCACACTCCTGTACTGCAAGATTTTGACAGAGAAGACTAAGCAGAATTTTTCTCAGCCTGACCCTGTAGGGACAGTCAAAATTTACAAGGAGCCATTAGATTTTTGTAATATAAATATAAGAGTATCTACAGGTTCCTGTCCATGAGCCTCTCAGGAACTAAACTGAGCTCACAGACAGCCATAATGTGTCTAAAAATAATCATAATTTTAAGCTAACCTAGGAATGCATCAAACCATAGACTCTAGGAAGACTTCATTTTGTGTTTAAGGGCAGTTTCTGAATGCTTCCTTAGAAATACTCCCAGAGACAGTAAATCAACATGTTTTACATATTTTCCACATTTCACCAAGCTTTTATAGACCAGTGTCCTATCAGTTCATAGAAAACTTCATATTTCTATGTCAATAGAAATCTGTGGAATAGTGTCTTCATGTATTATGGTGAAAAAAACACTGTAAGAACAGATGTTTATGATTATGCTTTTCTAGAGAACATGTGCTTTTGAGTTGCCATGTGCTGGGAGAGAGCATTAGAATAAAAAATGACCTAATTTCTATGTCTAGGCAAGGAATCTTTTTGATAATCTCCTGTATCTTTTTAAATTAAAAAATACATTAAAACTTAAGTCTGTCTTACCAAGTAGTTTTCACTGACTGCTGTGAAAGATTTCAGAAGTTCGGGCTAGACTAACCCGCTTGTAATTATTTGTACATAAACTTTTATATTTTTCAACCTTTCAGCAGTCCATATGAACATAAACATGTAGCTGCACTACTGTGGAATGAATAAACGGTGTGAAGTAAATAAACAATTGTGGGTTGCTAAAGGGTCTAAGGGTGCTAGAAGAATGGACTTCAACCATCTTAAAAACACCAACCAGGAAGACATCTCTCTTTGAAATATATGAAGAAAGAGGTCTCCCCTCCACAGGCTCCTGGCTAGTAATAGTCTGAATCCATTTTTGATATTTGATTGCTGACTTCTCTCAAGTACCACCATCTCCTCTTTCTCACTGCCCCTCATTTAGGATGGCCAAAAATAACACTCAGGTAGGATCCCCCCAAGCTAGCCCCACCCTCCACGCCGAGAAACCCTGTAGGTCCTCCCCCATTTCCTGCCTGCATGAGACACTACTTGCCCTCCCTAGAAATCTCTGTTTTATGTATAATGAGACTTTTATTCCCTCTTTGCCAGTTTGTGGTATAATTAGTCTCCACAGCAGCTAAACTAGGCTTTTGGTGGGGCCATAAATATGTCCTCTGTGGAGTGAGTGCTGTAACCCTGAATTACATGTTAAATCCTCTAGTGGGAAGACAAATGTCATGTCTTCAATGAATCTTCCTGTCTGTTTTTGTGAAAAACATTGTGTGTGAACTTTTCTGAGATGTGAACAAAGGTTTGAATAGTAGAAACAGACAAAGTATTCCACCTAAGTGTGGCTTGGTGAGCTAACGAGGTTGCCTGGGGCGGCAACTTAGGAGAAGTTACACCACTGAAGAAAAGTTTGTCTCTCATCAACCTTTAACCACCCATAAATCCTTAGGAAGGGGCCTCGCCTTTCCACCTCCATGATGGAAAGTTAATGGGATCGATTAATAATTGTTGGGTTGCTAAAGGGTCTAAAGGTGCTACAAGATTCCCTCAGGTAGTTACAGCTGCTGACAAATCAAGGCTGCAGCAGCCATATCATGCCTGGAGTTCAGCATTCTACAACACTGACGCTGAGTGTCCTGGGCCTGCCTCACAGTTTGTGACAAGGCTTCTGGGAGATGTTGCTCCCACCAAGGTGGCACTTTCTAATTCATGCACCTTTTCTTGAACAGAGCACTTAAAATGAACAAACAATGTGAAGGGTAAGGGGGAATTAGCACTTTATAGGACTTGTTTTGTATTCATATGGTAGCACTGTCTCCAAATTTGATTAAGCCTTATGGATTTTGAACTTCAAAGTTCTATTACAGTGTCAGTTTATAAAACGTTGTTAAGTAATGTTTAGAGCTCTCATTGTCATTACTTTAAAATGTTAATATTTAAAATTGAGTCAGAACTTAGGAGGCAAAAAGATCATGATTTTGAGACCAGGTTGGGGTCCATGAAAGACTCTGTCTCAAATAAATAAATAAACTAACAGACAGACAATATTTTAGGAACAAAATGTTTTACTTATGGTTAGTGTTTTCTATATACTAAATTTGGATTCTGGATTCATTAGAATAGTATTTCTTTGATGGTAGCAATTCTGTCTATAGTCAGTTTATTTACAGTGTCCAAAACTGATAGCATGAATATTCAGTTAATATGTTGAATGCAAAAGAAATAAGGAAAAAGACATAAAAGAAAGTTTAGTGCAAGTTTCAGAAGCTTCTTGAAGACTCATTTTACAACAAATAGAAATATCTTATTGCAATTGAAGAGAAAATACCAGTCTATTGAACATACTCACATACACATGGAGTAGAGAGGGAGGGAGAAAGAATTGTTACAGGCAGAGTGGATATAATGTGGGCTCCTGAAAGAGAAACACAATCAGCTGATCAGTGGCTAAGTCCTTTACAAAGCATCCTGACTCTCAGGGTTGGGTGGAGGTGAGATTCGTCTTCGAAGAGAACTGCGCTAAGAATACAATAATTTCAGACCCCTAACTATAAAAAGGTTGCTGGGGCACCCATGGGTCATGCAACTGCAAGATCAGGTCAGAACAACTGTGTTATTTTCAGTCCTTCAAGCCATGTGTTCCAGCAGCTTCTTTATAACCAACAAAAACCTGGAATCAATCATTCTTGTTTAACTCTGTTCTTCACTATTAGCAAATTTACTAAATTGCAGATATAAGCAGTGTTCGAGGTCAGTCTTCATCAGCAATAAAGCTAATATTATCATTCTTCAGCTGCTTGTTTAACTTGCAATAGGCTTTGAACTCAAGGATGGAATAAGGGAGATATTTATTGGACTGCTCTAGAATCTGTCATAGTGTTCACCATTAAAGCTTTTAATCCAGATGGTCTGCTTTACATCAGAGGATCTTCTCTTCTCGTGCGTTTAAGTTTACATTTGCTATTTTTTCAAAGTGCAGAGACCAATGGAAAGGCCTGTATGGTGACCTTGAGTCTGTGGATTATAGAATTTGAGGAAAATTATCTCAAGGACCACAGACATTTCATTCATTTTTGAATGCTCCCAAATTAGCTCTCTATATAAATTTTAATAAGCATTTAATAAACATATCTCAAATATGAACTCTGTACACCCAAGTCACAGATGCAGTCCCAGACCCCAGCTGCTGGAGTGGAAGGTCTGAAATATGAACTTTGTACACCCGAGTCACAGATGCAGCCCCAGACCCCAGCTGCTGGAGTGGAAGGCCTTTTTGTATCTATTCCTGCTTACTCTCCTCACAAAGTGTTTTTATCACAAAAATGATTGTGTTCTTCATATTTCAAAAGCTCACACAAATAATATTTCTAAGAATACTTTTAAGTCATTTCAACAGTTCTGATGGTGCTCTAACCACTTCTTTTCTTGTGCATACCATTGAGTAATAGCAACAGTTAAATGCCACTAGTATAATATCAGCAATATAAAACTATAAAAAGTCATAAAATATCCTAAATGGCTGGGCATGGTGGTGCATGCCTTTAATCTCAGCACTATGGAGGCAGAGGCCAGGGCTTTTCTGTGAGATAGAAGCCAACCTGGTCTACATAGTGAGTTTCAGGCCAGCTGAGGCTATAGGAAACCCCATCTCAAAAATCCAGAAATAATAATAATTTTTTTAGTTAGTACATGCTTAGGTACACACATATTTTCTCCCAAATTTAGCCTCATTGTTATACTGAAAAATTATGATGCACCCTTGATGAGGGTTAGAGTTATTTTGTTCATATTCATACTCTGAGAGCATGAAATCATGTCTTTCAAAATGGCTCTGAGGCACTTAACTGTGGGTTTGGAAATACCCCCAAAATTTCCAGAATCCCTTGGCAAATGTTAGTTCATGTGTTTATTTACCTTTATTATTAGTGTTATCATTATTCATTCTTTCATAGTTTCATACATATATGATGTACTTTGAGCATAGTTCCCACCCTTATCCTCTCTTAACCCTTTCCCACTCCTTCCCCTTCTTCCCAACAGCCCCCGCTTTGGTTTGTGTGTGGGACCCACTGCTTTTAATTAGAGTTGCTTGCAGGGGAGAAGGTAGAACATTATTTACTTGATGAAAGAGAACTTACCAGTGTGCCACTGGGGAAGAACTAGCTGTTTCTTATTTTATGCACATCTTGCTACACCTCTCGGTTTTCTGTGACATCTTTTTCACCATGCCCTACTCTCACTTCCTTAGCAAGCTATTTTTCTCTTGATGCTTATCCTCTACAAGTGCCCTGGGATCCACTAGAGTCATTTTAAGTAAGTGACCTGCTTAGCTGAACTGTTAGATTCTGCCACAGTGTTTTGTTGCCTCATTTCTGCACATTTCACAGGTAATTCCCCTCCTCCCCAGTGCACAATGAACTCCTGGAGAAAAACTGGATACTTATGGTTTAACCTTCCCATTTAGAATGTGAGTTAACTGTTAACATATTATATAAATCACTTGAAATGCAATTTAATGTAACTATTCTTTAGTGATCTAAACACATTTTTCTTGAATATTGTGTTGTACTTCTAAGTGACCGGAAAAGAGAAATAACTATGTTATTTTTCCTTCCCAAACCCTTTCCCCCCATTAGACTGTGCATCGAGGAAGTAAACAGAAATAGAAAATGTGATAGCAATATCTAAAAATGACCATTTTTCTTTAAGAATGACTTTACACTGTTATCAGAAATGGGGACAATGGGAATACTTTAATTGCCACAGCCTTTGATTACCTCCTATAACTTGAAGGTAGACCTATTCCTGAAGACAGTCCACACTTCAGACACAGGACTTGGAGTAACTGAGATGGAACTAACCTAGAAGACTTCTCCTTGAAGACTGGCTCTCATAATGTAAGAAGCTACTATGCAAGCTGCCAGGGGAGAAAACAAATCAACGATCCCATCCAGCTGTGAAGTCTATGAACCACAACAATGATCAGTCCAGCAAATAATTTCCATTGGTGCTTTAATGACACTTTTATCTTTCAGGTAATCAGAAACTTCCTAATTGAATTAAAAGCCCTCTGAATGAATGAGAGGAAACTCATGTATGGTACTGTAAATGTAGCCAAGTACACAAGGCTGGACTGTAAGAGCTAAAGGTGGTAGACATCCACAAGGAAACAGTTTTTCAGACTGCTGGGAAATTTCTCATGTGAATTCAAAGCAAAGGAAACAGCATGACAAAAATCATGGAAACTCAAGCCAGACAAAACCCCAGCATATAAGTAAGGGTGTGGGAAGGAATTCCCAGCCTTCTCTGAGGAACTATTGACAACCTATAACTACTGGGAGGAGGTTGGTTTTCTTTAAAGGTGTTAACTAAAGGATGGACACGCACTGAAGAACATTTGCAGACACAAACTTGACTTGAGAGGCCTTAATATATATGACAGAGTACATGAAACCTGGCAGGGGGCCTATAAAAGGGGTATAGATAAGGGAAGGGCTTTAAATATGATCAAACTGTATTGTATGAAATTCTCAAAAATTCAATAAAAACAAACAATGATATAACAAGTCATAAAAAAGAATCTAGTTGTAATAGAACTTTTCAAGTACATTTAGAGAATGGTCATCGGATATAACAGGCTGTTATTATTATGTCATTGGGGTTATACACTATTCTAGAACTGTTTCCACACCTTGACTCCCCCAGCCTCATTCACCCTCCCATCTCCCTACCCGCCTGTCTCTCCTCCTAGCCTGGGCCCTGTCCCATTCCTTGTCTTGGCACCTCAGAAACCAGGCAACCACCACTGCTTCCTGATCCTTTCAATCCAGACCAACCCAGTTTCCTCTTGAGGTCCCCAGGAGCTCTCTGGGCCTGGTCCCACCCTCAGTTCCCTCTGCTTCCCTGGGCTGTACAACACACCAGCCTCTTTCCTGGACATCAGGGCTGACCTTTTGACTTCCTGATCCTTTGCATCCAGACCAACCCAGTTCCTCAGTGCAGTCCCCAGGAGCCCTTGGAGCCTCTTCCTGTCCCCATCTCACTTTGCATCTCTGAGTGTCATGGCCACCAGCTGCCCTAGACCAGCATCTTTCCTGGGCGCTGCTCACAAGCCAGTCCAACCCCCAAATTCCTGAGGGCAAAATCTTTCCTGGAGGAATCATCCTTAGGAGAAAGCCTGAGAGCATCTGATCCTCATCTGACTTGAGCCTCTGTGGGAACTCCTGAAGACAAAAGCAATCTGGCCACTCCAATATAAAATCAAAAGAGAGAACCAGAAGCTTAGAGGAACCAGCTTTTCATACTCCAAAAGTAAACCACAAAGACACATTAAGTTCACAAAAAGAAGCAGACATAAACTTGAAGACTTGAGTCTCACACAAGAATCAGAAACTACAAAAGAAATTCACATGTCAAAATCACAGAGAAAAAATAATAACATGAAAAACAAAAATAACACATCATCACCAAATACCAATATTCCTCTAGAGGAGTACAATGAGAAACTCCTAGAGATAATGCAGGACACGGAACTCAAAAGAACAATTATAAACATGATAAAAAATTCAGTGAATTTAAAGAACACACAAAGAAATCAAAGAACTGAAGGAAGATAGGGATAAACTTCTGAATGAATTCAGAAAAGAGCTAGAAATATTGAAGAATACCCAGGCTGAAATAAAGAAGGAAGTGAAACACTTAGTAAGCCAGTTAGAAATGTCAGGAGAAAGCCTCACCAATAGGATGAATGAAATGGAAAACAGAGTATCAAGACTGGAAGATAAAGTGGAGGAACTGAACCACTAGCGGACGAACTAGACCACTCAACCAAAGATTATGAAAAATTTAAGAAATCACAAGAATGGAATATTCAGGAACTGTGTGACACCATAAAAAGACCAAACTTACTAATCATAGGCATACAAGAAGGAGAAGGATCCCAAGATAATGGACCAGACCTTCACAGAATCATGGAAGAAAATTTCTGCAAATTAAAGAAAGACATGCCCATACAAATACAAGAAGCATATAGAACACCAAACATACAGGACCAGAAAAGAAACTTTCCATGACACATCTTAGTAAAAACACTAAACATGCAAAACAAAGAGAAAATACTGAAAGCTGCAAAAGAGAAACAAGTCACATATAGAGGAAAACCCATAAGGATTACAGCTGACTTTCCAGTGCAAACTATGAAAGCCAGAAGAGCCTGGACCAAAGAATTCCCAGTTTTAAATCACCACAGGTGCCAACCCAGATTACTATACCCAGCCAAAATGTCTATTATAGTCAAAGGGGAAAGAAAAATCTTCCATGACATAAACAGGCTGAAGGAATTCATGTCCACAAAACCAGCCCTTCAGAGAGTTCTGGAAGCAATACAAAGAGCTGAAGAAAGGAATGACTATACCCAAGGGGTTTCCAAAAGAAATTAAATGAAGGTATAACTGTGGAAAAGTGCAGCTATATCAAGAATGTAAACAAAAATAAAAATGATGGGATTCAATATACATCATTCATTAATAACTTTAAATATTAATGGACTGAACTCTCCAGTCAAAAGATGCAGACTAGGTGAATGGATAAAGAAACAAAATGCATCTTTTTGCTGTCTGCAAGAAACTCATCTCACTTTCAAGGACAGGCACTATCTTAAGGTGAAAGGATGGAAAAAATATAGCAAGCGAATGGTACTAAGAAAAAGGCAGGTGTTGCAATTCTAATATCTGAAAAAATAGACTTTAAACTAAAGTCAGAGAGATGAAGAGGGCCACTTCATTCTGATCAAAGGAACAATAAACCAAGAAGATATTACAATCATGAACATCTATTCACCAAACTCTGGTGCACCCAACTTCATAAAAACAATACTACAGGACTTTAAGATCCAGATCAGTCCCAATTCATTAACAGTAGGGGACTTCAATACCCCATAGTCACCATTAGATAGGTCAACAGGGCAGAGAGTTAACAGAGAGACATATGAATAAAACAATACCTTATATCAAATGGACCTAACAGACACCTACCAAGTATTCTACCCAAGCACCAAAGGACACACTTTCTATTCAGCGCCCCATGGAATCTTCTCCAAAATTGAACATATATTGGGGCACAAAACAAGCCTCAACAAATACAGAAACATTGAAATAATTCCATGCATTCTATCAGACTACAATGCAATAAAGCTTAAAATCAACAACGGAAGAAACCCTACATGAACCCATGGAGATTAAACAATACATTCCTGAATGATGAATGGGTCAAAAGAGAAATTAAAATATAAAAGTATTCCTGGAACTAAATGATCCTGAAAACTGTCCTTAGAGGGAAGTTCATAGCTCTAAGTGCCTACATGAAAATATCAGAAAGAACATAAATAAATGACTTAACATTGCAACTCAAGACACTTGAAAAGCAACAACAAATGAAACCCAAATCCAACAAACAATAAGAAATAACAAAAATCAGGGCAGAAATTAATGAAATCAAAACAAAGAAAACAATACAAAGAATCAACAAATCCAAGAGCTGGTTCTTTGAAAAGATAAACAAGATTGACTAGCCCAGTTAACCAAAAGAAAGAAAAAGCACCTCCAAATCAACAAAATCAGAGATGAAAGGGGAACATCACAACAGACACCAGAAAGATACAGAACGTTATAAGGGAATACTTTAAAAACCTATATACTACTAAATATGAAAACCTAAAAGAAATGGACAGATATCTAGACATGAGAACTACCAAAACTAAACCAAGAACTGATTAACAGCTAAAACAGACCCATAACACAAAAAGAGTTTGAAACAGTAATTCAAAACCTCCCAACTAAAAAAAGCCCAGGACCAGATGGATGTACAGCAGAATTCTGTCACACATTTAAAGAAGATCTACAACCAATACTACTTAATTTATTCAAAGATAAATGCAGGAAGAACCTCCAAATTCCTTCTATGAAACCAGCATCACTTTAATACCAAAGCCTGGTAAATATACAACCAAAAAAGAAAACTATAGACCTATATCATTAATGAACATAGATGCAAAAATTCTCAACAAGATACTTGCAAACTGCATACAGATACATATCAAAAAACTCATCCACCATGATCAAGTCAGCTTTATCCCAGAGATTCAGAGATGGTTCAATAAGTCAATAAACATCATAAATCCTATAAATGGGCTCAAAGACAAGAACCACACAATAATCTCAATAGATACAGAGAAGGCCTTTGACAAAATTCAACATGCATTTATGTTCAAAGTCCTAGAGGGAATTGGACTGGAGGGAACATAGTTCAACATAGGTAAAGCCATATATAACAAATCCACAGCCAACATCATTCTAAATAGAGAAAAGCTGGAAGCATTCCTATTAAAATCAGGAACCAGACAAGCCTGTCCACTGTCTCCATTTCTCTTTAACATGGTGCTTGAAACTCTTGAAAGAGCAATAAGAAAAGAGTAAGAAATTAAAGGAGTAATAATTGGAAAAGAAGAGATTAACTTATCCATTTTTGCAGATGATATGATATTGTATCTAAGAGATGCCAAAAATTCCACCCGAAAACCCTTAGAAATTATTAACACATTCAGTAAAGTGGCAGGTTACAAAATTAACTAACAAAAGTCTCTAGCCTTTCTATATAACAATAACAAGCAATCAGAGAATGAGCACATGAAAACACTTCCCTTCACAATAGCTGCAAAGTAAAATATCTCGGAATAAACCTGACCAAAGACATTAAAGACCTATACAATGAAAATTTTAAATCTTTAAAGAAAGAGATTGAGGAAGACATCAGAAGATGGAAGGATCTCCCATGCTTTTGGATTGGTAGAATTAATATTGCGAAAATGACCATCCTACCAAAAGCCATTTATAGATTCAATGCAATGTCAATCAAAATCCCCATGCCATGTTTCACAGAATTGGAAAAAATCATCCTAAGAGTCATATGGAAGCACAAAAGACCTAAGATAGCCAAAGCAACCCTGAACACTAAGAGCAATACTGGGGTGATTACTATCCCAGATTTTAAGCTGTATTACACAGCTATAGTCATAAAAGCAGCATGGTACTGGCACAAAAATAGACCCATAGATCAATGGAACAAAATTGAGGACCCAAATATGAGTACATGCAATTTCAGCCACCTGATCTTTGACAAAGGGCCCAAGAACATTCACTGGAGGAAAGAAAGCATGTTCAGGAAATGGTGCTGGCAAAATTGGATCTCCACTTGTAGAAGAATGAAACTAAACCCTTATCTTTCACTTTGCAGAAAAGTCTATTCCAAACGGATCAAACACCTCAATGTAAAGCCTGAAACTCTGAAACTGTTAGAAGAAAACATTGGCAAAAACCTACAAGATATAGGTGTAAGAAAGGATTTTCTAAACTGGACATCAATTGCTCAAGAAATAAGGTCAAGAATCAACAAATGGGACCTAATTCAGCTAAAAAGCTTCTGTACATCAAAAGAAGCAACCAAGGAAGTGAAGAGAAAACCCACAGAATGGGAGAAAATCTTCATCAACATCACATCTGACAGAAGTATAATATCCAGAATATATGACAACCTCAAAAAACAGAGAACCAAGACAAGAAGTAACCCAATTAAAAGATGGGCTAAGGAGCTGAACAGAGAGTTCTCAAAAGAAGTAGTAAAGATGGCTATGAAACATCTTAAAGATGTTCAATATCACTAATAATTAGGGAAATGCAAATTAATACCACGTTAAGATTTCATCTTACCCCAGTAAGACTGGCTAAGATCAAGAAAACAAATAATACTACAT
Source organism: Nannospalax galili (assembly GCF_000622305.1). NCBI lineage: Eukaryota > Metazoa > Chordata > Mammalia > Rodentia > Spalacidae > Nannospalax > Nannospalax galili. The sequence goes on from NW_008346901.1 coordinate 108,028, forward strand.
GTTAGAGAGGATGTGGGGAAAGGGGAACTCTCATCCACTGGTGGTGGGGCTGTAAACTTGTTCAACCCCTATGGAAAGCAGTGTGGAGAACTCTTAAAAAGCTACAAATGAACTTACCATTTGAACCAGTTATACCACTCCTTGGCATATATCCAAAGAAGTCATCCCACTGCAGAAACACTTGTACATCCATGTTTGTTTCTGCTCTTTTCACAATAGCTAAGAGATGGAAGCAACCTAAGTGTCCCTCAATTGACAAGTGGATAATGAAAATGTGGTTCATTTATATGATGGAATTTTACTCAGCAGCAAAGAAAGATGAAATCACGAAATCTGAAGGTAAATGGATGGAACTAGAAACTGTTATACTAAGTGAAGTAACATAGACTCAGAAAAAAAATTGACATATTTTCTCCCTCATATGTGGATCCTAGCACCAAATTCTGAAAAGTGAGTATGTATCCAGGCATAGCTACAAGAATCAGGATAATGCAAAGGAACCTAGGAGATAAAGAAAAAGAAAGAACCTAAAAGAGAAGAGCAGTAGAAAACAGGTGTTAATAAGGGAGATATGGATAAAAATTGGGTTAGTTTAAGGGAGCGGGGAGGGAAGGGTACACGAGGAACCTAGGGGATAAATTGCAAAAAGGAACTCAAGAGAGGTAGGACCATAGGAGACAGGTATTATTAAGGGAGAAGGGGAAAATGGGGGCACCTTAGTTGGGGAAACCATGATGGAGAGGTTACAATGCAAGAGATAAATAATGCCTAGCTAGTTTTAAAAACCAGAGGAACCATATTAGTCCAACAACCTTCTGACAAATTATACATACCAGATCAAGAAATATATGTCTAGGTAAGGTTTATCTGAAAACAACTGGTCTTGGATTTATCTACATGACACAGTAATTAAAAGTAGCAGACTGATGGAACTAACCTTCTTGGGTGTTTAACAGACATACTTTGAGGCCTATAATAATTTGGTCAGAGTGACATAAAGGACAGTTTTTGCTCCTTGCCCTCCTAAGTCAAGTAGTTCCAGGGGAACTATGAGCATCTCCCAAAATGTCCTGTAATTGTGGTGGGTCACCTGTCCTCTTGATCTTGGATGCAGAGGAGGCCCCATGAGATGGATATGAACCAGTGTCCAGTCTACAAAGAGGAGGGTCAACACAGAGGAATCATTTCCTCCATGCTTCCAAGCGAAGCCAGTCATGGTCGAGCAGGACCTTTCACTTATCTTCACACAGGTGGAATTGGTAAAAGAAAGGAGTCAGTGGCTCCTCCCAAGCCCATGTGACCCCTGAGGAACAGATCCTTAAACGACCTTAAGAGTAAAAATAAATTGGTTTTTCTGGGCCAACTGTATGGCCTTAAACACCCAAAAGGACAGTATAACCAAAGATTAAAGAGCCAATATAATTTTTTAAGAGTCCATATGTATAGCTAAATGTGGGAGACAAGCTTGAGCCTAGGGTGATATTGCAACTGTCAGGGTCCAGGAATCCTGGCTCTGTAATCTGAAACCCAGTATGCTAATGAGTCATCGTACCCTCTATTCTGTGATAGGACATTAAGTCTGTTATGCTAATAGGATGATGCTAATAAGGTATCCTACCTGCTGTACTGTGATAGGATGCTAAATCTGTTATGTTAATGAGGTATCCTACTTGCTGTGCTGTGATTGGACCACTACCCCTCTATAAGCTTGTGCCTTCCTGCAATAAAGCAGACCTGTGTCACTGAACCTGGTCTCCTGTGTCTGAATGCAGCTCCGCTGACATAGTCTCCTCACCAGCCCTGGGGTCTGGGACCAGGCAGAAGCAGCGATGACAGGAGGCAGCACAGGGCAAGCAGAAGGGCAGCACAGGGCAAGCAGAAGGGCTGCCTAGCACCAGGCGAGCAGAAGAGCAGCCATAGCCCAGGGCAGGCGGAAGAGCAGCCTCAGCGCAGGGCGAGCGGAGGAGCAGCCTCGACGCCCGTGAGCAAGCAGAAGAGTAGCCTCAGCCCAGGGCAGGCAAAGAGCAGCCTCAGCGCAGGGCGAGCGGAGGAGCAGCCTCGACGCCCGTGAGAACGAAGAAGAGGCACCCATGAGAATGGAGGAGCAGCTGCTGCTGGCGGTGACCACAGCTAAATGCTACATAACAAGCAACAATGCCAGACAGGAGATACCTTCTTTTGAGTTGTTGGCCAGGGTGGCCCAACGGACTCCCAGATAGTAACCCATTATAGTACTGGGAAAATGAACAGCAGACCCCAATCTTATCTAAAGGGATATTGACAACTGATTGCTGCTAGATGAAGAACAGCTGACCTTCCTAAAACAAAGACCTCTAGATAGGCTGATTAGAGTCACCAGATGGACAAGTAGTGGGGAACAGGCATGGGTGCTGACAACACAGTGGACAGTAGCAGGGATCACAGAGTATAAGGGCTCTAGTGGGGGGAGGGAGGCTATGGGAGGGTGCCATCTGGGAGGTGGGTGTATAGTTGAATAAGATGGTTTGGGATGTTCTGTCTGATACACATACACAGAAAAAAATCAACAATTTTTAAAAAATGTATTTGAGGAGGAACCGTAAAAGTTTATGTCATGTCAATTAGTAGAGGTGATGAACATTTCCATTGACATCTACCCAATGACTTTATAGACATACACAGGTGCCATGGATCCAAGTGCAAATGATTATGACTAGTAATAATCAGATACATACAGATTAGAGATGTATGAGCCAACATCTCAGTGTTAGTAGGAAAAGCAATGAGTCTTTCTGTAAGAAACAGTGTATTTTAGAATGAAATGGAGATAGTTTCTGAGGGTTAAAAACTCATTCAATTTCATGTCTTACAGGGCTTATACTGAGTTCAATATTGTATAACTGTATTGATTCAACAGCGAACCTAGAAATTTTATAGCCACTGTTGTGTCTTTGCTCAGGAAGCTATTATTGGGCATGTTAAAGCTGTAATGTTATGCTTCTTCTAAAAATAAAATACTATAAAAAATGTAGGAAACAGCATATCTTGAAATGGAGATCTTCTTTAAAGGGTAAAAACTCATCTAATTTTATATCTTACAGGGTTTATACTGAATTCAATATTGTGTACTGTATTAATTCAACCGTGAACCTAAAACTTCACAGGCACTTTTGAAAGAAATGAGTCCTTGCTCCGGAGTGTGTTAATGAATGTGTTAAAGCTGTAATGAATTGCTGCTTCTAATCATGCGGTTATTAAATTTTAAAAAATTAAATAAATTATTCAAAGCAAAAAAAATAAATAAAGAAGAAAGTTTGGAATGAGAACACCTTCCAAAAACAAATGGAAAGGGGATGAGTGACCAGTTCACTTTGGGGCTGGTGTTTGTACTGCTGTACATTTCTTTGCAATGGCTTGACATGTTAAGGAGACAGGTTGCATCCTAAGAAAGTATCATATTTATATAGGTCCACCTCCATCCAGATCTGGCCCTTGTTTCTAGGGAACCCTGATTCCTTCACCTGTTGCCAAGAGATACCCAGCTGCTTTTATTCCTGTACTGCAGACTAATGGAAACCTGGGAATGGCCATCCATGATGGCTGTTCTCTCACCACCCTGCATGCACTGATTCATTAATGGTGTCTCTTTTAGTTGATTATCGACCTTTCTTCTCTCACATAATACTGTTGTCACAGAATTCAAATAAAAAGCCTACAGTAATTTGATATTTTACTTAAATGGATAATTTGCTGCTCTATTTGTGCATATGTTAGTGCAATCTTGATTTGTGTTTTCTCTTTCATCACGGAAATCTGCACTCCTCTAAGTGTATTATAAAAGCTTAGTGGCATCAGCTCTGTATTTCAATCATAAATAGGCCCATTGTACTCCAACATAGTAATTAAATAAGATTAGAACTTTTCTAATTAATATAAAATAAATAGCAAAGAAAGGAGTACATAGAATTTGAGGTAATTTTCTTTTTGATCAAGTAATATAGGGTGGGAATAGTTAATACATTTTCAAAATATTTTCATCTAAGTCAATTTTGATGATTCAAAAAGTGATGAGTTATTTTGGTAGTTTTGTTGTTATGAAAGTTTTTAATCACTAAAATACATGGAATGTTATTACTAATTAAAAAATTTAAATATTTTATGTAGATAAGACATAATTGCTATATTGTCATAGATATGAAGTTGGAGGAACTGTCTTTGAGTGTTTCAGAAACACTGCCAAGACTCAAGTCCTCCTTGGGTACAGTTGTTAGAAAGGTACTTATGAGTTCAGCTATCAGCTTTCGTGAGGCAAGTCCTGATTGTACATCAGTGAAATACAGGGAATAGCCCCTGCAGAGGCAGCCATGAGAGCTGCATCTAGATGCTGTTCTTCCCAAACAATGCACCAGCTGTGAAGTTCTGTGGCTACCTTACTAGACTCACGATACCAGCAAAGCTGGCCTTAGACACACTTGTAAAACGGGAGTAATTAGCCTGCATATTTCCCCTTGTCCTCAGACATTTCAGTAGATTGAATGTCCAAGTGAACTTCTTTCTTGGTCTCTGTCGTCTACAACCTGGCTTTCACAAGGAAATCTCTCTATGGATCATTCTGATAATGACTTTCTCATTAAATCATCTGATATCAGGGATGCAGGTAGTTGAAACCTGGCAATGAAAAGGCCTTGACTTCAGTCCTATTTTTTAAAAACTACCTACTCATTCAGACTGAGTTTTCTTAGCTTTAAAAAAATATTTTTGCTGCTGGGTGTGGTGGTACACACCTGTCCCAGCAGACTCTGGGAGGCAGAGGCAGGCGGATCTCTGTGAGTTCCAGGCCAGTCTGGTCTACATAGTGAGTTCCAGCAAGCTAGAACTACAGGGAGACCTTGTTTCAAAAAGCTATATATTGCTTCAGTAAGGACCAGGTAAAGTAACTTCTGTAAAGCATGTTAATAGAGTCTGAAGTATTTGAATATCTAATAGCATGTGATTCACATTTAAGAAATCTCTGCTGATACACTCTTCACTATGTCAAACTCTGCATCATGGACAAGCTGTGTGGCTATGGTGCAATACCTTGTGAACTCAGCCACTGCATCTTGAATTTAACTTACAAACCCAGAGGTGAGAATTATAGCCGGCCAACTCCACACCTGAAGAAAGGTGGCCGATTGTCCGCTTGGCATTTGCTGAGACAGGTCTGCTGCCTTTGGTTTGTCACTCAACCGTCGTCCAATCAGAAGTCTGGGAAGCAGTAAGAATTCTTATGAGAGAGACATTTCTGTGGCACTTTTCAATCTAGAGGGAAGTTCTTAAGCTAGCTGTCCTCATTGGAGAGGGGATGGGACACCCAAAGCTTCTTAACACTAACATGGAGACTCATGAGCTCACCTTTATCACGGGCCTGCTCACAGAATTTATGAGAATTTGAGACTTAATTTGCTGCTTAATTCTTCTGGACGATTCTGAAGGCAAGACTGTCTAGAACATCTACTTAAAAAAAATGCTGAAACAAGGTTTCATTAGAAGCAGTTAGAACTTCAGTGTTAGAAAAAGATATGAGCTTTTCTTGGGAGGTATACAGCTCTGGGAGTAGTACTTCCTGCCAGAGGATATTCTAGGATTAATTTCACCTTTGGGTCCGAAACAGTAGCTTAAATGATTTAATTTATTTCTCTTTGTATTTGAGGGGAAAAGTAATCCAGGGATAAATTAGACCTCAATAATACCTACAAGCCAGGCACTGCCTAAAGTATTGTTGCCTGCCTGGTCCCCCTCCACCAGACAACTTACGGCCCAGTACTGTTGTCACATCTCATGCGTATCTTAATTCCCTACCACAGAAGGGATAAAACGGTGGCCTTTATGGATATGTATAAGAAATTACACATATCAAATGTGTTGACCAGAACCAAATCAGACCTGCTGTGTATAAAACGATCATTGTGGAAGGAAATATGCTATCAGCTATGAATGAAGGCGTTAGTCTGAAGCCAGTATTCCATATATGAAAGCTACAGCTCAACTTTGGGATGGATAAAACCCCATCACACTCCATTTGCATATTAGACTTGATTTTCATCCTATAGTCTTGAGAAGGCTTTAGCCACTGCATCTGTAAGTAACTATGATGTGCCATCCTCTCCGGGCCACCACAGTCTCCTTGCAAGCCTCTGTAATCTGAACAGCTCATGCTAAACAACCTCTATTTTGTTTTAAGAATGGAGTTACAGCGGGGGGAAATACTCTGGTCAGGAATACATTATTTAATTTTCTAGGCCACATATTTATTCCACAGAGACTGTTCACAAAAGAACAGCTTTATTCCAACCACAATAAGCAGAAGCTGGGTTGTAAGATCAATGGAATCCCTCCATCCCTGAGTGGGACTCTGGCAGAAATGTACTGTGTTAACTTTTCTGCCGAAGGCCACCACCAGGACTTCCAACCTAGACCTGGATGATATATAATCTCTTGGCCTGGTAATGTAACACATCATTTCTTTTTTGCTGCAGAAATTTATAAAGACTAGAAAATAGAAAGAAAAGTAATGAAACCACTGTCTATATGCTACTCAGTCAATTAATTTGTTTAAAGTATTTATACTCTGGCTGTTTCCAAAAGCTTTTAAGGTAGGTTACCATTCAGAACACTATTGTACTTCTGCCAAGGGTGGTTTCTGGCTGAGTGTCAAGGACAGTTTCACATCTCAGAAAGAGTTCTTTGTGGATAACCTGAACATATAACCCTAGGAATATTACCTCCCTCTGTGCCAAAAGACAAACATCTCTCCATTCCCGTACAGCGTGTGGGCTCTTCCGTCGGGGGAGGTAATTATAACCCACCACTGGAGAGTCTCCTGACTATGAAGAACATATAACTATATTATGCAGCAATGCTCCCTGCGTGAGACACTGAACCCTGTGACTGAATGGCTGTTTGTCTCCTTGTCCTTTAGCTCCTTCAGGGTAAAATATGTTTTTTGTTTTTTTTTTTTTTATTTTGAGACATTGCCCAACTCATCCAGTTACTGCTCTTCTGTTTTTTTATTTTTTAACCTAAACTAAAATCTCCATACTTCTTGTGATGATTTTCTTTAATTGTCAACTTGATACAACCTAGAATCATCTAGAAAGCCTCAATGAGGGGTTTGTTCAGGTGGGCCCAAGGGCATGAAGACGCTATTCCCTAAGAAGCGTTCTGAGCTGTGTAAGAGTGGAGGAATCAGGCTGAGCATGAGCCAGCAGGCAAATATGAGAGAGATCCTGTTGTACTGATTGCTCTCTTGACTGTGGATGGATGGGGTATGGCCAGCTGTCTTAAGCTCTTGCCTTTGTGATTTCCCCACAGTGAAGACTGTAACCTGGAGCTGCAATACGACACAGACCCTTTCTTCCCTAAGTTCCTTTTGTCATATTTTAATCACAGCAGCAGAAATGTAACCCAAAACATTTTTTTTCTAATCCATTTGACTCTTTTATAAATCATTACATGTATTCTACAAATTTTTCTCCAGTATCTATGGCAAACATCCACATTTTCTTTAACTAAAACAGCCCCCTTCAAGGACTATGATGCTCCTTGATACTGTGCTCATTTTATCACACCCCACTTGTCACCATTCATTTGGAAGTTCAGCAATGCCATTTATGAGCTAACATGTCTCCATCATCCTTCAACATCCCTGCTCATTTTATCCACAATGTGCTCTGTCCTTGCTGTTCAATAAACCCACTCCTGTGTCTTTTTAGTTGTGTCATGCATTCTCTGTTAAGCCATGCCTCCATTCAAAGTGGCCTCCAGCCTCACAGGCTTCTCAGTGACTAACTTTCTCCTGGGTAACATTTGTCCCTGTCATCTTAGTCAACCATTTCCAGTGGTCCATAAATGCTTTGTTCTTAATTATTCATTCAAATGTATGATCGATATTCTTTAATTTCTTTTGTTTTTTTTTTAGACAAGGTCTCCCTGTAGCCCCAGCTGGCCTGAAGCTTACTATGTAGACCAGGCTGGCCTCAATCTCACAGCGACCTGCCTGTCTCTGCCTTCCAAATGCTGGGATTAATGAATCATTCTTTGTATATCTGCCATACTTTCAAGATGTGCATGGTAACCCCTACATTTCCCTCACCAGCATGTTCTCTTCCAAAGTTTTTCGTCCAGCATATATTTAAACGAGTATTTCACACAAATATACATTTATATGAAGTTACAAGGAATAATAGAAGCAGCCAAAGCCCTAGTTTCTTTGATGTCTCTTGATTAGGAAAAATAAGACTGAGAAGTAGGAACAATGAAAGAATAAGAGCATTAAAGAATAGAACAAAGGAAAGAACACTGACAGATCCTGGATGTTCTTGCTCAGTCCTTACAATATTATAGAACAATGCCTCAAGCATCTTACGGATATTGGCAAGTCAAGACAGCATTTCTGTCACTGCCAGGGTCTCTTTTGTTTCTTTCTCAACTGTACAGACCTCACTTTCCTACTTAACCACTGGCCAGTACCATTCTGGTTCATATTTCTATAATTTTGTATTTATAAACAAATATAAATGGAATAATAAAATGTGTGACCTTCCGAGGTTGGCTTTTTCACACCACTTTACTCTCTGGGGACTCTAGAGAGTGTTGTATGGTCAACACTTCTTTCTCACTCCGACTCGTGCTCTCTATGCAGACGTACATGTTTGCTTATTAGTCACTCTTTGAAGGATATCCGAGTAAGTCCTGTGCATTATAGGGAAAAATATTTGCTGTAAATTTTTATAGGGGTTCATAGAAAGATGAGTCTTTTAAAAGCCTTTATTTAAAAATATTTTAACTAACACATGCAAATATACAAATGTACATATTTCATTGCCATGTGATATTTCAATACATGTATATATTCTCTTCAGATCATGGTAAAACATTTATCTGTATGAACATGGAGGAAGATGATTTTATGTCTCTTGGCCACGTGCTCAAAGGAGACATTGCTATGTCGCAAGATGGTATATTTGGTGTTCAAAGGAACTACGAAGAAGTTTCCTGAGGCTCTGTGCTACTTTTACATTTCCATCGTTAATTTTGAGTGACCCAGATTTTTCCTGTCTTCATCAGCATTTGGTGTTTTCTTATTTGTAATTTCATAGGTATGTGAGATATTTGTACTCTGATAGGCATGTGGTGATATCTCTGTTTTTTAATCTATATTTATCTGGTGTCTAATGCTGTTTAGTATCTTTCAGTGTATTCATTTACCATGTGCATATTTTTCAGGTGGAGTGGACAGGCTTCTTTCCTACTCACATTCTACGGGAATTATTTATTTTGTTTGCTGTGGAGTCCTGAAAGCTTTTATGAAAGTGTCTTTGACATTTTTACTGTAATGAGGCTTCTGCATGGATATAATTTTATCACTTCTTTAAGCATTGTATACTTTGCAGCATTTAAACCTTGAATAGCTTTTTGATCCTGTGTAGATACTTCAATTTTTTAAGTAGTTGCAGCTTTTATTTTATTTTTAATGGAATGCAGTGATATAAATAGGGAAGGGGAATAATGGTATAGGAAGGGTTAAATGGGGTGAGGAATGGGAGGACAGGGCAGAGGACAGAGTAAAGGGAGCTATAATTAACACCAAAGACCTGTTAAAAACAGTCATATGGAAACCTACTATTGTAGAAGCCTTTAAAAATATATACATATACAATATAAAAAAGTTTAAATATAGTTACCTATAGCAGAGGTTCATTAGCCTTTCCAAAAACCACTGAATAGCATATAAAAAACACAACACCAGGAACGCACTCCCTGTTTTACAATTGTTAACCGAGCAAGGGTGCAATAGAGATACCACAGGTTAGCAAATTAAAAAGCTCAATGCTGGGAATGAATACCCCCTTTTGAGTTGTTGGCTAGGGCGTCCCATAGATCCCTCCATACAATGCTGGCATTTGCCATTGTTCTCAGTTTCCTGAAATTTGCAGGTAAGATCCTATTGCTGGAGACACTATAGACCCATAGAATAATTTAGGAGAAATCCAGCCGGCACTGACTGCAAAGTATCATCTTCACTGGCTAGCTTTGGTAGTACTACAATGTGCTATGTATGCATGCTACTGGAAGAGAAAAGCTACCATCAATCTCGCTGAGCTGTGCACCCTGTGAACTCCAACAAGGACTGACCTGGCAAGATATACCCAATGGTACAATAGTGGCATGAACATTGTGGAGTAACCAGTTACCTTCTGATTTGATTTAAGGCCCATTTCACAAAGTGGAACCCATACCTGGCATCAGGATCAATAGCCTGTGGATAGACACACACGCAGTAGGGGATATACTACTATTATTTTGGTAAGTGAACATAGCATAAACCAACTCCTAATGACTTATTGCTAGACCCAAGTTTAGTGCATCTCTTCATACCTACTAGAGAAGCTTCTGCTTGCACCACAGAGTGATTAACACAGACACCTGCAGCTGGTCAACCTGCAAAGAATAAGAGACTGCAGATGGCTGTGGCCTAAATTCGACACCTACACCACACCCTCTCCTCCAAATGCCCAGGGATCATTGTGGGAGATGGAACAGAAAGATTGTAAGGTGGTAGATGAATACAAGGAATCAGTATTTTCAGGACACAACAGGGCAGTTGCACATATGAACCCATAGCACTTGTAACAGCATGCACAAGACCTGCACAAGCACAAGCCAGACAATAACCAACATAGATGTGGGAGGTGGGCAATAAGCTCAGCCAAAGGTGAGGATCAACTGGCAATTGGTCGCTGCTGGGAAAGGGAGAGGCAGTTTCCTTTAAGGGTGTTATGTCTAGTAGGTTGACCAGATTCCAAAGGATGGACCCATACCCAGGAGCATTTGGGGAACACAAATTAAATTTGTTAGGCCTTTAAAAAATAAAATAAATAATAGAAGACATGAAGTGAGAGGTATTAGAGTGAGGGTGAAGATGGAATATGGGGTCTGGATATGGTAAAAAAAAATTGTATGAAATTCTCAGAGAATCAATGAAGCATTTTAAAGTATTTTATTATTTTTATTTTATGTTTATGAGTGTATGCCTGCATGTATATAAGTGTACGCATGTCATGCAATGCCTGTAGAGGGCATCAAATCCTTTGGAACTGGAGTTATGGATGATTGTGGTTGTTATCAGCCATGCGGGTGCTGGGAACTGGGCCCGGCTCCTTCACAAGAGCAGCTAGTGCTTTTAATTGCTGAACCATCTCTCCAACCCCAATAAAAAAAATTTTTTTAAAGACACACAAAAAGAAGACCAAGGCTTAATCATAGAAGTATATAATGTTCTCCTCCCATCGACAAGCCTACGTGTCCCATCAACAAGACTGCATTGCAACAGCGTTGAACTAGAGATGTAAGAACTAGAAGAATCAATATGGAAGAAGCCATTTTGGAGTGGTTGGAGGGGGGAGGGCACATGAACTTTGTCTCAGCACTTGGAAGATGAGACTGGAGGATCATACTCCGTGTCTCTAAATAAATAAAACAATGCAAAGTTTAAAAAGGAATTCTGAACTTTTGTTAAAACTCAGAAATGAAAGAGAAGCAAAATCAAGAGCCCTGGAGAGATTGAAAGCCTCTTCTTCCTTCACTACCAGGATCCTGAAGCTTAGCCAGACTATAACACTGCACACTGAGGTCGTATTTAAGTGACATCCTATTGCTTGATCACCATGCCTGACTGTTAGCAGAAATTTTTTGGTAAAAAAATACTTTGAACAGAAAAAGCAAGCAACAGAACCAGGTTCAGGAAATGGGAAAAGTATTGGGATTACCAGAATGGTAATTTAAAATAACTATGGTTAAAATATTAAAGGATCTAGTGAACAGTGGAGATGACCTTCAAGAACAATGGGTAGTGTAAGCAGAGGGTGTGCCCATTGGAAGAAAGCGCCCTATGGAAATGGTAGAATTATACTGTAACAGAAATGAGGAATACTCTGGTCAGCTCCTGAGTAGGCAGGATACAGCTAAGGAAATAGTAATTTTCTTTGAAGATTTCTCAATATAAATATTTCCCAAACTGAAATATAAACTGAAATTAAATGCAAGTAAAAAAAAAAGAGCATTTGCTATATGTAGGAAAGATTATACATTATAATGTGCATTACTTAGAATATCAGAATGAGAGGACAGACATAATGGAAAAATGAATGTTCGAAGTAATAACGGTCAAGTACATTTAGAATGTGTAGACATCAAAAACCAGCTCCTCTAAGCTCAAAGAATATCATGCAGTACAATAATGTCTGTACTAATTCGCACTCCCACCAGCAGCGAATAAGGATTCTTATTTCCCCTCATCTTCTCCAACACTTGTCCGATTTCTTGATGATAGCCATTCTGACTCTGGTGAAGTGGTATCTCAAAGAAATTTTACTATGCATTTCTCTGATAAAGAGGATGTGAAACCTTTTTAAAAATAGTTATTGGCCATTTGTGTTTCTTCTTTTAAGAACTATCTGTTCATTTCATTAACCCAATTGTTGATTGGTAGTTTTACGTCTTTGGGTTTAATTTTTTCAGTTCTTTGTAAATGCTTGATATTGGTCCACTGTGTGAAGTATTGCTGGTGATGACTTTCTCCCCTTCTATAGGATATTTGCTATCTTTATAGCTTCTTTTGATATGCAGAAAATTTAGACATCCTATTCCTCAAATGGTGCTGGCAAAACTGAATATCCACCTGCAGGAAAAGTTTTTGCATTCATATCGTTCACCTGGTACAAAATCAATTAAAAATAAATCGAAGGCCTTCATTTAAAACCTGGAATGTTGAAACTGCCAAAGGAAAACACAGGGAATAGTCTTTTAAGACATTGGGATAGGCAAGAGCTTTCTGAAGAAATTCACTAGTATAGGAACTAGCTCCAAGTATCAACAGATGAGGCTGTGATTCCCATTCTCAAAGTCACACATTCTACATTGTTAAGATGTTTGCAGACTTTTTCATTTCATTTGTTTATTATCCCATTGTTAGCTAATAGGTCTGTTCAATATACCTATTTTTATTCCTGATATTATTAATTTTTTGCCTTTCATTATGCATCTTGCAAACAATCTGTCAGCCTTGATAATTTTTCAGAAAATAGCTCTTTGGTGTGTCGATTTTCTCTACTTTCTTACTTTTCAACTAGATTACGTTTATTTCTTCTTTAATTTTTATTATTTTTAACAGTATTTATACCCCCTTTGGTACTTTTCTCTCTCACATGTATGCATTTAGGGATGTGCATTCATCTCTCAACACTGCTCCGGCTTTTGTACACAAATTTTCTCTTTGTTGTATTTACTGGTTTTTATTTCACTCAGTTCAATGTATTTTTTAATTTTCCTTGAGAGCAGAGCTGTGTGTGTGTGTGTGTGTGTGTGTGTGTGTGTGCAAGCGCACATGGATATGTATGTCTGTTTGCATGTCCCTGTGTGTGCATGTGTGTGTGTATGTATGTGGATGGGTTTGCGTGTTTTGTTTTTGTGTGTGTATGGTAATTGGAGATTGAACTCAGGGCCTGTGCAAGTACTCTGCTGATAATCTCCCCAGTCTTATTTTAAACTAATAGATTATCTAAAATTGAGTTGCTTAATTTCCATGTATTTGTGCTGGAGAGATAGCTCAGTGGTTAAGAGCTGTAACTGCTCCTACAGAGGACCTGGGTTTGATTCCCAGCACCCACACAATGGCTAATGACTGTCAATAACTCCAATTCTAGGGAATCTGATGCCTTCTTCTGAGCTCACAGGCACTGCAGGACATGGTTGCACTCACATTCAGGTCATGCACTCATATAAAATTAAAAAATAATAATAATAAATTTCTATGTGTTTGAAATTTGTGCACTTTCATTACTTATTTTTAAATTAACTTCATTAGTAATGGAAAATACATTGAATGACCTAGGATAAGATACATACTCAGAATCGTTTGAGAATAATGTATGCCACGTTGTTGCATGAAATTTCTTTTTTTTTTTTTTTTTTTTTTTTTTTTTTTTTTGAGCTTTTATTTTATTTTATTACACTGAGTTACATAAAGCTCTTTCATGCAAGTATGCAATGTACTTGAATTCACAGAGATCCACCTGCCTCTGCCTCCCAAGTTCTGGGATTAAAGGCGTGTGCCACCATGCCCATTTGCATGAAATGTTTTAACATAGAAGCTAAGTAGATGACGCTGCAGAGGTCTGTATTATTGCTTATTTCATTGCATAATTATGAGTCATGAGAGTTTCAGAGTTCTAATAAATGTAGAGCTATTTGTTCTTTTAGTTCTTTTTATTGCAGCATAGAATCAAATTCCTAATTATGAACTCTCATTTCATATATCAGTACAGGACTAGGAATATAAACAACAATTAATTTGTAAAATTATCATGATATGTATAAGAAAGATGGCTCAGAGTTGAAGAAGGAAGGAAATCCCTACCACAATTCTGAAAGAATAGTTTGAAATTTTTAATCAGTCCATTCATGCTAAGGAACACACACAATTCCAAAAAGTCATTTTCATAAAAGTATAGACAAATACATGGTTTAATGCAACATACATTTGGTCATCACAGACCTCTTTCTCTGTTATACAGAATGTACTCGGATAACACTGGGGTTTAGAAACATGACCCAAGAGTAACTTGCCTGTAAGATATATAAATATATATCAAGTATAATGACATAAAAGAGTAGAAATTAAAACGATAAAAAATATATGTCGTGCAACTATTAATCCAAAGAAATGCCAGACAAAATGGACAGTATATTTTGAAAAATAGTCTCAGTTGAAAAATATATCGCAATCCTAATTGTTGTAATATATGTGATGAAATTCTTTTCTAGCTTGAGGTTTTCTTCAAAACTGTTAGTTTGATGCCTTTAAAATGACAATATTTCTTCATAATGAGGTTTGTGAAACAATATAGTGTTACTCATAGCTTCTTAAACTGTAGGCCTCATGTAACTAAATGTGAGAGTCACAAAATTCAGAAATTCAAAACGTTTCTGAAAGTGCAGCAAACAAAACTTCATCGACTGTGGGATGAACGGGAGCTGTTTGCCACAGCGCTGTCCTGGGCTGCATCGCATCACACAGTTCCGCTGCAATTGTGTTCCTCCTTTTGTTTAATAGGCAAAAGTCCATTCCCTTCTTTTTTCTATGCTAGTATTTCAAGTCTATTAGGATGAAAACTCTGCTTATAAAATGGAACAAAATTGTCATTCTATAGACACATTGCATCTATAGGTGCAGATTTGCTAAGATCTTTAATGCATCAGATGTTCTCATTATTAATCTTTTTTCAAAATTATTTATTTAATAACCATATAATTAAAAGAGGCATTTCATTACAACAGCATTGACATATTCAATAACAATTTCCAGAGCTAAGATTCTTCTCTTTCAAAATTGGCTGTAAAGCTTTAGGTTTACAGTTGAATTAATACAGTTTATACAATATTGTACTCCATATAAACCCTATGAGACATAAAATTAAATGAGGTTTTAAACTTTGAAAAAGATCTCCATTTCATTATTAAAATACACAGTTTCATACAGAAAAATTCATTTTTAATACAATTGACACTAAGATGCATATGCGTTTCTAATCTCTATATATCTGATTATTGCTAATCACACTTGGTTACTTCCTGAGCTCGTTGGCATCTGAGCATGGATATAAAGTCATGAGGTAGATTTTAATGGTAATGTTTTTGACATCTACTAATTATTAAGGAGAAAATTTTTATGCTATGAAGAAATTTTTTATAGACCCACTTCCCAGGTAGCACCTTCCCATAGCCTCCCTCCCCCCACTAGAGCCCTTATACTCTGATATCCCTGCTACTGTCTGCTGTGTTGTCAGCACCCCAGCCATTCCCCACTACTTGTCTATCTGGTGAATCTAGTCAGCCTATCTAGAGGTCTTTGTTTTAGGAGGGTCAGCTGTTTTTCATGTAGCGGTAATCTGTTGTCACTATTCCTTTGGATAAGATTGGGGTCTACTGTTCATTTTCCCAGTTCTACGCTGGGGTACTATCTGGGAATCCCTTTGGCCACCCTGGCCAACAACTCATAAGAAGGTATCTCCTATCTGGCATTGTTGCTTGTTATGTAGCCTTTGGCTATACATGTGGACTCTTATGAAATTATACTGACCCCTTTAATCTTTGGTTATACTTTCCTTTTGGGTGTTTTAGGCCATGAGGTTGGCCCAGATAAACCACTTTATTTTTACTCTTAAGGTCGTTTGAGGATCTGTTCCTCAGGGGTGACATGAGCTTGGGAGGAGCCCCTGGCTCCTTTTTTTACCAGTTCCACCTATGTGAAGATAAGTCAAAGGTCCTGTTTGACCATGGTTGGCTTCACTTGGAAGCATGGAGGAAATGATTCCTCTGTGTTGACCCTCCTCTTTATAAACTGAATATTGGTTCAAGTCCATCTGGTGGGGTCTCCTTGGGCTCCTTGATCAAGAGGACAGGTGACCCACCACAATTACAGGACATTTTGA
>NW_008346901.1:125175-125842 GCF_000622305.1 Nannospalax galili
AATGTCTGTTTGCATACTTATTTATCAGAGTCTGGTTCTAGGATCCACATGTGAGGGAGAACATATGTCGATTTTTTTTCTGAGTCTGTTATAGTTCACTTTAACAGTTTCTAGTTCCATCCATTTACCTGCAAATTTGATGATTTCATCTTTCTTTACTGCTGAATAAAACTCCATCATATAAATGAACCACATTTTCATTATCCACTCATCAATTGAGGGACACCTAGGTTGCTTCCATCTCTTAGCTATTGTGAAAAGAGCAGCAACAAACATGGATGTACAAGTGTCAATGCAATTGGAAGAGTTCTTTGGGTATATGCCAAGGAGTGGTAAAACTCAGTCAAATAGCAGGTTCATTTGTAGTTTTTTAAGAGTTCTCCACACTGCTTTCCATAGGGGCTGAACCAGTTTGCAACCCCACCAGCAGTGGATGAGTGTTCCCCTTTCCCCACATCCCCTCCAACATTTGGTATCATTTGTTCTCTTGATCTTAGCCAGTCTGACTGGGGTAAGGTGGAATCTTAAAGTGGTTTTAATTTGCATTTCCCTAATTATTAGTGATGTTGAACATCTTTTAAGATGTTTCATAGCCATCTTTACTTCTTCTTTCATAAACTCTCTGTTCAGCTCCTTAGCCCATCTTTTAATTGGGTTGTTTCTTGTC
>NW_008346901.1:126091-126632 GCF_000622305.1 Nannospalax galili
AAGACCCAAAGTTTTCTTCTAATAGTTTCAGTGTTTCAGGCTTGACATTGAGGACTTTGAGCCATTTGGAATTCACTTTTGTGAAGGGTGAAAGATAGGGGTTTACTTTCATTCTTCTACAATTGGAGATCCAGTTATGCCAGCATCATTTGCTAAACATGCTGTCTTTCATCCAATTAATGTTCTTGGACCGGTTGTGAAATATCAGGTGGCTGAAATTGTATTATTCATATTTGGGGCCTCAGTTTTGTTCCATTGGTCTATTGGTCTATTTTTGTGCCAGTACCATGTTGTTTTTATGACTATAGATCTGTAACACAGCTTGAAATCTGGTATAGTAATCCCCCCGGCATTGCTCTTAGTGCTCAGGGTTGCTTTGGCTATCTGAGGTCTTTTGTCTTTCCATATGAATCTTAGGATAGTTTTTTCCAATCCTGTGAAATATTTCATGGGGATTTTAATTGGCATTGCATTGAATCTATAAATGACTTTTGGTAGGATGGTCATTTTCACAATATTAATTCTTCCAATCCATGAGCAT
>NW_008346901.1:127205-129612 GCF_000622305.1 Nannospalax galili
ATTGCACATAAATGCATGTTGAATTTTGTCAAAGGCCTTCTCTGCATCTTTTGAGATGACCATGTGGTTCTTTTCTTTGAGTCCACTTGTATGAATTATGACGTTTATTGACTTATGTATATTGAACCATCCCTGCATCTCTGGAATAAAGCTGACTTGATCATGGTGGATGATCTTTCTGATATGTGTCTGTATGCTGTTTGCAAGTATCTTGTTGAGAATTTTTGCATCTATGTTCATTAAGGATATGGGTCTATAGCTTTCTTTTTTGGTTGTGTCTTTACCTGGCTTTGGTATTAGAGTGATGCTGGCTTCATAGAAGGAATTTGGAAATTCTCCCTCCATTTCTATTTTTTGTTATAAATTAAGTAGTCTTGGATGCAGATCTTCTTTAAACGTCTGGTAGAATTCTGCTGTCAATCCGTCTGGTCCAGGGCTGTTTTTAGCCAGGAGGTTTTGTATTACTGTTTCAATTTCCTTATGTGTTATGTGTCTGTTTAAGCTGTTAATCACTTCTTGGTTTAGTTTTGGTGGTTCCTATGCCTTTAGATATCCATCCATTTCTTTTAGGTTTTCAAATTTGGAAGCACATAGATTTTTAAAGTATTCCCTTATAATGTTCTGTATCTTTCTGATGTCTGTTATGATGTTTCCCATTTCATCTCTGGTTTTGTTGATTTGGAGGTGCTCTTTCTTTTGGTTAACTGGGCTAGCAGTCTGTCAATCTTGTTTATCTTTTCAAAGAACCAGCTCTTGGAGTTGTTGATTCTTTGTATTGTTTTCTTTGTTTCAATTTCATTTATCTCTGCCCTGATTTTTGTTATTTCTTATTGTCTGCTGGGTTTGGGTTTCATTTGCTGTTGCTTTTCAAGTGTGTTGAGTTGCAGCGTTAAGTCATTTATTTGTGTTCTTTCCAATTTTTTGATGTAGGCACTTAAAGCTATGAACTTCCCTCTAAGGACCGCTTTCAGCATGTCCCAGAGGTTTTGTCATGTTGTATTGTCCTTTTCATTTAACTCCAGGAATACTTTTATTTCTTTCTTCCCTTTTGACCCATTCATCCTTCAGGAGTGTATTGTTTAATCTCCATCTTTTCATGTGGTAATTAGGGCTTCTTTGGGAGTTGATTGTAAGCTTTATTGCATTATGGTCTGATAAAATGCATGGAATTATTTCAATCTTTTTGTATTTGTTGAGGTTTGTTTTGTGCCCCAGTATATGGTTGATTTTGGAGAAGGTTCCATGGGGTGCTGAGTAGACAGTATATCCTTTGGTGCTTGGGTCGAATACTCGGTTAATGTCTGTAAAGTCCATTTGATATATGGTGTTGTATAATTCAGATGTCTCTCTGTTAACTCTCTGCCCTGTTGACCTATCTAATGGAGACAGTGGGGTACTGAAGTCCCCTACTATTAATGAGTTGGGGTTAATCTGGGTCTTAAAATCCCGTAGTAGTGTTTTGATACAGTTGAGTGCACCAGAGTTTGGTGAATATATGTTCATGATTGTAATATCTTCTTGATTCATTGTTCCTTTGATCAAAATGAAGTGGCCCTCTTTGTCTCTTCTGATTAGTTTTAGTTTAAAGTTTATTTTGTCAGATATTAGAATTGCTACGCCTGCTTTTTTTCTTAGTGCCATTTGCTTGGTATATTTTTTTCCATCCTTTCACTTTAAGATAGTGTCTGTCCTTGAAAGTGAGATGAGTTTCTTGCAGACAACAAAAAGATGGGTTTTGTTTCTTAATCCATTCACATAGTCTGTGTCTTTTGACTGGGGAGATCAGTCCGTTAATATTCAAAGTTATTAATGAAAGATTGAGTATTGAATCTTGTCATTTTTATTTCTGTTTACATCTTGATATAACTGCATTTTTCCACAGTTATACCTTCATTAAATTTCTTTCTATAAGCCCTTGGGTATAGCCATTTCTTTCTTCAGCTCTTTGTATTGCTTCCAGAACTCTCTGAAGGGCTGGTTTTGTGGACATGAATTCCTTCAGTTTATTTGTGTCATGGAAGATTTTCCTTTCCCCTTTGACTATGATAGACATTTTGGCTGGGTATAGTAATCTGGGTTGGCATCTGTGGTCATTTAAAACTGGGAATTCTTTGGTCCAGGCTCTTCTGGCTTTCATAGTTTGCACTGGAAAGTCAGCTGTAATCCTAATGGATTTTCCTTTATATGTGACTTGTTTCTCTTTTGCAGCTTTCACAATTGTGTCTTTGTTTTGTACATGTAGTGTTTTTACTATGATGTGCCATGGAGAGTTTCTTTTCTGATCCTGTCTGTTTGGTGTTCTATATGCTTCTTGTATTTGTATGGGCATGTCTTTCTTTAATTTTGGGAAATTTTCTTCCATGATTCTGTTGAAGATCTGGTCCATGCCATTATCTTGGGATTCTTC
>NW_008346901.1:129734-202040 GCF_000622305.1 Nannospalax galili
TCTTCTAGTCTTGATACTTTTGTTTTCCATTTCATTCATCCTATTGTTGAGGCTTTCTCCTGTAGTTTCTTATTGGCTTACTGAGTGTTTCACTTCCTTCTTCATTTCAGTCTTAGTATTCTTCAATATTTCTAACTCTTTTCTGAATTCATTCAGAAGTTTATCCCTATCTTCCTTCAGTTCTTTGATTTCTTTTTTGTGGGGAAGTCACCATCCATGCCTCCATGAAGACTTCCCAGTGCAGCCTTAGGAGAGGAGCATCCACCCTCCTGTAAGTAAAACCCTCGTTCATTAACCAATAAACTCATTGAATTCCTAGACTATAGTTTGGCAAAATTGTACCTTGGTTTGGACTAGGGACCATGGGAGGAGGTGGGGTTGGGAGAGTTCTTTACACCTTCCAGAAGGAATTTTTGTTGTTGTTGTTAATTTTTACAAAAACTTTTTTGTGAATTTCATACATGCATATAAGGTGTTTCGATCAAATCCATGCCCACTCCCTCCCCTCCAACATTGCTTCCCCCCAAAGAGGTAACTCTAAAATCTTTTAAGGATTATATACAAGCTCCCAAATACTTTTGGCATTTTTTGTCTTTTGAACAGAGTATGTTGCCTACAAGCCCAAGGACATTTTGACTTTTAGCCAAGAAACAGGCTACATTTCTTTGGGGTCTTTTTACCCTAACTGCCTAGCCAATTCCTACCTCCTAAGGAGGAATTCTAGCAATAGACACCTATTTCAGACTTCTGCCTCCCAAGGCTCAGGAGGTGTTTTTTGTTTGTTTGGTTGGCTTTTTTTTTTTTTAAAGGGCAGACATCAGAGGTGAAACAAGATACTTGGAGAATAGAATATACAGAAGGTGCAAAGTCTTATGAAGAGTCACCTTTTTTATTCTTTCCTTTTTTCTTTTTTTTTTTTTTTTTTTTTTTTGAGACAGGGTCTCCCTAGACCAGGCTGGCCTTGAACTCACAGATATCTGCTTGCCTCTGCCTCCCAATTGCTGGGATTAAAGCCACCATGCCTGGCGGAGAGTCA
Source organism: Nannospalax galili (assembly GCF_000622305.1). Classification (NCBI taxonomy): domain Eukaryota; kingdom Metazoa; phylum Chordata; class Mammalia; order Rodentia; family Spalacidae; genus Nannospalax; species Nannospalax galili. Next base: position 130,771 of record NW_008346901.1, read on the forward strand.
CTTTGAAGAAGACAAACAAAACAAAACAAAACAAACAAACAAAACAAAACAAAACAAAACCTGATTTTCATGTTCTTTGGATTATTCGATACAACTTTAGAAGTAATAAGCCAAATAAGTGTTCTGAAATGTTCTTCATGATTACAGCATTTACAACACATGATAAATAAGTAGTTTTCAGAAGCTTTAAGCATAATAAACATTTATAGTGTATATGATTCATATGTAGAGGGAAAACTTTCATATATTTTCTGCAAAAATATTATTGTCTTAATAAAGAGTAGCAAAGATTTTTTGTGAATCAACATGTGATTTAAACTAAATATTTTGATTTTATAATAATGGTATCAAAATACATTTAAGCAAATAATAAAACATACTACTAACTGATTAAATTGTATATGTCACTGAAAATACAATTGATAAATAATAACATACAGTAATGGTATTTTATTTTATATCATTATATAATGACAATATTTGGTGGCTGGGAAGAAGGTTGAGTCAGTAAAGTTTTTGCTGTATAGACAAAAGGAGCTTGGATCCTCAGAACCCATGCAAAGCCTGGGTATGGCAACATGTGCTTGTAATTCAGTCACTGGGGAGGTGAGGCTAGGAGGATTTATGGGGCTTGCTGGCCAGCCATTCCATCCACATCAGTGGGAGTCCCTAACTCAAAATGTAAGTTGAAAAGTGATTGAGGAAGGTACCTGATGCCTCTCTCTCTCTCTCTCTCTCTCTCTCTCTCTCTCTCTCTCTCTCCCTCCTTCCTTCCCTCTAAAGAACTAAATGTTAAAAATGGTAACTACTGTCACTAGTTTTTATGTATATGTGGATATTCAAGTCCGTGTATACATGTATGGGCACATGAAAATCATAGCACACATGTCTCAGTCAGAGGACAATCTATAGGATTTAATTCTCTCCTTCCATCATGTGGGTTCCATTCCACAGATCAAACTCAGGCCATTAGCCTTGGCAGCAAGCATCTTAGTGCATGGTGCCATCTTGGCTGCCTTCACAGTATTTTCAAATATATGTTTGTTTTTTAGCTCATAGTCATTCTGACTGGTATAAGATAAAATCTCAAAGTGGTTTAAATTTGTCTTTTCCTGATGACTAAAGATTTGAACATTTTAAAATGTATTTCTCATCCATTTGCATTTCATCTTTAGAACTTCCTGTTGGTCTCCTTGCCCTAATTTTTAATTGGGTTGTTTGGTGGATTTCTTGTTTGTTTGTTTAGTGTTGTATATTCTATATACTAACCCTTTGTTTGCAGTATAGGTATTAAAGATTGTTTCTCCTTATGACGGTTATCTCTTCATTCTAATGATCATGTCCTTTCCTGAACAGAAGATTTTTAGTGTCATGAGATCCCAGTTCTCAGTTGTTGGACTTAACGCATCCTCTGGTGAGGATGTGGACAAAGGGGAACTCTCATCTGCTGCCAGTGGGACTGCAAACTAGTGTCTTCACTGTGGAAATTTCTCCCAAAGCTCCAAATTGATCTACCATATGATCCAGCCTTACCGCTCTTGAGCATGTACCCTAAAGGCTCTGTACCTTACTACAGAAATACCTGCTCATCCATGTTCAAAAATTGGAAACAACCTAGATGTCTATCAATTCATGAATGGATAATGAAGGTTTGGTACATATACACAATGGAATATTATTGTACTCTTCAAAAAACAAATTATGAAATTTGCAGGTAAATGGACAGAGCTGGAAATAATCATCCTGAGTGAGGTAACTCGGACCCAGAAACACAAACATCACATGTATTCTCTCATAATTGAATGCCAGCTTTGAAATCTTAGATATGCATGTTTCATTTTGAAAATCCAGAGAGATCAAGACTAATACAAGATCATGGGTTTGGGGAGGAGGCTTCCTGGGAGAATGCAATAATACAAATGGGGAAAGGGGAACAGTAGAATAGGAAGGGCTAAAGAGGGTGGGAAATGGGAGGAGAGGGCAGAGGAGGGAGTGCGGAGAGGGATAACAGGGGGACATCAAACTGGTGGTCACTTCAAAACTTCATTTCTATTCTCGCCAGAAGGTGCTATGCAAGCTACCTGAGAAGAAAATTTAGCATGAACCTTATTCTGTAAGCTACATCTGGCCTGGAAAGATATGCCCACTTGTGCAACAGTGGCATAAATATTATGAGAGTAACCAACTATTTTCTCTTTGAATTTAATGTCTGCTTCATATAATGGAACCCATATCTGATGTTGACATCAGGTCTAACAACCCGAGGCTAGACATGGGAGAAAGCCCAATACAACTATGCTACTAAATAGATATAGTATTAAACAGATTTAAAATAAAGTATTGTTAAACACATAGATTAATTCATTTCTCAGCTATCAGCAGAGAAGAGTCCTAATTCAGCAGATTAACACAGAGAATCACAATTGGGCAAAATGGAGAGAATAAGAAGCTTCAAACTATTTATTGCTAAGTAGGACATCTATGTCAAGCTTCTGCCTTCCAAGGCTCAGGGATCATTGGAGCTGGAGGTATAAGACCAGAGGAAGTAGATGAGCACAAGGAAATAGACTTTACCAGACAGCTGGTCAGTGACTTATATGAACTCACAGCAATGATGACAGCATGCACAAGTCTCATGTAAGCACAAACCAGACAAAATCTCAGCATTGATGTGGTAATGGGCAAGAAAATCTGAAATCCACCTGAGGAACAATTGGCAACTGATGAGTGCTGGGAAGGGGTGACACTCTTAGTAAGTTGACCAGGCTCCAATGGATGAACCCACATCAAAGGGAATTTGGGGACACAAACCTGACTCTATAGGATGTGTGTGTGTGTGTGTGTGTGTGTGTGCATGTGCGTGTGTGTTAGAGTACAGAAATTTGGAGAGGGTTAGTTAGGGGGGCTGAAAATATGGGATGGAGATCTAAATATGATCAAAATATATTGTATGAAATTTGCAAAAATTCAACAAAAATTGATAAAAAATTCATATTATTTATTTTATGTTACAAAGAATCAATGATAAAGTTAAGATTTTTTATATTCAAGAGAATTATTTTTCTTCTACCTATTGAAATAGGTAAAATTACAGTCACAGGGAGTCAGGATCAGGAACCCCTCCCCTCAATAAAGAGCTGATGAAACCTTAATAGATGAAGTATGAATAAGTAACACTATTGTTATTAAGGAGACATAAAAGGTCATTAGATTTTCACTTCTTCCTGAATGTCATTCCTTTGTTCCATGTTAAAAGTCATTTTTATAAGTTACTTCATACCCATTAATTTGGTGAAGAAACATGAATATATAGGAAAATCATAATCATTTTCTTGGAAAAGTTATGAAAACATTGCCGTGGAAATACATGTAAAAATGTAAAGATGACAAAAATGACAAAACAAGAAAAATTGTTCCATATTTAAATTGGAGAAAAGACAAGAACAGCAAAATGGAAATGATAGTAAGTAGGTAGATGCCATTGACATGGACCTAATGGTGATTAAGGACAAACTGAGAATTACTTATGTTTTCCCATATTTCCCAAATAAAATGTAAACATAGTAATCAGGGGAAAATTGAGCTACTGTATATTTAGCAAGGTTAATTTTTATAGTTTACCTATAGTTTGTAGTTTTATAGTTTACCTTACCATTTTTATAGTTCACTATGATTTAGGTATTTCCCTTTGAGATGGAGTGTATGTGGCTCAGGAAGTCCTCAAAAGCCCCATCCTCCTGCCTCAGTCTCTTGAGAGCTGTGATTACGGAAGTGCAGCAACTATGCATGGCTTCATTTTTACTCGTATAATGAAAAGGCACTGTGAAAATAAACCACTGCTTTCATTAGAGAAAACATATCTGTATAGTAATCGCTGTTTTGATATCTCCTGAAGATTGACAGAGACAATAAAAACAAAATTTAACTTTTTTTAAGTTTACAAAAATTAAAGAGAACATTTGACATGGACCACTTGATTTTAATCCTTGCTCCACATCTAATAATTCATGTAACCCTGACCAAACCGACCTAATTCAAATAGAGAAATATAATTGGCTTAGTTTTCAAAATAATAAACTGTTCCCAGAGTCTTCTGAAAGTGATAAACTTGCATTTTTGTTTGTTTTATTTTATTTTTGATAACTTCATGCATAAATGTTGCCTGTACTATTTCCATCCCTTCCGTTTCCCCTCCAACTCCTTTCACACCCCCATTCCCATTCCCCCTCAATTTCTTGTCCCTTTCTTTGTTGTAGTTACATAGCCATACATGCATTTATAAATATAAATACATATGTCTATACACACTGAATCCATTTAATGGTGCTCACACGTACCTGTGTTTAGGGCTGCCAGTTTGGGATTATATAACCTCTCAGAGAGGTGGTCCTGGAGAAGGCTGATTCTCCCTCAGCCTCCAATGATTGCCTGAAGCTTGTGTCTTGAGGTGGGACCCCATGACACCCCCCCCATTCTCCTTCATGTGGTCACTGGTTTTGTCACTGTGAAGATCTTGTTGTATAGTGTGGAGATTTCATGGGTACAGATTCTCTACCATGTCTAGAATGCATTAACTAGCAGCAGATGTCTTGTCTTTCTGACATTCTTCCTGCCCCTCTTCTGTGATGCTCCCTGAGCATTAGGTGTAGAGATTGCATTGTAGACGTATCACTTAGGACTAAGCACCTCACAGACATTTACTCTCTGAGTTTGACCAGTTATGGAAACCAGGCTTATGCTCTGTGAGAGCTGGTGTGAGTGACAAAATGTGTATTGTCCCCTTTAGGGCTTCCTTTTCTGGTTACAGTTCTAATGTTCCAGTAGAAGTACATGGTGTAAGCTGGCACATACTGCACAGTGTAGGATGAACACCGTGTTTTATCAAAATGCTTGATTTTGTATTTCCTTTCATTTCCCTTAGTCATTCTTACTGCTATGTACTGAATTTAGGGTCACTATGAAACAGGTCCGTCTGAGAAAAATGCAGGGGCTGTCTTTATCAGCTCAGGGCTTTATCAAGCTTGTTTGCTGCTGACATTCCTTCAAATAGGAAAAGGAAGACAAAGGTCATTGGACCCTCACCTGAGATTCCATCCATTCCTCCCAGCCATTTGTATGCAATTGTGCCCTAATTGCATATAGCCTGTTGGTCTTCTGAGGTACTGGAGTATACAGGCTGGGCAAGGTTAATGGAAGGGAGCCTCATCTTCTCAGTTATCCATGCTGGGTGAAGACTTGCCAGTGCAGCTGCTTTAGGATCAGTCGCCTTTGCTCAGAAATAAGGCACCACCCATGTGTTGAAAGTAAGCCAATAAACCCATTGGCTCCATAGGATGAACTTTGTTGGCATTAAACTTTTGTTTATAGTTGGGACCTTATGAGCCTGGGGTAAATGTTCTCCCCTGAAATAGATTTCTCCAAACAAGGGTGTTCTATGAACTAGATCTTTCTGAGCAAACATATGGAATACTGTGAGCTACATGCATGTTGTCAAATCAGTGACTCAGTTTTTCTCACTGTTGCCCATCAAATATTTTCTGCTGAAAAGAACGGTAAACATTTGTGAAACAAGCAAAACTAAATAATCCTTTTTACCAGAACTTAAACAATAGCAATGACAGTGAAAAACAAAACAGAAACATTTATGAACTAATCTATAAAGCAAATAATTTGCAATATATCATACATTAATATCTATCCACTCCATGAGGTAGAAATAAACCACCATGGTACTCAGTATTTAGTTTAAGAAACAGCATATTAACAGTACTAGGAGTCTTCCAGTGAGTTTTCTCAAATAATACCCCCTCTCCAACCAATAGAACCACCACCTTGAACTTTGTCTAATAGCTTCCTTTCTTATTTCAGTATTCTTTTCATACTATACCTATATTTTGCCTAAATTAATATCCTGTACTTTTGTCTATATTTGGAGGTCTAATTGCCACGTGGTAGAACTTCAAGGTCATAAGGGCAGAAATCTATGGGTATTCCAAAACAACATATGTCACAAAGCCATTGACTATTTTAATCTATTAGAAAGTTCCCCTATAAACTTTTGTTTTAGTTTGTGTTTGTTTTTTTAAATATTTTATTTATTTTTATTTATTATTTTTATTTTATGTGTATGCATGTATTGCTTGCATATAGGTAAGTGCACCCATGTCGTGCAATGTCCATGGAGGACAGAAGAGACTGTCAGATGCTCTGGGACTGGAGTTACAGACAGTTGTTAGCTGCCATGTGGGTGCTGGGATTCGAACTCGGGTCTTCTGCAAGAACAGTCAGTGTTCTTAACCTCTTAACCTCTGTGCTATTTCTCTTTTAATATAAGTTTTACAATATTTTCTTTTCTTTTATTTTATGTGTATGAGTGTTATGCTTATATGTTTCTAAGTGTACCTGTGTCATGCAATACCTTCAGATGTCAGATCCCAGGAACTGGAGTTATGGATGATTGTTAGCTGCCATATGTGTGCTGGGATCCAAACCTAGGTCATCTGCAAGAGCAGTCAGTGCTCTTAACTGCTGAGCCATCTCTCCAGTCCCTAATGTAAGTTTTTAAATAATTCTTTGAGAATTTAATACATACATTCAATGTGTTTTGATCATCTTCATCCCCCACTAGTCCCTCTGACTCTTCCCAGATTCAGGTCTACCCTTAGTTCCTCAACCTTCCCTCAACTTCTCTTTTTTTGTTGTTGTTGTTTTTTTTTTTTTTATAACCCACTGAGTCCAATTTGAGCTGCCAATTTACTTATGAGTTTGTGGGCTATCCATTGGATCATGTTTAATCTACCAGGGGACACATCCCTAAATAAAACTGACTCTACTTCCCTCTGCAGATGTCAACTGACAATAATAGCTCCTCAGCTAGGGAGTAGGTGTCATAAGCCCTCTCCCATCATTTGGACTGACTTGATTTTGTGCAGGCAACCATAGCTGATGTGAGTTCATGAGTGTAGTGGCCCTGGAATGTCCAAAGGACACTTTCCTTATGGTCTTCTCCTACCTCTGGCTCTTAAAATCTTTCTGCCCCCTCTTTTATGATGGTCCCTGAGCCTTGGGATGAAGGGATGTGATATGCAAATCCCGTTTGTGCTTGAGCATCCCACTGACATATTCTGTGCACTTTGACTAGTTGTGAGTTCCTGCCCTAGTTGTTGTTTACTGCACAAAGAAGCTTCTCTGATAAGGTGAGGGCTGTACTAATGTATGGGAATAGAGATACAACTTCAGGGAACAGTTTGATACTATGTCCATTTAGCAAAATAGTAGTAGTGGATTTATCCTGTGGCCTGTGAGCTCCCCGGCCATGGGTTCCCTTCTAGATTTACACTATCAGGCATGTGTTTCCTTCCGTGGAACAGGCCTTAAATTCCCAATAGCATTTATGCCACTGTTGCACCCATATGTTGACAGGCTGATGATTTTTGTAGCTCACAGGATTCACAGCTAGAGAAGTCCATTGAAACCCTTTTGATTCAGTATCCTTACCACCAATCTTGAAGTAAATAATTTCCTCCCATTTATTCTACCATACATTTTGCATGGTCATATAAACTGAATTGATGGTATATATTATTCAGTGATTGCCTAGTTTCACTTAACATTGTGTTTATCATATTATAATACCAAGCAAGATGCACAGAGGAATGCCACATAGTGATGGTTAGATTAGGAGTCCTTTATTAATAGTCAATGGTCAGAAGGGGGCTAATGGCCAAAGGAACTCTCAATCCCAAGGAGATGCAGGGCAGGGTTTATAAATCTTAAAACCACAGTTACATCATGCCAGGGGCAAAACCAAGAATCATAGTTATATTAGATCACCATAGTTACACCAGTCAGGGGGAGGTCAGTTGACAAGTTTTCAGCTAACAGAAAGTTTCCATTAGGAAACAATGAGCTCCACAGAGATACAGGTATACTTGGGTTGGAGGACATGCTACTTGAACATGCTACCTGGCCACTTGTAAGTTTCCAAGTATTGTAGAATCAATGTACTTCCTGAAACTAACCACGTGAGAGGTTCTGCCTGGCTGGCTACAGTGGGAATGGCTGGGCCATTTGCACAGAGTAAAGCAAAAGTTAACTAGAGCCAAATGGAGTTAGTTTTTCCACTTCAATATATATGTCTAAAACTTTAAAGATGGTCATGATAAATGGACATACTAGAAAATTTTAGCAGAGAATATGAAACTATAAAGGAAATTAATGAAAACCATAAAATGAGAAGAATGAAGTATGATACAAAAAACTCACTAGTAAAATTAAATCAATTTCCATTTAATATCTAAAATTTATTAGCCAGTATAATATAGACAGAGTTGCATATAGAGAAATATATAAAATATATACAGAAAATTAAAATTTTAGTAAAAATGATATGAAGGAGTTAAATAGCAGAATACATGAGCTTGGAAATCTGAATGTAATTCCACATTATATAATCTTTACATATATATTCATATGTATAATTTCACATCTATTACATAGATATACTTGTCAGAGATTGATAATGTAGCTGTGAAAAGAAACAAATCATTAATTCTGAAAAATACTCTAATGAAATTGTTAGGTAACAATCTAGCCTGTGTGCTGGGACATATCAAAATCTTAGCATTGGGTATGGCAGGAGGATGTTGCAGTCAAAGCTTGCCAGGGAGGAATACGTAATGAGACCCTGTCTCATGAAACAAAAATAAATACCAACACCAAAAATAAGCAAATAACAATAACAAATCATATATATCATGATGGAGGTTTAGAGTCCTTGGATTAATTACAATGAAATAATAAAATCATAGTTCTGATTTTTTAGGAAATGGATTGGCTTTAGGCTGTGTTGGCAGAAGCAAACTTCATAGAAGAATTCAAAGAGCTACTGTAATATACTGTGAAGTAGAGAATAGAGTTAGGGAAATCTTAACCAAAGGGACAAATGACCTATAAGCACAACCAACTTTCACTATGAATCTTCCCAAAATGCCAGCACATCTAAACAATGAAGTGATTTTTCACATGGAAACATTATCTTTTTAAATCACTGCTTCAAAGGAGCCAAAATATTATAAACAATGACTAGAGTGTGAAGGAAATGACACTGGGTCTTGAAAGTGCAAATTTTAAGTTAACTAGGGAGAAAATAGAGAAGTTGTTAATTCGAGAATAATGTGAGCCTTGTGCATACATTTTTCTTCAAATGAATTGTAATGAAGTTAGGATTAAGCCTGCATAAAGAAATGCAGGGGCTGGGCAGATAGAATAAAGCTGCCTTAGGAATTCTGGGATCTATGTAGGGACCCAGGCCTAGCCACTTCCAGACTGACCTCAGCAAGTTATTTCCTCTTCTTCCCATTGTTTTGTTTTGTTTTTTTTCCTCATCTTTCAGATCCCCATAATTTTCTTGCATGTGTTATGGTGAACTAATTAAATAGCAATGTCTTCAACATCTGCAAACATTTTTCAGTTAGCAGATTCAAGTAGAACTGAAATCATCGTCATTAAATGATCTGTGAATGATAGAAATGTCAATGAAGAATTTCTCTGGAGGAAGGACAGCAAGCCTGTGACTGTGGTCACGAAAATAATACTATGTGATATTTGTGTATTTTTGGTTGGCTGTTAAATTTGTTCCTCTAAGCTGGAAGGTGGAATCATACCTGAGGACTCCTGAGGGTTATTTTCAAAGAGAAAGAAGGCTTAGAACATTGACTTGGGGAGCAGGATTTCATGAATTGAGACCTCTCATCATTGTTGATAAGCACGAACTTAATTTTAATAGAATTACACATGCATGGTTTCTAATAAAATTAGCTATAACACTGATAATTTTGTCTGTATCACAGACTGCTTTGAGGATCTATAACATCAAATGCCTTTGTTGAAAGATTTATTGAAACATTTTAAGCTCATTTGTACATGTATCTCTGTGAGTGCATGCACATGTGTTTGTGTGGATGACCAAAGAGGTCAGAAAGAGCTCTTGGGATCCTTTGGAACTGGCATTACAGGCACTTCTGATCTGCCCCTGTGAATGCTGGATCCAAACTCCAGTCCTCATGACAGACAGCAAACAATCCTAACTGCTGAGCCATCTCTCCAGCCATCACATACTGCTTTGAGGATCTGGTAATATCAAATATCTTTATTTGATACTATATGTGTGTATATTATATACCTATATATCATATATAATGTTTATATAATTTCTAAGTCTTCGCAAAGCTTATTTAATAGAGAGAGTGCTTACAAATTCCCTGGATAAGAATATCTGTCAGATTTAGGGTAAGCTTCATTATCTTCACATAAAACAAAATAATTGTATTTTTAGCACAGTAGAAGTATATTAACATCAATGCTTTTGAATTGAAGATAAGTGTCAAACTAATTTCTCTGCAAAAGTTCAGTATTTTTACAAGACTGTCATTTTTACCCTAGGCTAGTTTACAAGGCAACTTCAGTGGTTTGGGGATTAAGTGATTATGGACTAGAGCCAGATACTCCTAGAGACTACGCTTGGACAATGGGATGCTGTATTGCAGTCTCAAGCGCAAAACGAGGGGGTGCTCCTGAATGTACGAGTGAATGAGCAAGTGAGGGAATGAATGAAATTCCTCCCAGAGCCTACCAAGGGTAACAGCGGTGTTCCTGAGTGCTGAGGTGGCTGTGCGGTTATGTTGTCCAGGCTGTACCCAGTCCAGAGACAAAGTGCCTGAAGGTTAATCCTCCTTTCAGCTTCTGATGATAGAAACTGAAAATGCCTGGCCTCTGTGTTTTTTTTCTTTTGCCACTGATGTCTTATTATTTTTTTAAATAAAACACACCTGAACTAATGAGCGCCTGCATTTCATCCGACCTGCCCTCAGAGCTACCTTTTGTAATCAGACTCAACCATTGAAGGATTTAAAACCTGGCCAGTCATAGAGGAGAAAATCCTCTCTTCTGTGAAACTGTGTCTGTAAAGTCTGGCTCCTGCCCAAGCCACAGGAACTTTAAACAGTCTCCTCACTCAGCTGCCACAGACAGGTTCAAGCTGAGTGGATGAAAGCTGCCACTAGGCTTTTAATCTCACAGGTTGCAGAAGCCCTTGATGTTTTGTGTCTATTTTCTGGAAGGAGCTTTACAGATATATGACGATTCTGCAAAAATATTGTTAAATGTTTTTTATGGTAAATCAAAACAGAAGGAAGTAGATGGAAAATTCAATAAATTGTTCTGAATATGAGTAGTTATTCAGGTGGCTTCAGATGAACAGATCAATATTCAGAATCTTGATTGTTTTTATTTAATTCAGCTTCTTGTTTATTTCAACATAAAACAGAAGAGTTTCCAGCTTTCAACCCTGGTTCTGACAATTGCTGCCTTTGTGACTTGTCAGAGTCCGTCAGTCCCACTGAGCACCAATAGCTTCATCTGGACCATAAAATGATTTATTATCCCTGCTGACTGGACACATAAACAAACACACAAGTTGTTCAGTAAGTGGTAGTGTTTATTAGCATTAGTAACACTTTATCAAATTACTTTTCTCTGTGTACATAGTGACAATCAGATATATTACCTTAAGACTTTTTTTCCATTGATTTATTTTTATTTTATGTATATGTTTATTGCCTGCATGTATGTAAGTGCACGTGTCTCCAGTGCCCACATGAGTCAGAAGAGGTGTTGGATCCCCCAGAACTGTGGTTATGGATGATTGTTGGTCTCTTCCACGTAAGTGCTGGGAACAGAACCGGGTTCTCTACTGAGTCATCTTTTCAGCTCCCTAGATACCTTACCTTAGAAAATATTCAACTGAATCTGTAAAATATAATTCATACTAAAACATGTTTTTATTTATAATTGTGTAAAATAGTGAATTACATTTGTTACACTGATGAGGCTTTTAACTCAAACAATCTAATCACATTGAAAGTTCTGATCATGTCTTGGATTAGTATTTTATTTTATTTTTATTATTTTTATTTTATGTGTATGCATGTATTGTCTGCATGTAGGTAAGTGCACCCATGTAATGCAATGCCTGCGGAAGACAGAAGAGGCTGTCGGATCCCCTGGAACTGGAGTTACGGACAGTTGTTAGCTGCCATGTGGGTGCTGGGATGGGAACCTAGGTCTTCTGCAAGAACAGTGTTCTTAACTGCTGAGCCATCTCCAGCCCTGTCTTGGGTTAGTATTTACAAAGAACAAACTTTGACTGCCTAGGAGTTACCTTTTAAAAATAAAGTTTATGTTATCTGGGAACTTAAAGGAAGCCTCAAGAAAATAAAAGAAATCACAATACAACATTTGGGACTATGATTTATTCTGATAAAATGTGTTGCCTTTCAAGGAAGCTTCATTACGCAGTCTGTCAAAACAGTTCTTTACCAAGGTACAGTTGAGTCCTTTCACTGTCCTTGAGAGAATTCTCTTTAATATTTATTTCCTTTCAACTCATTATGGAGACAGAAAGATAAACCAAAGCATCTTCAAAGTTCACTGGTGTCCATTACATTCTTGTTTTTCTAATTTAGACCTGATTGGTTGGCCTATTGGACTATTTGAGGTAGTACTACTTTTTGTTTTTTTTGTGTGTGTGTGTTCGTGTTTATTTTTGAGAAAGGGTTTCCCTGTAGCCACAGCTGGCCTGGAAGTCACTATGTAGACCAGACTGGCCTCAAACTCACAGAGATCCGCCTGCCTCTGCCTCTCAAGTGCTGGGATTAAAGGCATGGGCCACCCACTTTTTTAAATTGAGAAAAAAAAAAAAAACCCTACGAAATTGTAGAAGTTGCAAAGCAGATGAAATTATTAAAATGAAGTGACTTCTGGAATGATACTATAATAAAACATCCCAAACTCTTTTTACTATTAGCAGTTAGATGGCATTATTCATGCAAACAATTAAACACAGATATATGGACTTGGCTCAGTTATGTTGATGAGAACAGGAGACCGAAACTGGTCAAATTGGCGAGGGACCCCATAGCAGCGATTCTGAGAATGTCCTCCCTGGAGACAGAAACACCAGGAAAAATTTCTGGTCCCTTTCTGTGTCATCTCCTAAATGATCACCTCTGCCAAGAGGCTGTCCATAATGACAGGACTGAAACCTGAACATGTGGCTGGACCAACTGGGCTGGCCAGCTCACCCATCTCCCCAGACCAAACACCAGTTTCTGACAACAGTCCTTTAAAAGGCCCCAGACTCTTTTGAGTTGTTGGCCATGGTGGCCCAAGAGACTCCCAGATATTAACCCAGCATAGAACTGGGAAAATGAACAGCAGACCCCAATGTTATCTAAAGGAATGTTGGCAACTGATTGCTGCTAGATGAGGAAGAGCTGATCTTCCTAAAACAAGGGATTCTAGGTAAACTGACCTGACTCAGCAGATGGACTTGCACTGGGGAACGGCTGGGGGCACTGACAACACACTGGACAGTAACAGGGATAGTAGAGTATATGGGTTCCAGTCGGGGTGAAGGGAGCTATGGGAGGGTGCTATTTGGGATGCGGATATAAAGATGAATGATTGTTTGGGATGTTCTGTGTGAAATATACACACGCAAAAAAGCCCCAGACTAGATGGCATCCCACTCCCAAGGACCCCTCATACTTTACAGTAGCTCTGATCTCTGTCACTCTAAGCCTTATAAATCTGCAATAAATCTCTCTAAAACTCACTCTCTGTGGTCTGTGAATTTAATTCTTTCAGTTTGTGAGACAAGAAAACACTGGTCCTGAGTGGCTTTGCTGGCCAACCAGTTTTCCAGGACCCTAACTCCTTGAGAAACTTGTGGCTTCTCTGTTCGCATAGTCACCCCAATATTCCCATATTAATGTATCTTGGAAAGTATATCTTTATTCACCCAAAGAAGTGAATAAAATTGAGGGAGATTAGGAGATAATTTATAAAGTCTATGTAGGTAATTATGAAACCTTAAAAGTAATTAAAGAAATCGGTGTAACAACCTTGCTTCATGGTCCTTGTTCATTCCTCTTGACTTATATTAGCTATCATAGGTTCCTGTTCCAGCCTGACTTCTAGCTCCCTGTCCTTAAAATTGAATTTTTGATGTTAAGGATGAATATGCTGGTTAAAAATGACAGCAGTGTGTTACTTTAGGTTATTCCAAGTAATGTTAAGTGGAGGCAAAACTCACTGACATGTCATAAGTTTGAACAGAGATTTCGACCATCTCATGCAGTAAGACTGCATGTATGCTGAGGATGCACTGTAAAAATTCTCCCAAACTTGTTTTACAGGAGTAGCGTTAAGGTTCTGAAATTTAAATACATTAATCTGACTTGTTCAGACATAGATGGAAAAGATTATCTTTTTAAAGCAACAATAAATTCAGGGCTAAAGTTATGATTTCAAATAGAAATGTAGTTCAAGGCAGGCGAGGTAGTAGTTCAGTGGATAAAAGTGCTTGTTGGCCAAGTGTGAGAACTTGTGTGAGTTTGGATCTCCAGAACATATGATCAAGTGTGGCACTGTGGTGAGGGCCTGCAGTCCAAGTACCGGGGGCAGAGAGGAAGTTCTCTGACACTCACTGGCCAGTCAGTCTAGCCAAAAGGAGTAGCTTTGGGATAAGTGAGAGACACTGTCTCATCATCATCATCATCATCATCATCATCATCATCAAATAAGGTGGAAAAGCGAGTAAGGAAAAGCATCCTAATATCCAAGTTCACGTCCCTCCACAGTTACTGACATGCGTGAGCACATCTGCACGCATATGTGCACACACAGACATACATCACCCTCTCTCATACACACAGAGTATTTCAAGTGGTCATGTAACAGTTGACTAGATAGGAAGAAGAATGAACACAGACCATGAATAAGCTTATTGTACTGGTTTTCTTTAATTACTTTCAACATTTTGTAATTCCCTAAAGAGAATTTATAAACTACCTTCTAATCTCTCTCAATTCTTATATACATCTAAAAAGTTTTTCGAAGACATTTGATGGGGGCTATCAGGGTGACTGTGAGAACAGAGAAGTCCAGCCATATGTCATTATATAATATCTTACCTTGTAATTTTTCTAACATCTTGGTCATTGTTGCTAATAATAGATGCTAGTTTCAAAAAAATCATTCTATCGATTTAGACATCACTGTTCCTCACACAGCTACTCATTTTCTGCCTTACAGAACTGTGTTGTCTGGCTGTGTTTTTGCTCTGCAGCATTTTTCCATTGAGTGACCAATTGAAGCCTCCAGGAGTACAACTTAAAAGTTGTCACTGCATTAAGAAAAGTGAGCCACTGCCTCACTTATTCAATTGCTTCTATGATGTCTTCAGAATGATGCTCATAGCCACGTTCCACAGTACATGTGGCAGGTGAGAAAACCTATGAGAGGACAGCAAGGCAGGGTGCCCCGTGGTCCAACTGCAGCAATCACTTTTCTCTAGATCACCCCAAGTGGAAAGAAAAAGATAGAATAATAGGACTAGGATGTTGAAAAGCTTCATTCTTCGGGATTCTTGACAAAATTGGGTTATTTTAAGCTAAAAATCTAAAAATGTATCATTGATATTATTATTTCTTTAGTATATAATATAAAAGAATAAAGAAGAGATCTTTAAAGAAGTTACTATTTGAATACACCTTTAACAACTCTTGCTGAAGGCATCCTACTTTTTGATATGTGTACAATTGCTCTTCTGAATTTAAGCCATGGAGAAATATTTGACATGAAATGGTTCCCTTTCTAGACATCAAAATACCAAATTCAGTAAAATGATGGGAAACATCTCACGATTATCATCCAGCTTACCTGTAAAGAACAAAGCCTCAAATAATATTTCTTATTTTCGGAATGAGTTTTCTTCCTTTCTCAGGATCTCTTTCTCTCTCTCTTTCCTCCCCTCTCTCTTTCTCTCTCTCTTCACTTCCTCTCATCATTAGATGTAGAGAAAAAGAAAAACATTAGTTCCAACAGAGTATAGCACAAGATTTATTAATGAATTCTATAAGATTAGTGTAAACGCACTTGCAGGTTTTTACGAGGTTGAAGTAGTGCCGACTTTTCTTAAATCTTATGCTCACCGATATGACATTAAGTTCCTGCTTATGTTAACAATGAAATTGGAAAGTCCAAAACTTCTCATTGAAAAGGTTATCGTGTCAGCTGTTTGTGGTGGTGAACGCTTTTAATCCCAGCTCTCCTGTCTTGCCATGTGTGCATTTACTCAATATCTCTTGGTATCTTTAGAACAGAAGGATGAATGATGCTCTTAGGGGATTGCTTTGTTTTAAAATATATCCTCTTGAAGTTGACAGGCATGTAAGGCACTATAATAATAGTAAAGCAAGGCAGGTAAGTAGCAATAAGCTCAAATTCAGAAAATATGACTCAGATTTTAGGTTATTCTTTATTTTACTCTAAGCTTCTAGTCTTTTGATGGGATGGAATCATTACATAAATTACAAGGTCTGGATTTAGAGATTGGATATAAATGCACTTAACCAGATAAATAAAAACATCATAACAATAAGAATTTTGTGAATTACCAAACATTTTAAACATATCAAGGGATTTGAACAAAATATGTGAACTCTATTTTCCCGAGATCTTAAAGCAGTTAGAAATCATTTATCTCACGTACAATGAAAATATCTCTATGGAACAGTAGAGTGTATTTTATACTGGTCTCACTTTAATGCTTGAAATATGACAAAGTATTAAAAAGCTCTTTGAAAGTCAAGCTGAAATGTGAAATAAATTATGTGTGTTGTGGCCTTTAATTAGGGTTGAGGCATTGGAGAGGAGACTCTATCATTTTTTTTCTAAAGTGTAAATTCCGTAATATAACTTTGGCTTTCCTTCTTAATTGTTTGACTTCTATCTATGAGATTAAAATAAAATAGCAGTAATTTATCTGTTCTTCTCATGTGGTTGTGTATGAACTGGAATATTCTGTTCACATTAATGTCTGATTTAATTATAACTGACCAGTTCTTAAGTGTTTTTGTAGTTCCTAAGACATTTCAAACACAGTGAATAAATCCACAATCTATTGTGTGACATTTTCAAGTGCTAAAATAGTTCAAATATTTTCCTACATCCTGTGCCACCCTCATTTAATTCACATCTGTGTTTGCCAGTTATTAATACCATTTCATTTTCATCTTTGTCAGATATGGAAGCTTTAGAAAATACCTCCATCTAAGAAATGCCTCTTTTAGAAAAGTATGTTTTTAATACTGTGCAGGGTAATTCGGCCACCTGAAAGCCTGTTTTCCCTAGATTTAGAATATTTTGAGATCATTCAAACTACTGTGAAGTAAAGTGGGTCTACACTGAGAATGAGGTAACTAACTTTTGTTCTTTTTATTTAGCACAGTTATGATTTTAAAAACAAATCCCAATTGTTACCTTCTTTTCAATTTTTCATAACAGTGTTCCCAAAAGCCAAATCAAAAAGCAAAGGATAAAATGTAATTTAAAATTTACTGTTTTTTTTTCATTTTTATGAGCTTTATGATACTAACAGCAAGCTTTCCTCCTTTTTCCCCCAGAGAGTTGCTTAGTTCTATGATTAATGAGTTATTCAGGTGAATGGCCTATTTTTATTGAAGCACATGTGTGTATGTTGGGTGTCATTTATTTTCAGTCATGCTAAAGGAGGATTATAGTATGACTATGATAAGTTTATTCTGCTGTCTTTACAGTTTATTTTCACATGCGTAATAAAGCTTGTTTACAACAGAAATCTCTATGAAGATCCATCACTCTTAGGTAATATATTCCACATATAATTTCACACATACAATGTCCATCTAAAATCTACCAGGTTTGCTGGTTAGTGAACAGTCAAGGGATACCTTACAGAGGGCTACCAAAGGTCAAATTGTGAAGCCACTTAAAGATTCATGAGTATAAATGAGGATCCAGAAATGTCAAAGGAAATAGACATGTAGGCAAAACCATCTAGTAAACTCGGACGGCGTCTGGTTTTCAAATGTGTTCAGGACAGTGTAGGGTGCACAGCAACATCCTCCTTCTCCTCTCCTTCCACCCTCAGACATTTTGAGCATCCCAGTGGGCCCACAATTGAACAAGAAAGTCATGCAAGAATTGCAAAAAGTAATAGGAAAATGAGTATTTATTTTTGCAAAGCATTACTTTTTATTCCAGCAGTAGAAAATATGCACGACTGTTTATCTTGGTCTGTTACCCCTTTGCACTGCCCAACATGGGTTGGCTGGCTGCATGGCTTTCCACAGCGGCTTACAAGAGCTTCACTATTCATTAGAGCAATAAGGAGATGCTTTTGAGTTTGCTGAGTTAAAAGCTCCATTTAGTCTTTCACTTAATCTGCTTATGTAACTTAAATATTTTTAGTGCCCAGGAGTTCAAAGAAGCTAATGTGTTGTGATTCAAAATGACAAATAGAACACACTAAAAACAGCATTAGAATGTTTTCCTAAGCCAGTTTCAGGGAAATGTGTGGGGCTCTGAATGGAACTCTACATAGCAGTTTGGCTATAGGAGCACTTCCTTCCTCGTGCTCAATCCTGAATGAGTCATTGTGCCTGGCTCTCCTGTTCCCCAGTGGTCTGGGCCTGACCACGAACCAGCAGTAAGCTGCTTTCCTATGTGGCTCCCCAGTGACAGAAAGGAAATACTCCTTCTGGTAATTTATTGATGAGCTAAGCCCACATATAGGTGCCAGTTTCCCTCCGCAGCCTGTCTTCAGAGCCTGGCTCTGATCCTGAAAGACTGCCAAGGAATTCCTACCAGAAAAGGCCAGAAGAACAAGCTCTTTCTTATTGAAGGATGAGGTATTAATAAACCTGCAGAATGAATCCATCCTAGGGAACATATTGGGAGGTATTTCTACTTGTATGTGCACTATTATTAGGAGACTATTTAAGATAGACTAATATATCAGCAACATTCTGGCCTTTTTCATTATGGAGACACTTTATTTACAAAAATCTTATTAGTGGAAAATATCAGTCTTGACTCACTTACTGATGTGATTAGTTGTGACGCAAAAAGTCCTCTCAAGGGAAAGAAATTATTCATGCACTACCTTCCGCAGACACTACCTTAAAAATCAAAGTTCTTAAGGATACCGAATAGAACTCAAAATACTGAACAAATTAGATAGTATGAAAGAATTTCAGAGGAAAGTGGCAAGAATCGCTGTCACCTAAAATGAAAGAGAGCTTGGGATTCAGTTGATTGTCATGTAAGTTCTATCCATTGCAGATGAAGACGAAGTTTTGCTGTGGAAGAGAATGGTTGTGCCGGGAGAACAATGGGATTCTATTTTGGTCATTCTACATATTTTTTTTACAATGATATAATAAAATATAGATCCATGTGAAGATTCAGCTCCAGTATTGGAAGAAATCCTCGTGGATTTTATTTCAAATTGTTCTGGGCTGTAAACCACGGGTTTGCTTTGATTTATCTAAATAGTTGATGTATACCAGGGAAAGTGGAGATTTACCACACAAAAATATCTGTGACTATAAAATTTGATGATGTAGGGTTGGCTGAGTGGTTTGGAGCACTGGCTATCTTCACAGAGGATCCGGGTTCAGTTCCCAGCACTGGCACGGCGGCCCACAACTGTTCATAACTTCAGTTCCAAGGGCTCTGAAGCTCTCTTCTGACCCCTGCAGGCAGTGCATGACACAGGCGCATTTAGCAGGCAATATATTCATACACATAAAATAATTTTAAAAATATAAAAACTGATGATGCTAACTAAATTTTCAGGGCGTACCTTGAGCTACACTCTTCAAGAAAAAGTATACACTCCATGTTTTAAGTATTTAACACATACGACCTCAATTTAGTCATTCACGTTTTGTTCTAATCTTTCTGTTCCTCTGACGTTCTCCAAAAGAACTTCACGCTTCAACACCCAGGGACAGCTCATATTCATTATTCTGTTTATGTCCATTGATAGCCTTCCTCTAATTGAGAAATACAAATCTGCTCTGAGGTAAGAAGTTTCTAGTCATTCATTACAAAATGAGATTATTGTACATACCTTAATTCTCTTATTGTTCCCTAGCAATGCATTGAGATTATCGTGTCACAATATGTCCAGTCCTGGTTCATTCTTTTTAATAAAGGAAAAATGTTCACTGGACAATCTGTGCCTTACTTGATTATCTATTTCTAGATTGATTTATAGTCATCTTTTCTCTATTTTATTATTTTCCATTTTTAGGTGAGCATATGTATACAAAGGTTTTATGTTTGCTGTTGTTTTGATTCCCTATAATGAATTTCTAGAACTGAAATTTCTGGGTTAAAGACTGTAACTAACAGTCTGCTTTCAAAAAGGCTATTTCACATTTCAAACATCAATATGTGGAATTATACTAATTTGGGGGAGAAGTTATTATGTTAATTTCAGATCTTAACTTTGATTAATTTTATGAACTATTATGTTTTTTAATTTAATTATTTGGTGCCTTTGATTTTTTTATTCTACCATAATTAAGGGACTTAAAATTATGCTTGATTGTTTCCTTGCTTATTTAAGTTAGGGTTTAACAATGTAGGCCACTGAGCCATCTTCCCATCCAAGTTCTGAAGATCATTAATTTTAATGTTTCTGTAAATGTTCAAGTAATCAATTTTTTCTGTCCAAGTTTTCCATTTCCATTTCTAAAAGTATTCATACTCGACATGAAACACAATCATTACATTTCGGGTAATTTTCCTTTATCATGTTTACTCAACTTAATATTTACACATTATTCAGCATTTTCCGTTGTTGACTTTGGAGTTCAATTACTTTCTGTTCCATAGAACTCATTAAAGTAAAAGTAAAAGCATCAAAGTAAAGCATAATCAAAAAGAAGTTTCCATTTCTTACTTGTCAAATACTAAGGGAACACACTGCTTTCTTATAGTCCCTAATATGATGAAACTTTTAGAATAATCTCTGTTTCACACTTTCTCTTCTTTTGTCATTCTTTAACTAGAATATAAAAATGCATTTGCTAATATCATTTAACTCACCTTTAAAGGGTAAATCTTCCTCCTGCAAACTTTCACGTTACACATTTTACCAGCTAATTTAACCTTCTCCATTTGCATTTAATTCTATGAATAGGCTATGGAGATTTAATGGAATATAATATGTATATAATTAACCATCTATTCCATCAAATAACTGTGGCATGTTAATTACATGAGTGATTACAGGCACTGGAATCCTCTCATCAAAAGAACAAATGATGGTCTATCCATGGAGCCTCTGTTCTAGTAGGCCTTCTGCCTTTCCTTCAAACTGTTGCCTTTCTCCATCTGGAATCCTTGGTCCTGGTTGGTTACATTATAGTATTGATTCAAATATTTTCCCTTGGTAGGATTAATGAAGAATAATTTTATAGAAATAATTCAGTAGTTTAGTTGATAATATCTTGAAACATCACCTGTTTTGTTAGAAAGTCACCAATATAACTATACTAAATTCTAGCTTCTTATGATACAGATGAGAAATTATGTATCAATATTATGTTTATTTGTAGATAATTGAAAGATATATATGTATGCTTACGAATATTAATAGATTACGAATACGAAGACATGAAATAGGAGCCATCCGGGGGCTCAGGACCATGAGCATTCTGCAGTGATTTAATGAGAGACGAGTCTCCGCAGCTAGAGAAGCAAGATCCGACAGAGATACTGAAATCAAGTCCAGATTCTGGGGTAAAACTGCGAGAGCACTAAACTTATCAACAGGAGTGTGCTAGATGCCGCCTGTCCCTGGGGATTTTTGTAATTACTAAGATGAGAAGGTATTTTATCTTCCTAGAGAAGAGCAAAAGGTCTTGGGACTTTTGTGCCAAGAGAAAGAAATGATAAGTTTCAATATGTAGTCTTGGACATTAAAAAAATATATATTCAGTAAATTTATTTAGAAAACTGCTACTCAAATGTCTGATTCTCCATTTCCACATGCCAAATTTTTGTAATAACAACTCGTTTTATGATACCATCAGGGAAAAGTAAGCCCATTATAAATCCCTTCAACAGATTGTTTTGTAACCAACTGTTTTACTTCACCTTACTTATGGTAAGAATAAAATGAATACCAGTCCTGGGGGTGACATACAAATTGCCTTACGTTTCCTCATCATTATTCAGTGTAAACATCATATTCGAAAATGCTTAATCGATGGGAAAAACTGAAAATCATGCATAATCTGTCTGTCAGATCATAATCACAACCCCACCATCAGAACAAAGGGTGGCAGTGAATGCGTTTAAGGAGGAAGAACATTCTACCACGGTTGGTATCCACAGCCACACTAAACCTTCAAACTCATGCTATTTTTGAAGCTTCATGAAAAGACTCTTATTTTCTGCTTGTTGAGAGTCCAAAGTCAAGATGTCTGTCTTATGCTTGGGGATAACAATTGAAAACATTTTCATGAATTTAATACTTGTAAGAACCAGAAAGTTATAAACTCATTGAAAATATAAGTAGAGGAAAGTAACTTAGACTAAAAATAGCACAGTATGAAGAAGAACTTATCCTTAAACCCAGTTTATTGGGCCCCAGATGCCATTTGCTTAAGTATTGCACGAACTGCTTTGGTAGAAAGGATGTCTTCATCTTTGAACAATCTGTGAATAGTGCACCCCCACCTCTGACAGAAATCTCAAAGAAATAGCTATTTTACTCTATACTGTAGCCAAATTATCCATAAGAATTGCTTGATGATTTAATGAATAACTCTCATAAGACCGAGTGGTCTACTCATGAAGCAAATCCATACAAATAATAGAAAAAGTCATACTAATATTTCCTCTTTAGCAAGAAGAAGACATTTTAATAATTAGAAATCTCTGAAAAACAGACAATGATAGAGAAAAGATACAGGGATCAGGAAATACTGCTGCCCAGTCAGGAAGAGAACAGAAGCACTGCACTATAAAAAAGAATGAATAAGTATTTTAGGATACATTTTCATCGAGAGAAACAGAGATAGAATAAATGGGAACTCATATTCAAGACAGAGATCTTTGTGCCACATTGACAAGAATTTAAGAAGGTGTAATATTTATAGAGGGGTGAAAAGATTAATACGCCAATTGATCAAGAATGTTTCATTATAAAATATCACTATGGACCATAAGATGTTATTTAAGTAAAATACATACTAAAATAAAACATCAATGTATAAGAGCATTGCAATGGTGTATAATGTCAAATAAATTATTAGTAGGTTGGGGATAGGGAGACAAGCAGAACTCTGGGGTTCACTGCCCAGCCATTCTGGCATAATCAGCAAGCCTCAGGCCCTTAGGTCCCAATGAATTAAATCTTAAGATTAAATATCTTTGTAGAAAACATGGTGTTCAGAACTATATATAAAAACTGTATATAAGTATTAGATTTGTGCCATACAGGTCAGTGAAAAATATTAAAACAGTCTCTGTATATTATCAAGTATAGTTTCTAACAGAAAGGGTAATTATGCCTGGACAGGCCACTGTCACATTTCCATGTAAGTATAACTATGTCATTTCTTAACTTCAGTGAGTAGAGATTTTTAAGATGCTTGCTTCATAATGTATCTTCTCTACTCGTCCTTTTTACCACAGATTTCCAAATTCATCCTTTTTATTTGCTTCCTTCACAGCTCTTCCTAAATGGCTGTTTCTGCTTGCTTGCCTTTCACTCTGAATTCACTGTTGCTGGGGTACTCTTCATGAACACACTTCTGTTTAGTTCCTATGAAACCTCTCAGAAGTCACGCATTCTAACAAATTTATTTTGAATGATTCTTTTCATTTATATATCTATGTTCATTTATGCAGCATGTGGGTGCCCACGGAGGCCAGAAGACGACATGAGAGCCCTTGGAGCCTGAATTGCAGGCAGTTATGAGCGGCCTGCTGTGGATGCTAGCAACAGAACTCTGGTCCTCCGGAAGAGCAGCAAGTGCTTTCACCAGCTGAGCCATTTCCCCGGCCCCTGTTCTGAATAACTACGTAAAAATCCCTTAGTGAAGATTACAAAACTTTAAAGTTTCTGCTCTACACTTACTTTTTCTGCTACTAATGTGGTTTATGCTTGTAAAGCAATAAAATACAAATGTACTCCTTACAAGCCTCTTATATTGCACATTATTTGTGCTTAAATTGTTTCCTCTTGTGAGAAATTATTTTCCAGCATTGTGACAAGTCCAACATGTATGTCTGCTTCAAGCTTCAAAAACGTGGTTTTGCGCATCATTTTAGTTGGCTTCAGTTTTCTACTTGACACATTTGGGAAGAGGGACCCTCAACAGAGACACTTCCTCTATCATATTGTTCTGTGGGAATGTTGATGAGACATGTTTTTGGTGGTTGTGAGAGGGTCTACTCTACTGTGCCTGGTGCCACCCCTGGGCAGGATGTATAAGAAAGCGGGCTGAGCACAGGCCAGAGTAGCATGCTAGGGAGCAGCAGACTGTCATGGTCTAAACTTCAGTTTCTGACTCCAGATTCCTGCCTTGAATTCATTCCTGACTTCCCTCAACGACTGACTGTCACGTGGAAGTGTAAGATGCAGTAAACCCTTTCCTCCTCATACCGTAGCTTTTGGTCAGAGTTTTATCACATCAATGGGAAACTGACCTAGAATATCTACGAATCATTCCTTAATCCATGATCTGGAAACTATTTCTAGAATACCCTTTTATTTGTTGGAGGAAGGGAGAGAGAAAACTATTAATATTAAGTCAAAGTTTACAACCGTTTCCTTTCACAACCAAAGTTACTAAGTCTCATACAGGTTACAGACCCATCCCAGTTCATCCATCTCAGAAAGCATGGTAGTGACCAAAATTCCTAAAGGAGAGACTCTTATGTTCTTGTCTATTAACATCCATATACATATGTATGTTTCATACACACACATATTACATATATATATATATCCATATATGTGTATCTGTATGGGGATGGTAATTTGTTAAGTATGGAAAAAATATGAATGAGTTGTGGGATTTTTTAAAGATAACATGAATATATTTAAATTTATGAAATAAAATGTGCAAAATCCTAAGATTCTCTGTGCTGAGTAAGGAGGAAACCAGGCAAGAGGAGAGTATGGGAAGACTGGCAGGAAAGAAAACCTATGAGGTCTGGGCTACAACTTCTCCATTGTCCTCCTATCCCAGCCCCTGGGATAGGAGCAGCTTTAGCACAAATTTTCAGTTAGCTCATTTGCTATCTTTCTACGTCAAGGCAATGTCTGCATGATTCTAAAGATCAAGGGTTTTAATTTTATTACTTTCTGTCTTCTGGCTTTACAAGGTTCTACATTCAACTATTAACAATAAGGTACCTTAGAAGCTACATTTGTTCTTGATATTAATCCTTCCTCTCATAATGGAGACTTGGGGAATTCTGTGATAGTCTTGTGCTATCTAGAACTGAGAAGGGTGATAATAAACTCGGAGCAATTGTGACCCAAAGGCTATGGTAACACAATGTCCAGTGGGGTGGGGGGAGAGAAAAACAAACAAGTGTTGCTTCATCATAACATCAGTACATCAGTGCTGGTCAAGAAGAGATTGGCAGATAGCTGTTCTTCCATTTGTGTTGTGAATAACACTTGTCTTAGTGTCCTCCTGGGAGGGATAAGCCAACTGTATCCCGTTAAACCCGTTTTGACTACACCTCAGAAAAAGCCTTAAAAAGCCACATTGCTTACTTTCTATATGCTGTCTTTCTAATTTAAAAAGTAAAAATGTTCTATACATACCTACATATCTTATATTAACATATGCCTCTATGCATTAAATGTTTATGTATACATAATTTATTATCATTAAATAAAATTATGTCACCAAGTTCTTCCTATAATATGGTCAGCAATATTTTAAAATATGTTGGGGGATAATATCTTTTCCAAGTCACCTTGTGAAACAATCATGAACCAAGTGTTCTCTGCATTTGATACCCTGGTTCTAAGAATAGCCAGAGCAACAGGATCTAGAAATGAAACCATGGCTTATAGTCTGCCTGTGTTTACATGGGACCAGCATAGAACTGGGAAAATGAACAGCAGACTTCAATCTTTTCTTTAAACCTTTTAAAGAAACTTTATTGAGAATTTCGTACATGCATATAAGGTGTTTTGATTAAATCCATGCCATTCTCTTTCCCCTCCAACACCTCCCATACTTCCCCATCACTTTTTTTCTGGCAACTTTGTGTATTCTTTCTTTCCCTCTTTTCCTTCCTTCCTTCCTTCCTTCCTTCCTTCCTTCCTTCCTTCCTTTCTTTTCCCTGTTGTCTGTATTAGTTACTTGCCTTGTCACTGTGACAAAATACCTGATTTTTCTCTCTCTCTCTCCCTCCCTCCCTCCTTCCTTCCTTCCTTCCTTCCTTCCTTCCTTCCTTCTTTCCTTCCTTCCCTCTTTCATCCCTCCGTCCCTCCCTCCTTCTTTCTTTCTTTTACTTTTTCTCTACTCTAACATTACCTCTCAGAAGAGGTAACCCTGAAATCTTTTAGGGATTGGATGGGAGCTCCCAAACACTTTTGTCATTTTTGGCCTTTGAAACAGAGTATGTTGCTAAGAGGCCAAGGACATTTTGACTTTTAGCCCAGAAACTGGCTACTTTTCTTTAGGGTCTTTTTTACCCTAACTGCCTAGTCAGTTGCTACCTCCTATTCTTATTACACCATGCTTTGAAGAGATTACCCAGATTGCTGATAGGGAATCAGGATGCAGACCGCTCTGGCTTCGTCCATGCTGAACAGGGACGCAGGGTGAGGCACCTGGAGTACCCCTTCAGTGCATCTACCTAAAAGACTCTCAAACTGCATAACTCTCATCTGTAGGGAGAAACGAAAGTCCTTGACTGGTGAATAGAGGATGTGAAGGAGAAGTAAAAGCAAGAGTTCTAGACAGGGAACTAGAAAAAAGAACAGGGCAGTTTTCAAATGTTCATGAGAGTCCATTGGAATTTCTTGAGGAGGGCTTCCAGAAGCATCCCTCTATTGGGTTGCTCTTCATTTTCCTTTTGTCTTCCAAGGCTGGACTTGAGAGTGATGGATTCAGGATTTCCTTTCAGGTATTTTGATAGCTGTTGGAGTGGTTAGAATCAGTATCAGTTCCCTCTCAAAGGCTTCTAGATAAGGGAGAAAACAAATTTATCCATCATTTTAGAACAATAGCAGACTGTCTCCCTTAGCTCCAGGTGGGCACTACAGTATTGCAGACCAAGATTTGAAGTCTTACATCTGAGCAGCACTTTCTGATTAGGAACAAGATCATCAATGAGAAATAATTGTCTAAATAACTTTTATATGGACTTCAGCCTAATGTCTGGGAAGTGTAATCCCCTGAACTCTTAAAGAAATACACTGATGGCTTTCCTGATTATACTTTCCTTTTGGGTGTTTAAGAGCATACAGATCGCCCAAATGACTCAATTTATGTTTACGCTTAAGGTCATTTGAGGATCTGTTCCTCAGGGTTCACATGGGCTTGGGAGGAGCCCCTGCCTCCTTTCTTTTACCAGTTCCATCTATGTGAAGATAAGTCAAAGGTCCTGCTTGATCATATCAGGCTTCACGTGGAAGAACGGATGAGATGTTTCCTCCTCTTTATAGACTGGACACTGGTTCAAGTCCATCTTGTGGGGTCTCCATGGCCTCCCTGAACAAGAGGGCAGGTAACTCATCACAGTTACAGGACATGTTGAGAGATGTTTATAGTCCCCTGGAACTTAGTCGACCTTGGAGGGCAAGGGGCAAAAACTGTTCTTTAAGTCCCTCTGACCACATTAGTATAGCCTCAAACTATGGTTGCTAAACTTCCAATAAGGATAGTTCTACCAGTCTGGTGCTTTCAATTATCATGTGCTATGTAGATAAGCCTTGGGTAAAAAACCAAATATTCTTAGATAAATCTTGACTAGATATATATTTTGTTCCTTAAACTAGTTGACTAAACTATGAGCACAAACATTTTTAAGATTATGTGTATATTATTTTCGTCTCATCTTTTATATATCATAACAAACCTACACAGACCTTCATCAATAATCAGGCTTTCCCATTTTTTTTTTGGAAAATATCTCCATTCCCATATCCTTTTAACATCTTTTACATTCTCATTTTCTTTTTTAAAAAAATAATTATGAGTCGGGCGTGGTGGCACATGCCTTTAGTCCCAGCACTTGGGAAGCTGAGTAGAAATTGTATTTTTTGGTGCTTGGTGGAATATTCAAAAGATGTCTATTAGATCTATTGATTTATGGTATCATTTAATTCAGACATCTCTCTGTTTATTCTTTGTCCAGTTGACCTGTCTAATGGAGACAGTGGGGTACTGAAGTCCCTTACTATTACTGAGTTGGGCTTAATCTGTGTCTTAAAGTCCTGTAGTATTGTTTTTATGAATTTGGGTTCACCAGAGTTTGGTGCATATGTAAAGGATTGTAATATCTTCTTGATTAATTGTTCCTTTGATCAGAATGAAGCGATCCTCCTTATCTCTTCTGATTAGTTTTACTTCGAAGACTATTTTCTCAGATATTAGAATTGCAACACCTGCTTGTTTCTTAGTGCCATTTGCTTGGAATATTCTTTTCCATCCTTTTATTTTAAGGTAGTGCCTGTCCTTGAAGGTGAGATGGATTTCTTGCAGACAGCAAAGAGATGGATTTTGTTTCTTAATCCATTCTCTTAGCCTGTGTCTTTTGACTGGGGCATTCAGTCAATTGATAATTAACGTTATTATCGAAAGATGTGTAGTGGTTGCCATCATTTTGATAGCTGTTTGTTGTTCTCTGTGTAATTCTGTGTTTCCTATATTATACCTTTGTTTATTTTCTTTCGTTGTCCCTGAGGTATAGCTTTTTCTTTCTCTGCTCTCTGTATTGCTTCAAGTATTCTTTGAAGGGCTGGTTTTGTGGACATGTATTCTTTCAGGCTGTTCATATCATGGAAGATTTTTCTTTCCTCCTCAACTATAATAGATATTTTTGCTGGCTAAGGTATTCTGGGCTGGCATCTATTGTCATGTAGAACTGGAAATACCTTGGTCCAGGCTCTTCTGGCTTTCATAGTTTGCATTGATAAGTCAGCTGTAATTCTGATGGGCTTTCCCTTATATGTGATTTGTTGTTTTTATTTTGCTTTCTTTGCTCTCTTTGTTATGTACCTTTAATGTTTTTACTGTGATGTGCCATGGGGAGTTTCTTTTCTGGTCCCGCCTATTTGGTGTTCTATGTGCTTCTTGTATTTGGGTATAGGGATGTTTTTCCTTAATTTCTTAATTTCCTTAATTATCTTCTACAATCCTGTTTAAGATCTGGTCAATACAATTAACCTGACATTCTTCCTAGACTTGGTCTTCTCATCGTGTCCCACATCTCTTGCATATTCCATTCCTGTGTTTTTAAAATTTTTTATAACCTTTGCTTGAGTGGTCCAATTCTTCAACCTCATCCTCCAGTGCTGATATTCTGGTTTCCATTTCATTCATTCTAGAGGTGAGGCTTTCCCCTGTTGTTTCAAGTTGGCTTATTGAGTTTTGCACTTCCTTCTTCATTTCTGCCTGAGTTTTCTTCAATGTTTCTATCTCTTTTGTGAATTCACTCAGAAGTTTATCCCTGTCTTCCTTTAGTTCTTTGATTTGTTTGTTTGTGTGTTCTTTATATTCATTGAATTCCTTGATCATGTTTATGATTGTTCTTTTAAATTCAGTATCATGGCTGGGTTATCTTTAGTTTGTTCTCTTTGTAGAACTCTTTTACAGGACTGGTGGAGTTTGGTGGGGACATAGTGTTTTGGCTTTCTATTTTATTATTCTTATGTTGTGATTTTGGCATGTGAATTTCTTTTGTTGTTTGATTTTGATATGAGAATTAAGTTGAAGTATGCTTTTGTGTGTATTATTGGGGTGCCTAGGTCCTTTCCTTATTGGTTATGTAAGGCTGTTTGATACAGGTTTCATGTTCTCTCAGGTTTTGTTTTGCAGGGAACTGATGGCTTCAAATCATTTATTCAGGAGCACCCACAGGAGCCCAAGTCAGGTTCCAGTCCGGTATGCTCAGGCCTCCTTCACCATGTGGAGGCAGGATCCAGATGCTCTCAGGCAGTCCTCTGCATTCTCAGCCCCTGTGCCAGACGGAGCTCAGAACCTGGCACTCTCTGGCAGTGTGCTGAGATCACCGATGGAGACTGGAGTCCCCCCTCTCAGGCTGTCTCCTAGGATCTCTGCCTTAGCCTACCAAAAACAGCAGACCTCAATCTTATTTGAAGGAATGTTGGCAACTGATTGCTGCTAGGTGAAGAAGAGCTGATCTTCCTAAAAGAAGGGACTGTAGATAGACTGACCAGACTTAGTGGACGGACTTGCACTGGGGAATGGCTGGGGACACTGACAACCCAGTGGGCCTTAATAGGGATGACAGAGTATATGGGCTCCAGTGGGTGGGGCTAAGGGAGGGGGTCAGTGGGTATGGGAATATAAAGATGATTAAGATTGAGTTGTTCTGTATGAAATACACAAAAAATTCTATAAAAAAGAAAAAAAAATACTGAGAAGCCCCCCTGCCTCCCGACCCAAAAAGAAGTGAAGCTGTGGATGTTTTGCTGCAGGGCTCATGATCATAGATGCCACAATTGAAAGGGATGCCACTCCATAAGCCTTGATAAAAGAGAAAAGCAGGAAGATAGTTATGTTGCCTTTTCATTACCATCTTCGACTATAAGAGGATCAGAGATGGTAAGAATAAAATTAGAGTTTTAACAATTGGGAAAGACTTGGTAGATGTTTTGGTCCCGCACCTTGGAACCACAGTGTCTTCCCTCATGAGTGAAGAAAAACAGGGATTCAGTCAGTCCCGGTGTATCCAACTAGAGATCTTACTAGACCTTTGGTGTAGTATTTTGTAAGCACAGTGCACAGTCTGAGTGAACTGGCAAACTGTAAAGACCTGAAACAGCCTGATGGTGAACACAGAAAAATACTCCACAGAGGGTTCCAGAATTTATTGAACAGAAGATGACTGTTTCATAGTGTCCATATATGATTTAGATGCTACCCACAGGGTTCTTTTAGTGAGTCACTGCCAATGATGTTGGGGTAAAGCTCCAGATTACCAGAGACTGAGGATGATACTGAACTTCAAGTTATTTGCTGTACCATGGGAAGGGCTTATGGGTGAAAAATGCTCAGAGAAAGAATCTCGACAAAAGACCACAGGAAAGCCAAAGATATATAGATGCAGCTTTCGACAGCAGCCGAGTGCTCTAGGGTGGGCCAGCACCATCTGGGAGGCTAGTCAAGGAAGGCCTTCCTGATACCACCCTTCGTCCATCTTTACTTCATAAATTATAAAATAAAGAATAATTTAAAGAAGCTTAAGCAAGGGATACAAAGTATGCCTCTTCATTTCAAGGATCTAAAAAAAATAGAAAGAAGCCAATTTAAATAAATTTTAATTTTTTGTTATTAATGGAATTTAATGTCTTAAAAATTTAACCAGTACTACCTTGGACTGATATTTTATGGGCCAAGGGGAACAAACTGTTCAAGAAATTTGCCCAAATTTTCTTCTAAGTCTTGGGCAGTATTGACAATTCAAAAGAAATATGAGAAGAAAACCTTCCTAAATATTTTTCATGAGCTCTCTGAGCAGATTAATAACTCAGTGTCTGCTATTCTGTTCTTCCTGCAATAGCAGCACCTCTCTCCCATTGTCAGAATTCGGAGACTCTCTACTTGCATTCATTTTGGATCCTTTCAGAAACATAATAGCATGTTTTGTGACATCTATGATTATTTTCAGAGTTGATATAAGCTTTCCTTCTAATGAGTACTGACAAGATAAACTCTGATGTGCCAGGAACAATAGAGCATGTCTTCAATTTTAAAACCCATTTGAATTTCATTCTGTCCGTACCCATGTTAAATGTCATCTAAGCCATATTGAGTTCACATCATCTAACAACTATGGTGCTTTCGGTAATGTCTGTAGTAGTTGGTGTCATCACAATATAAATGAGCTAAAGATGAAGAGCTTGGTGTGTCATTGTTACTGTCTTCTCAACAAAGCTCAACTATCACTTTCAGTATATTTGCCGAAACAGTTTCACACTTTAGAAAATAAAAAAAATATGCAATTAAATGGTGCTGAGGCCCATAAAGCAAACACTACATGTCCCTATTTTATAATGTACTTTGATATATCCTGAGTACTTTATCACACTGTGTATCACAGACGTGGTATAAGGTTCCCTAAAGAAATGTTATTATGAAAGAACCAATAGACATTGGATGCAAGCATCATAGAGCAAATCCATAATCTAGACTCAAGGCACAGACAGGAAGGCCTTTCTAAGTCTAGTGTTCTCAGTTGTCCTCCTTTGCTTCTGAACTGCAGACTTTCAGAGATCCAGCTCAACGACTCACAACTAGTCACTCAATTTACCTTTTCCAAAAATACTTGTATCTTTAATTTTTATATAAGATTTAGAAAAATACGTGGGGTTTTGTTTGTTTGTTTGTTTGTTTTGAAATAAGGTCTTCCTGTAGCCCCAGCTTGCCTGGAACTTCCTTTGTTGACCAGGCTGGCCTTGATATCATAGAAATCCAGCTGCCTCTGTTTCCTGAGTGCTGAGATTAAAGGCATGAGTGAGATACCATGCCCTGCAGGAAAATTCTTTTGAGGATAATAATACTCTGTGTTGTTTTGCACTTCACAGAAGTTATACGGTAAGATGAATTTAAAACCACAACATAGACCAGGAAAACCAAATTACTTTTCCTTTGATATCATTCGCTTTGTTTTTTCTGATGTGTGAGCCCACCACTTAGATGATCTTAAATTGAGAATGTCGTGGAAGAGTCTCATCATTAAGCCTCATTAAGAGGTTACAATGCTCAGGAAAAATTAAAACAAGAAACGATCTGGTTGTCAAAGTGAAAACAACTGTGAAAAAAATGTTGTACTGACAAATGCCTGGACAAGAGCAAGAGTATCCAGGATGAAACTGAGTGGGGAAAGTGGAGAGAGACAAAAACAGAGAAGAAGAAAACCTTCGCTTACATAACTTTGGGAGATGTAAAAAACGATAGTGATTTTTGAGGACTCCAGAAATCTGAAGTTCGGAAGCAAGGAAGAAGAGTAACTGTACACTGCTGAGAAGAAATCTCCACTCTAGGAGCTCATGTACGGGTGGAAGCGATGACAAGATGCTCATATGTTGGCCTCGCAGAAGCAGGGCTGTCCTAAAGAAAAGAATAACAGTCTGAAGTAAAACTCTGAGAGCCTCTTCATATGGAAGATGAGGAAACCTGGAGTTGTGGTCGCGCCCCGTGGAAAATGAGACATGGTGCCACACTTGCTTTGTGTTCCCTTAGTTCTCACTCGAGATGAAGGGCAAGGCACCTCGCACTGCTCATCTGAATCCTGCATGGAGCTAGTTAAACATGTCCGTTGCCTCATGACCATTCTTCCTCCCTTCCTTTCAATGGTCCTGACATTTAAGCCATTCTAATGAGAGATTTGTTTATATCCCTTATCTGTCTATGTTTTAACCATAGAAAATCAATTTCTGAATGTTGAATCTCCATCTGCCACAAGTTGTCATAGCTTTAACGCATTTTAAATTTTGAGGTAAATTTAACTTTAGGTGCAGTCTTAAGTATTTTAATAGCTCCAAACTATAAAGTAAAAATCTCCTATTTGCCCACCTAGTCTGGCTCTGAAATCTTGACTAAGGTAAACCCTACCCTGTCCTGTCCTTTATTTTTCTTTATCTTCTGATATGTCTTTATGAATGGACATGGAACTATACATATAAATTATTTCCTGTCAGTACAAAAAGTCAGTCCATTATGCAATGTTTTGTACCTTGCTTTTCACCAAGCATGGCACAAATATTAATATATTCATACAGAGATGATCTGCATGGCACAAATATTAATATATTTGCACAGAGATGGTCTGCTAGCTCGTTTGTACCTCTAATTGTTGCATATCTGTCACTGTTCTGTGTATTCTCTGTAATTTGCTAACCTCATTTCCAAATGGCAGCTATTTGGGTGAATTCAAAATGTTCTCATTACAGCTGTGTCACAATAAAGAAACTTGGATATGACCCTTTCACATTTCTTCAAGTAAATCTTTCTGTTAAATTCTAATATTATAGTGGGCTTATGTTTTGTATGGACCATAAATATCTTAGATGCACCTGATTTTTTTCATGTGAATTACATCAATATTCTTCTCCAGTACTACAGTATAACATGTTTTAAATCCTCCAAGTGGCCTTCAAAAAATAGCTATGTGGGGCTGGAGAGATGGGTCAGTGGTCAAAAGCACTGGCTGATCTTGCAGAAGACCCAGGTTCAATTCCCAAAACCCACCTGGTGGCTAACAACCATCTGTAACTCCAGTTCCAGTCGAATCTGATAACGCCAGTTCCACAGGATTCTGACACCCTCTTCTGACCTCTGTGGGCATTGCACAGTATGGCTGTACTCACATACATTCAGACAATGTACTTATATGCATAAAATAAAAACAATAAATAAAAAATTAAAAAATAACTGTGGTTTTGGGAAATATCTAAAATCATTGTGAATCAGTTTTTTGTTTAATATTTGGTTTTAGTTGTGCAGTATGATTCTAGGGCTTCCTGAATGTTAAGCACTTACTCTGTCATTGGGTTACACCCCAGCACCATAAATCAGTTTATCAGTTCAATGAAAGATTAACAGTCATATCTAACATTTATTGAACAAAGACCAATGAATAGAATATGTATTGAGTGTTCAATCATTCCTTAGGGAAAATTGTCCAAAACATACTAACCATTACAATTATGATTGTAAAGAGTAGTAACTGGAATTTAATGATATTTTTATCAGATATTTGGGCTAAGTATATATTGAACACTGGCAAAAAAATAGTTTGATGAGGTGATTTGGGTTTTTATGGTTTTAACTATTTGGGGAATATCATGGTCTACCACTTTATTATTTAATATAATTCCTAGAACAAAGCTCACAATTAATTATACTAGATTTAAACCTGTGTTTCCTGAATTCTTCCTGAGTGTTTTTATAGTGGATTCTTGTTCCTCAGGTTTTGGTGTTAAAAGCCCTCTGCCTTTTCTGCTTGCTTTTCTTGTTGACATCCTGACTATGAACATCAACCTGCTGCCTTGTTTTGCAGGATCATTTTGCATGAATTCATCATTTCTGTTATGTTTAGTTAATGGTAATGTGTTGAAATACATTGACATAATTGACTGTGCAGGGTGATCTAATGGTCCCTTCTGAGTACCATTGGAGTACTTTTTATGTGGATATATATATATATATACATTCCATGTAGGTCATATAATTTATTATCCAACTGGGCCAAATTTGAAAGTGAAAGAGAACGATTTTGCTAGGAAATAGGAACTAAATTTACTTTGAGCAAACTCAGAGGAATTGTCAGCTGGCATGTAAGTTGACAATATTTTTTCATAGCATTCTTTGTTATTTTATAATAAAATTAAATTTAAGCAGAAGTTTTAATCATTCTCTTGCTTCGCAGTGACTAGACTGTAAGCCTTGGTTTTTGCTCACTCTCATCGGGACACAATTAGTGTTGACAGTTTCTTCATACTGGTGGACTAGACTTCATGGGCTGAAGGAAATAGTTGGGAGAGGAAAGAGACTTTAAAAGTTTGTTGGAAAAACTCATAGGAATGGAAATATTTTGGTACAAAGTGTCTGTGGGTGATACAGAGCATGGAGCCATTTGAACAGGGACTGTGTTCTGAGCTTAGTCAGTAAGTGACAGGCCTCCACGACTTCAAGCAAACCCACTCATTTGCTTGCTCATCTGAAAATGAGTTTATTTACTGATTTTTCCTTTCCCCGTTATTTTCTCTACCATCCTGTTGAATGATTATTCACAAATTCCTATCATGAGATGGAAATGGCGGCCTCATTCCTCAAGAAGTAGTATATATTTATGTTCCTCTTTAATTGATATTTAAATTTTCTTCA
Source organism: Nannospalax galili (assembly GCF_000622305.1). Classification (NCBI taxonomy): domain Eukaryota; kingdom Metazoa; phylum Chordata; class Mammalia; order Rodentia; family Spalacidae; genus Nannospalax; species Nannospalax galili. The sequence continues at coordinate 166,788 of NW_008346901.1, forward strand.
TTGATATTTTATAGCAACAATAACTTTTCATACTGCAACTTCTTAAAAGTTACAATATGGGTTGAGAGGATGGATCAGTGGATAAAATGTTGCACAACCAAGGGGATCTGAGTTCAAATTCCCAGAAATCACATGAAGACAGATGTTATAGCTCATGTCTGCAATCTCAGGATTCCTACAGTGAGATGGGAGGTGCCAGAGACAAAGAACTACTGGAAGATCATGTGCCAGATTACTTGCCATACACAGCAGCCAACAGAGTAGAGGGTGAGCAGTGATACCCCTGACTTCCACACATTTGCAGCACATGTATGGCAGTATGTACATACATGAATGAGCATCCACACACATGCGACACTTACTTATCTATATTGATAAAAACCATTTCAACAAATTAGAAATGTACTTTTATAACTTTTATTTGCTCCCTGTGAATAGTTTCTTAACAAATCAATGGCTGGCAAGAAACACTGAATCCAAAAGAAGTATCAACATGTGAAAGTATCTTCTGTCCTGGTAATTCATTTTATTTATTTTCTATTTATATGTTTAGTGTGTGTGCGTGCACATGCGTCTTGCGTGCGTGCGTGTGTATGCAGAGATCCATGCTATACCACATATCTGAGGGTCAGAGGACACGTTTCAGGAGTTGGTTTTTCTCCTTCTGTCATGTGGACAATGGGGCTAGGACTCCAGTTGTCAGTCTTGGCAGCAAGTACCTTTACCTACTGAGGGTTAACTTACTGACTACCCATTACTTACTCATTACTTTTCTCTACCGTTCCTATTCAGTGGATGCTAACTAAGTCCTACCACAAAATATATATGCCTCATAATCCAGAAAGTAGCATATTTTTATAAGAAAATAGCATATTTTTTGTATTCATCTTTAATAGCTAATATAAATTATATATCTAGGTAGGAAATGACCAGAATTTAGAACATAATAAAAATGTCCAGTAAACATTACATTTGTTAATTTTCATAGGGTTATTTGGAAAAATCACCACAGCTGAATCACATGATGGGAAGACATGGGAAGTAATAATAGGCTGCACTTTCAAAACACATCCTTTTGTTGATATTCTATTGAAGGTTGTCATAAATAATGGATTTAATTGTTCCTATCAGGCATCTGTTTATGTAAGGTGACAAAAACATGTTATTGAAAAGGCAGGAAATAATTTAACCAATTATCTGAGTTTTAAAATGAGGTATAATTAATCTGATTAAACTTCTTAAAGGCCAAAGTTGCTGAATTGTTTGTTGAGTTGCCAGCATGCAAACAAGTGTGCCCAATGTTGGGTGTATTTATTTGCAGAGGAAGAGATAAAGCAGTAATTTTGTATCATTTATTTTGCTACAAGCCACACTTGTTTTTCTTCCTAAATTAAGGAGATTATTCTGGTTATAGAGATAAATGAAAGCTTCTGCTAACTGCGTACTGTGTTGCTGGTGACTACTGAGGAGAGGTGGGTGAAACAGAGCAGTCCACAGCTCCAATACAAAAGAAGACACCCGCCTCGCAGAGAAAGGAGGACACAGAGATCAAATCAAAGTTTTCAAAGTCCATTTCTCCTCAGAAGTACAGATTATATCTCTTGAACTTGTACCTAAAAACAGAAGCCCAATATTTTATTCAAATTTTCTCCTCACATAAACACCCCTTGACATTGATGAGAGATGGTTCAGTTATAGAAGTGCTTGCCATCAAGCCTGGCAATGGGAGTCTGATCCCCAGAGTCCCTCTTGTTGAAGGAGAGAACTGAATTGACTTCAGTAAATTGTTCTTTGACCGCCATATGCATGCTGTGGCACGTATGCATGCAAACACACACACACACACACACACACACACACACACTGAAATGAATAAATACAATGAAAATAATACAAATAAAGATCTCTTCGAAGGCATGATTTAAAGAACACATAAACTCTAAACAATTGTACTGGTTACAAAATTAGTACAATTTGATTATATGTATTAGTCAGGGTTCACTAAAGAAACAGAACTGATAAAATGAAAAATCTTATTGAAAAATGTTCAAACCTGTCTGGGGACCCAGACAAAAAAAAAAACTGAGAATAAAAATTCTCTGAGAAAAACCCGTTATGAGTTATTTAATTTAAACTGCATTAGAGACTCGAATAACAGATTCAACACTTTACTTAAGTGTCTTCCTTTATTTTTTATAATTTTATTTTTCTTTAGTTCATTTATTTTAGTAGAAAGTAAGAAATTACAAAAAAGAGCTTAAAGGAAGTAAAAATAAAGAAGCTATAAGAATTGACATCAAAAGTAAGAGAAGAAAAACATCGAGCTAACTATGGTCTTTGTTATCTACTGATCAAACTTCCTTACACAATCCAACTGCACAAGGCATGTTATTCTTGCTTTTGGTTTTTTAGATGAAGATTGCCAGCAATAGTTAAAGTAGATCAAGTGTACATAATCCTGCATATTATGAAGTTATGACCATACATCAGAATCATTTCTCCAAGAAAATAATCATCTAGTTCTCAGGAAGTTAAAAAAAATAACATTTAGTTTTAAAACACAATTCAGTTGTCATATAACTTTTTTTACTAGACCAATGGTTGATGTCAAAAATGCTAACAAGTATGTTACTCACATATTAAAGGCCTGTATTTGAAAAAAATTTCCTTGCTTAAAATAAAGGAGATTAAAAGATTGAAATTATTCGATCAACAGAGATTTAAAATAATGTAAACTGAAGATCTTATAGGAAATATGTTACTTAGCTGAGTTCAAAATTATTTGAGCAAACTTGCAAGTAATGTGGTAAATTGACAATATATATATTTTTTTTCTGTGTTGTTTCATTTAAAGCAAAAAAGTTGTTACTGTACAAGAGTAAAAAGCAGAGTAGAATAAACAATTAAAGAGAGATGATGCCAGTAATTTGGTGGTGATGCAGAGGTGGTAGTTTGGAGAGGGTTTGCCTGTCAAACAAACAATTTTTGGTGACTGCAGAGGGGAATTGTTTATCAGCTTTCCATCACCACAAATACATGAGATAAGCATTTTATTATGAACAGGGCTTTCTGCACACAGTTTGGGAGGTTCTAGTCCATGGTGAGCTGGTTGTCTATTTTAGGAAGACACGATAAAGCAGCCCAGGATGGCAATGGCGGGAAGCGGTAACACAGGAAGTCAGCCCTCCTCATTGCCCTCGGGTGAGTAAATGAGAAGGAGCCCAGGTTCCATAATCTCCATCCACAAGGTACCTCAAATATCCTGAAGTCCTTGCACTAGTACCCAACTCTGAACGGTTCCACCATCTCCCAAGAGTACCAATCTGGTCATCAAGTCATTAACAGGTGTGCCCCTGGGGGTCAGTCAACATCCAAAGTTAGCATGGCTCTGACTAAATGGGAACCGATTTGGCTGTAGAACTCCACATGGCTGACCTCAGAGAAAGGAAGCATGTAAGATGAAATAGGCAGGTCCATGGAGATCCCTTGTAAGAAGACCATGATCAGACTGTATCATTATGAAAGACTTTGGCAGAAACATGCGTGAAAAGGCAACTGTCTAGAAACCAGGCATCAGAATGGGATTATGCTTGTCAATACTAACAGAAGAAATCTAGAAAACAGTGGACAATGTCCTCAGAACTTTGAGCAACACTTACTTCAGTTAAGAATTCTATACTTGCCTAAAAAATTAGTCAAAACGACGGTTTTCATATTTGCCAGATCCGAATTTTTCCTCTTACCACCTTTCTGGGGACTTCAGATAAAATGTGTTATGCCAAGATAATGGGATAAATCAAGAAAGAGAAAAACATGTTTCAATACACAAGCACAACAAAAATAAAAATAACATTTTACAATAACAGTGAGAGAAAACTGAGAACTTCATAACCATGGATCAAATCAAATCTAAGCAAGAGGAGCAAGCCTGTGGGAGAAAGCTAGCTGGCAGTGAAAATGGAACTGGTTTATTTTCTGTGAAGTCCCACTATTGGGACATTATATTGTGGGCCAGCAAAGAAAGTATAAAACTTGTCCATCCTTAGAGACATAACCATGCAAATCCAGATGACTAGGCATTACGTTGAAAAGGAATACACAAAAAAATTAATAAACCACACTAGTGCACAAAAGTTCCAAGAAAAAACATGCATCTTCAAAATGAATCTTTTTGAAGGTTGATTAGTTGACCAGAATTTCAGTGATTGTGGAGACTTTGGAATGCTGCAGGTCCAGAGCCGAATTACAATGTATCTTGGGCCATCCTGAGCTTCGTAACTAGGGACTCCTTGTCCACCTTTGTTTCTGACTTAACCTTCTGTGACTAACAGATAAAAGACATTTTGGAAATTATTTGCTTTGCAGGCCACTAGCTCCCACCAAGCAAAAGCCTACAAGTGTTATTAGATAGCATCTGAGGCCTATAATAGAATTCTCTGCTTTGTTATAACCCTGCTCTAGAATATACCCATCAACATATTTGAAAAGTATGATGATTTGTGACTGTCTTTGTTCTGTGACTATAAAAGTTCATGAAGTTGCCACCTTATTGGAACATGGTATTTGGGGAAACTTAAACCTGTGTTCCAGGTCATGGCCATTTATATTTGGATCCAGAATAAACTTCAGATGTTTCTTTTGCCTTTTGTACTCATGCTATAGGCATGCCCACTCAGTGCCACAAATGCCTCTCTAAACACTGATTTCTCTGCATCCCACATGTTCTAGTGAATGCATTTTTACTTTTATTTAATTAAAATGTAAACATCTCGATATTTCTTCTTTGAGCTTTGGAAGGCTCATCAGGTGAAGGTGCTTGATGCCTGATGACCCGAGTTTGAGTCCCTGGATCCTCACTGTGGAAAAAGAGAACTGATTTTCATCATCCATGCTGTGTGCAAACACATATATGCACACATGTGCACACACACACAATTCAACAACTAAATAAATGAATGTAATTAAATGAAAATGTATTGTTTTATTCTCAAGTATTTGCAGAGATTTTTATTTTTAGTTATTATTTTGTTGTTGATTTACAGTTTAATTCTTTTGAGGTATGAATCATATCTTGATTTCTATCATTCTAAGGAAAATTTATGTGACATTTGTAGGGTCCAGAATGTGGTCTTTCTTAGTGAATGCTTTGTGCGAGCTTGAGAAGAACTAACATTTTACCATTTTTGAATCAATGTTCTACAGTGCCTCTTAGATAAGGTGACTGAGGCCTGGCCAGGTCCCCGGAGTCTTAGCTGCCCTTCACTCTGCTTTAGATCAATTACTGGCAGACAGTCATGAGGGCTTCAATCATAATAGTGGATTTGTCTATTTCTCTTTGCAATTCCACTAATTTTAGCTTCACAAAGGTTAACTACTGAAAATGTTATGATTAATGAAAATCTCAAAATAGAATTTGGTCTATTAGCATATCATAAATAGCATCACTCTAATGGAAACTAAGATTTTAATTCATATTTTTGCATTTTATAAACCACAAAGGAAAATAAGAGCTTTTGTACTTTTCTAAATCCAAATAGGGAAACAAGATTTTTTAATGTATCTTATAAATAAACAGAAGTGACTGTTCAGTTTATCTGTTTCGCCATTATAAAGTCTTTACATCATAAGTGTATTGAAAATTCAGAACATTCTTGTTGTAAATGATATATTACATAAAAATGAAACATGATAACAGATCACCTAAGAAGTAGTTCCGAAATGTTAGTCAGCTGTTTAAAGGCTTTCAGAAGAAAATACATGCCTCACCTACGTGATGGACAGCCAGCGTCAGACCTTTGTGCTGAAAAATAAAGATAGCATGTGAAGTGATATGCTAAAGAGAAGTGAAAGATAATTAAAATACCAGAATTAAAATGTAAATGTCATCTTGGCATTTTGCTTCCCATCTCTGTATTTTTCTTTGGTTTGTGATTTTTAACCAAGCTTCTATCTTTCTGTCACCTTCTATGCCATAGTTCATCAGTGCAGTGGCAAATGCGGCCTGTGATATGCTCAAAGGCTTGAAAATATGACCTTCAAATATCATTAATATTTAAAACGCAGGATAAGCTGGAAACAGAATATCACCAAAAAGGAGATTTGGGGGGGAAAAATTAAAAGATTGGTTCCCAGTATTAGTATTAGTATTAGTATTAGTATTAGTATTAGCATTAGTATTAGCATTAGCATTAGTATTAGTATTAGTATTTCTAAATGAACTGCATTCACATTAAAATATGAGTTTCAACTTTCAAAGCCCACTTACAGTTGAATACATAAGCTTTCAATAAACTACTACAGAATTGAAAGTTACAATGTTTGCAAAACAAAATGTAAGTCTAAGCTACCTAATGACAGTATCAGTAACATGATGAGAATATCAGCAGCATGTTTCCTGTCTTGAAACTAAAAGCAACAGATCCACAACCAGAAGATGAGTGCTTCCATTGCTTTCCCTTCCTGGTTGGTACTATTGGCATCTTAATCCTTAACACACAAGAATGTAAAGCTCCAGTTCTTTCTTTTGACATGAAACAGAAGGAAGAGAATAGAACTATCTCAAACATGCCTCACATTGAAAAAGCATTCCAGTGTTATGAGTGTATTTAATGACATTAAAACTATCACAAAAATTACAGTTCTGAAAAGCTTCCAAAAAGGGGAAGTATGATCACTTTCATAAAAGCAACTTAAAAATCCAGATTATCAGTGATCCTAAATTAATTAAACACAAAGGAATTTTCTTTTTAAAAATATTTTATTTATTTAATTTGTTTTTATTTTTTATGTGTATGAGTGTATTGGCTGCATGTATGTAAATGCTCCTGTGCTGTGCAATGCCAACTGGAGTTACAGGTGGTTGTTACCTACCATATGGGTGCTGGGATCCAAACCTGGGTCCTCTGCAAAAGCAGCCAGTGCTCTCAACTACTAAGCTGTCTCCCCAGCCACAAGACAAAATAATTTTCAAGATTTAAAAGTTTATATTGATCAGAGAATTCCGTACAATGTAGTTTGATCATATTCAGACAAAACTTCCTCCACCCCCACTTTAATAATCTCCACCTTCATATCCTCTATTATTTTTGAGGCCTATCATGTCCATGTTATATTTCCTAACTGCTCTTGGGTGTGGGTCTATCCCTTGGAGTCTGGTCAGCCTTCAATGCATTAACATCAGTAAGGAAAACTGACTCTCCCTATCCTGGCATGTATCAATTGCCAATTAGAAAGTAACTGGCTACCATCCATGCCATTATTGCACCAAAGGTTGCCTGGAAGGTTGGTATTGCAGCATGTAGGATCCAGTGCTGTGTAAGACCATTGATAACTTTTCTCCCCCAGCAACCTGTATAGCACTGCATCGTCCAGTACTGTGAAAGCTAGCCAGCAGTGAGAGCATTTCCTGGTCAGTTAGAAATTGATTTCTCTATGTCATGCAACTGGAGTAAGTAATGTCTTCAAGAAATCAGGTCTTAGGATCCAGTTGTGGTGGGGCAACCAAGAACAAAAGCAGTAGCTTATGTTGTTCTGGGTACCTCTGGGGATTTCCTGACCAATAACTCCCTTGTAGGAAAGTAACCCAGGCCTGGCACTGAGATCTTCATTCCATAACCCATGTCTTCTGGGAGCAGCGTTGTCCATCCATGACAGGTATCTTTGTCAAACTCTATTTTTGAATTTAGTCTTTTTAATAAGTTTAGAAGCTAGTAGATTTTCATATGGCTTCCTCATAGAGCCTTAGCTCTGGTCACTCTGTCCCTACCTCTCCCATTCTCCACCTTCTAGTCATGTCAGCATAGAGTTTAATTCAAAATATAGCATCCCTACACTTGGATATTGCATGCTTTTTACTGTCTATCCCCTCTTGTTATATGTTTTCCTTGGGTTGGATGACCATAGTTTTTCATATAGCTTTTATACACACTTCATTCTGCTAACCCCTCCCCTGCCCACTCTTCCCATCACCCCTACTGACCCAATATGCTGCGTGAAGCTTTCTGCCTTCAGTAACGCCAACTTTTACTTTATCTCTCACCTGTCTTCTACCCCCTCCCCTTACCACATCTCCCTTCCTAATTTCCACTTTCTTGTATACCACATGTACTCTATACTAAACACACAAAATTAAACAAAATTAAAGCTAGGACCCACATAGGAGAGAGAACATGCAGTGTTTATCTTCCTGAGCTTGAATTGCCTCGATCAATGTAGTCCTTTCCAGTTCCTTCCAATTTCATGATTTTATAATCTAAGTAATACTCCATCCATTGTGTGTATGTACCACATTTCCTTACAGACATCCAAGTGTATCACATTTCGTAGCCATTATGAAGACAGCATCAATAAATATGGATGTACAAGTATCTCTTTGGTAAGATATAAATTCCCTTGGGTATATAACCTAGAGTAGTACAGCTGGGTTATGATCGTTCTAGTCTGGGTGGTTTTATTTGTTGTATTTAGTTTTTTTAAAAAAAACCTCCAGTTTCATTTCCAAAATGGCTGCACTAGTTTATACTCCCACCAACAATTTATAAGGATTCTTCCTTTCTCACATCTCAGCATTAGTTGTTATCTGTATTCCTGATAATGGCCATTCTGACTAGTTTCAAATAGAACATTAAAGTGCTTTAAGACTTGCCGTGCTCATAGATTAGAAGAATTAATCTTGTAAATACGCCCATCCTACCAAAAGCAATCTATATGTTCAACACCATATCAATCAAAATATCAAGGCCTTTCTTCACAAACATAGAAAAAAAACCTCAAAATATACATAAAGGCCCCCCGAAAAAGACCAAGGATAGCCAAAGCAACATTGCAGAAAAGAATATTGAAGGTGGCATTGTCATATCTGATTTCAAACATACTGCAGTCATAACAATGAAAACAACATGGTACTGGCATAAAACAGACACATGGAGCATTGGAATAGACCAGAACACCCAAATATAAATCCATCTAATTATAACTGATTATTGACAAAGTTGTCAACAACACACATTGGAGAAAAGACAGCACCTTTAACAAATAGTACTGGAAAAACAGAATTTAAAGATTTAGAAAAACAAAACTATTGTTAAATCTTACCCTGCACAAAATCAACCCCAATGCATCAAGTTCTTCAACATGAGATCTGATACCCCAAAGTTGCTGGAGCAAAAAGTATGGATTATGGGGCTGGAGAGATGGTTCAGCATTTTAAATCACAGACTGCTCTTGCAGAGGACCTGGGTTCAGTTACCAGCACATACATGGCACCTAACAATGGTCCATAACTCCAGTTTCCAGGGATCCAATGCCCTCTTCTGACCTCTGAAGGTATTGCATGACACGGGTGCACTTACATTCATGTAGGCAATACGCTAATACACATAAAATAAAAATAATAAATGAAATTTTTAAAAGCATGAAATATGCTTGAACTTACAGACACAAGACTCCAGTAACACAGGAAATGAGTCCAACAAAGGCCAAATGGGATCTCACGCAACTGAAATCCTGTAGAGCAAAGGAAACTGTCAATTGAATGAAGAGGCAGCCCACAGGATGGATGAGAAATTTTTGTCACCTATATATCTGACAAGGGACTAGTGTCTTCAATGTACAAAGAACTCAGAATCCTAAACATCAAGAAAGTAAATACTCAGTTTAAAAACAGGATATGGAATTTAACAGAAAGTTGTGAAAAGAAGGCATACATCTGGCCACTAAACACTTAAAACAGTGCTGAACCTCCTTAGTCATCAGAGGAATGATATTCTTTTTCTAATGGCTGACAGTTCCCAATAACTTTTTAGACCATTTTGTTATTAGTATGATTAAATATTTTAAATTTGATTTCAATAGTAAATTCTAATAGCAAATGTTTTCATTTCTTATCTATAGCTAATTGGAAGTTAACTGAGTGGAAATATCTATTCAGAAATACTAGAAACATTTTTAAAAGATGTTCCATCTATGGTTATCTTCATAAAACTACAGTGAAAATAAGAGAAATCGGCAAGCTTTCAAGCATCAAGGCAGTTCTGAAACTTTTTCTTTCTCCAATACTATACTGTGATGACTACTGTAGCTTGCATTACATTATGTCTTGAAGCAGGCAGTTGAGAATCCTCAAAATTCTATTACAAAATTGCTTTTGTGATTCTTTTTATTTCCTGTTCTCATATAAATATTTGTGATCTGCTTGTCAACTTCTATAAAATTTCTGTATTTAGAGTGAAACTGTACTGTATCCATAATTCACTTTGGAGGTATTTGGTATTTTAGCAATATTGAATCTCCTAGTTCATAAGCACAATCTCTTCTTTTACTTAGCTCTTCTTTGAACTTTCCTCAATGTTTAGCAATTCTCAGCCTACAGATTTAGTCGGTGTTTTGTTAAACGTAGTGTTACATAGTTCATATTTTCTAAGCAACACTGACTTTTATTTTACTTTCCAATTTTTGATTGCTAAATGGAGAAGTGAAGTTTATTTTTACTTTTTTAAATTTTTATTTATTATTTTTATTTTATGTATATGCGTGTATTGCCTGCATGTAGGTAAGTGCACCCCTGTCGTGCAGTGCCCGAGTTGGTCAGAAGAGGCTGACAAATCCTCTGGGACTGGAGTTACGGACAGTTGTTAACTGCCATGTGGGTGCTGGAATTCAAACCAGGGTCTTCTGCAAGAACAGCCAGTGTTCTTAACCACTGAGCCATCTCTCCAGGCCAGTGAAATTTATTTTTTATTTATTGGTTTTATATTCCAGAACATTGATAGGGAAAGTATGGGGTTCTGAGACTTCAGAGGGAAAAAAGACAACGGATAATCCTGAGCTTCTCAAGCGAGCATCTGGGATTTGACCAAAAGCAGTAGTCCTATCTGTGAGTAATTTTACTCGCTGAGCACCTGCAAAGGAAAGACCTCACCTGCAATCGACCCTCATTGCCTAAATTGTGTGATTTATTGTCCTATTAAACTCTTTAATGTGGAAGAGATACTCTCTTCCATTTTTCAGCTGAAGGCAGCATCGTGCCTTCTGTAAAAGGCAAACTGTCATAAGCCTTTATGATGACAACCCTAACTACAACTACAATGCTACTAATATTATGGTTTTGTTGGATTTATTCAAACATCTCTGACAGTGTGTGTACAGTTATTTATTTACCTGGGAAATACGTTTTCAAATGCATCAGTTGGGAAAACTTAATGTTCCAAGTTTATATGAAAAATATAATTACATTCAGTACCTTCAAACAAGACCGTACAACTGTACAAAATCTCCTGTTCTTCATTAAAACACAGTCTACAGGAATTGTACTTATTTTGATATCCTGCTTTATGTGTATATATATAAACATATATATTTAAATGATGTAACAAATAATACAACATACTTGCAATTCTTTTTACTCATAACTATTCCTTAAGGGGCTGAAGAGATGGCTCAGCAGTTAAGAGCACTGACTGCTCTTGCATAGGATTCAGGGTCGATTCCCAGCACCCACATGGCGGCTACAAACCATCCTTAACTCCAGCTCCAGGGGAATCCAAAGCCCCCTTCTGACCTCTGCGGCATTGCACGACATGGGTGCACTCACATACAGGCAGGCAATACACTCCTGCACATAAAAAGATAAAAATAAAAACTATTCCTTAAGCAATATAGTAAAATAACTAAGTCACATTCATATTGCATTAGGTTATAAGTGACTGAGGGATGATAGACACATGAAAGGATGTACGTAGGCCCTGTGTAAACACTATGCTATTTAATACAGGGAACCTGAGCATCCATGATTTTGATCATTGTGTGGGACAGGTGAGATAATTGCACTCCTGTCTTGTATCTTTATTCTATGATTATGTGTTTCATATTAAATTCAGACATTTAAATGCAACCCTAATATAGAGTCATCCTAAATAGTATCTAAAATTTGGAAATTATTTATGGTTCTTTACCTTGTAAACCAAATATGTCAACAGTTACCATTAAGAATTTTTCTGGAAAAGGAATGGCTTCCTGAGGGAGGAGTAACCTTATACTTTGCTTATAGCCCTCCCATCACACTTTTTAATTTGCTAAAATTTTTTAATTTAATTTTATTTTTTAATTTTTATTTTACATGTATGTATATCAGTTATTGCTTGATGTATGTAAGTGCACCCATATCCTACAATGCCCACAGAAGTCAGAAGCAGGCATCAGATTCCCCTGGAACTGGAGTTATGGAGGGTTGTTAGCTGCCATATGGGTGCTGGAAATTGAACCCAGGTTCTCTGGTGAGCAGCCAGTGCTCTTAACTGCTGAGCCATTTCTCTAGCCCCCAGAGAAGTAATTTTCAAATAACGCCATGTGGGTGCTGGGAATTGAACCCGGGTCCTCTGCAAGAGCAGTCAGCACTCTTAACCACCGAGCCATCTCTTCAACCCCACATTTTTTTTTAAAAAATTAATAAAATGGTTAAATATACCATCAAATAACAAGCTCTATTTTCAATCCAAACGCCCTAAAAGTATAGGCTAAAGCACATTATATTTAATTTGTTAGAAAAAGAGTAGAATGGGCTATCTGACACATTATCAGTGTATATTTTCACATGAATAAGAGTTAGCCCTGATTGCTTTGACCCTTCCATTTGTGAAGTCTTAATTGCATGTAATTTTAAGGTTTGCGTCACAAATATGACCTTTCTGTCATCTGGCAGAAGGTGGCTTATTATTTTTAGCAGTTGCAAATATCAAGTTTCATGGTTTTATTTTCAGATTCAAAAAACAATAATACAATTTTAAAAGAAAAGTCACCTAACTCATACATTTTAATGAAAGCAGAGAAAGATATCTTCTCCCCACCTTTAAGGGTTTTAAAGCATATGTCTTAGAGACAAGCTAGTTGTTCCAATTTATTTTGGTACTCTGCCAGGGAGAGTGAGTGATCTGTTTTGTTTCCTCCCTTCAATTTCATGCCATCCCGGGAAAATTCCTTTTTCTAAATCACAGAAAACTTAGGAAAAAGGTCTTTCAAGGACAGACACGAGGCAGAGAGCTCTATCAGTGGTCCACACCCTTTGTTAGCTTTCTCTGCATGTGTAAGCAGAGCTGTACTTTCTTCGTTTGCAAACCTGAAGGGGATGGGGGTGTCTCCTTTTTAAGATATAAGTTTGCTTCAATTAATTTTGTACTAAAATAGATTTCTAGCCATGATGAGCCTGGTATGCTACTGTGCATTTCTTGAATTGACTTTTTAACTCATGAGGAATTGCTGATTAAATAATCTCTGGTAAATTTACTTTAACTGAAATAGAATGATTAACAATTAATTGGTTTCTATGAACGTTCTGGTTAAGCTTCAGTTGTCAAGTTGACACACTTGGGAGAGGAAACCTCAGTAGAGGCATTTTCTTCATTAGATTGGCCTATGGTGATGTCCGTGAGGCACTTTCTTGATTGTTGAGTGGTGTGGGAGGGCCCAGTCAACTGTGGGTGGTATGCCTGGGTTGTATTAGAAAGCAGGATGAGCTTATACCAGAGAAACAAGCCTACAAGCAGCATTCCTTCATGGCTTGTGCTTCAGTGTGCCTCCAGGTTCCTGCCTGTGTTCCTGTTTGACTTCCTTCAAGGACAGGCTGTGCTTTGGAAGTGTAAGGTGACACAAACCCATTCCTCCTCAGGTTGTTTTGTGCCAGTCTCTTATCACGGCAGTAGAGAAGCAAACTAATATAATTCGTTTCACTATTTTCTTTCCTGTATTTGTTTGCTCTTACACATGTCCTGGAGGAAGTATCAGGAAGGACAGAAGCCTGACTTTGTTTCTGTTTTTCAAGTCTATTGTTTCTGGGACTATAGATGAGTTACTTAGACATGGTATGCCTAAATCCACTCATTGGTATAGTAAATGTTTTAGTATTATTTCCTTTACAATGTTATAATAATTTATGAAGAAAACTGTAGTTTTGTTTAGCATAATGACTATCTTAATCAAGGCCTTTAAAATGTACCGCTTTCTATGATTATAATGCAGATAGTAAATAACACGGTGTCTCTGAAGGTTCTCAGACTGTTGGACAAAACACTGAGAAGAGCACAAAATCTCTCCCTGGGGTCACTGATGTGTCACCATGGCCAGTAATGTGAGAAGCTCCAGATCAAGATGATCACAGATCTGAGCCTTTCTCACAGGAAGGTCCCATAATCAACATCCGGACAAGAATCAGACATATACTTCATAGGTTATGTCTTTGAAATTAAAAACAAATACACCTGCTATACTTCATTTAACCTGAGATGCCACTCATAATTAATATCAATCTTTATTTCATATGACCTCAAGAAGGAAATAAAAGACACAAAAAAATATTAAGACATTTTCTGGTATATTGCTAGTTCCTTAAATTTCAGAGACAGAAAATGTCAGAAAACATATGTCCAAATAAAATTATTGTCATTATGAATTAGTTTACATAAAATAGGTAAGTAGATAGATATACAGACAGACATATAACAGTTTGTCAGCATGAATTGAGCCTTAAAAAATTCTAAAACATTTGAAAGCCATGCCTGGCTCATACAAAGGCCCTGAAATTTTTCACTCCATTAATTCATAGATAGAAAAACAAACAGAGACTATATTGGGCTGGTAAATTTTAACACAGTTGATCTTTGGACATAGAATTTGTCAAGGGAACTGATATCACAGGGACTTTTAAGAACTAGGTCAGTTTGCTCCAAATGATTTTGCTGTTTCTAAGTTTGCCAAAAACTTTTTATCACACCATGAAAAGTCTTTTCACTAGTTTCTGCTATGAAGTAAAACTTTATTTGACCTTTTAACCACCCTGGTTTTGCTTCATCTTTGCTCAAAGATAATGGAAAATTTAAGAGAAAATCCTTAGTATATTAACCTCTTTATTTTTAAAACTTATATTAATTAATTTATTTATTTGTGTGTGTGTGTGTGTGTGTGTGTGTGTGTGTGTATGTGTGTGTGTTTCAGTGAGGCTCAATGCCTTGTCTTTCCTAAGAGATCTTGTGATCATAGATTGTCTTACAGCATTGGTGGAATCAAAGTTTGGTTAACTTGTAGCCTTAACTTATCTTCAAGTTTGCCCATTCTTGTGTGAAGAATAGAATTTTCTTTTCTCTTACATAAAATATGAAGAATAACATCTTTTGATGATGGCTACTTTGCCACTGATGTCTCACATAATGTATGCCCTCCTAACTCAATCTTTTATGTTTATTTTGCCTTCTACAGAATGAAAACATCTCTCTCCGCTTTAGCATCTCTCAAGGACCACTCTATATTGTTACTATGCTTGAACAGCATTAACAAAAACATAAATTGCAGGGGCGAGGCTTCAGACATAAATGTGGACGTCTCACAATACAAGAAAACTAGTAGCCTTCCAACAAATGATATAATAGGAACCTGAACTATCATGGCGAGAGATTCTGGTTTAGATATGTGCTTTTGGCTAGTACAGACATGTTGATAGCAATACAGAATTAGCAAAGTAACTTGTTTACTTACTGTCGGTTATAGCTCTACCCATATTTGACTGTGTCATGGAATTCTTTGCAGAGATCTTCAGTGATCACTTGCCTAGAGAATTTTGGGGATCTTTACATTACTTGAAAATGGCTTCCATTGTCAATCATCTTTCTGAAATATTGAATCACAGAAAAATATTTTTCTTGCTGGGTCAGAGGATCGATAATTGTGGATAATCAAGGAAAGAGCTGCTCATAGTCCACATTTCAGAGATTCATGCCAGTGAGTACTACTTGGCTTTTGTCCAAGGGCCTTATTTGTATTAACCCTTTGTAACCTTTTCTATCTTTGGGAAATTGCCTGATTTCATGCTCATGGGCTCCTTCTTTTCTGTATTTGCAAGATATGATGTAATTGAAATTTAAACTTGATAACATGGGCCTGTTACCATCAATCAATAGTTTATTCTCAAAATTTAATATAGTCAGTAGGTTTATAACAGTAGAGTACTTAACATCAGCTGATATTAATAGCAAACTCATGAAAAAATGTGTAATCAGCAATGGCTTGGAGACACTAAATGGCACCAGAAACACAGAAAGTGTACTTTGCCTGAGGAAGCCACGGTAGGGGCTGTGATCCGTGGGAAACTAGCTCTCATCTGAAGGTGTTCGCCATTCTCCTACCCACAGATAACAGCTTGAAGCAGAAATTTGCAGTCTTGTCTGACTGAGGGTTAGGAAGTCAGACTCAAGCTGTCTGTCAAGCTTTCTGTAAGTGGAGCAGAAAAATCAATAGAAGTAGAGGCAGAAGAGGGACTATCCCATGTTTTGTATACCGAGGTTGTATCAAGTCCTTGGGTTGTTTCTGAGGTCACATAAGTCTCCAAAAAGAACCCCCAAAAGCCCTGAGACGGCTCGAGGGTTAATAAAATATTCCAGCACCTGATGACCACTATGAAGAACGAGCTTTGCATGCTATTCCAAGTTATAGAATTGTGGCAAGTATTGCAAACATTTAATCAAGGACTATATTACAGTCCCCAAAAGACACAGAGAAGATTAAGAAAGAAAAAACATTTGGGTGAATATTGGACAAGCAATTTTCAAATATCTCTTGTCTATACTCTACTGTCTTGTATACTAATTTAAAAATACATATTGAAGCCAGATACTGCTACCTTGAAAGCCCTCTGTCTCCAGTCTCATTACTTTCCTGACTTCTATGTGCATTCCAAATGAGTGCAGTAGGATACAGAGTCCCTGTTACATATATTCAAGAGTGATATAGCTGGATCATGTCGTACATCTATGTTTAGATTTTCTGATGAAGCTCCACACTGATTTCCATGGCAGCCACATCAGGTTGCATTCCCACATAGCAGAGAATAAGTGTTCCCTTTCCGCAAATCCACTCCAGCATTTGTTGTCATATGTGTTTTTCATTTTAGTCATTCTGTGTGAGGTAAGATGAACCCCCATCACAGTTTTGATTTGCATTTTCTGATGGCTAAGACTGTTGGACAGATTCTAAAATATTTCTCAACTATTTGTATTTCATCTTTTGAGAAATCTCTGCTTAGTTTTATGCCCCATTTTAAATTGGGATGGTTGTTTTCTTGGTGTTAATTTTTGAGTTCTTTACATATTCTAGATATCAACACTGTCAGCTTTAGATTTTTTGCCCATTCTTTAAGCTGCTTCCTCACTTGAATGGCGGTGTGATTTGCTGCAGAGAAGTTCATTAGTTTCGTGGGGTTCCAATTTCCAAAGTTGCACTTATTACTTGTGTTCCTGGGGTCTTATTCAGAAAGTCCTTATAATATGCTTAGAAGATGAAGCATATTCCCTACTTTCTCTTCGAACAGATTTAGCATCTTGGGTTTTACGTTAAAGTCCTTGATTCATTCATTTGGTGTCGAGTTTTGTGCAGTGTTGAGAGATAAGGATCTACTTTCATCCCAATTTTATGCTTCTTTTTAAAAATTTTTAAATTTTTCTTTGAATAAATAACTTATTGAGAACATTGTGATATAAAGGGGGAACGGAGAATAATGGAACAGAGTTAAGTTGGATAAGTTATGGGAAGGCAGGTAAAAGAAGGAATACAGACAGAGATAAGTGACACTAAAGACCTGTTAAAAAGTCATATGGAAACCCACAACTTTAGAAGCTTCCTTAAATATATACATATACAGAGATATAAAAAGTTTAAAATGAATACCCTGTAAAAAGAAATTGATGCCCCTACTAGACACCACAGGCTAACAAATAAAAGTCTGGTGCCAGGAATGGGTTACCTCTTTTAGAGCTGTTGGCCACCAGGGTCTAATAGACCTTAAACAATACAGGCTGTTACCTTTGTTCTTGTTTATACTCTATAACATTATGATAAGACCCTATTGCTGAATACACCATATACTTGAGCCATAAAACATGAAGAAATCAAGCTGGAACTGACCTGACAGCTTCATCCCTACTGGCTAGATTTCATAGTGCTGGAAGGTGCTATGCATGCTCCTGGAGAAGAAAGGTAATCATCATATTACCCAGCTGTGTGAATCCTGGCAGGACATGCCCACTGGTGCAGCAGTAGAATGAATGGGAGTAAGCAATCGCTATGTGACTGGACTTAAAGCCCACTCCCCAATTCATATCTGCCATCAGTACTGGGATTAAACAGCACCCAAGGAAGATTCCACTATTATCTGCTAGAAGAGTATAGAATTTGACTTATCATTATACCCATAAATTAGTGCATCTCTTGACCTTTATCAGAGAAGCATCTTTTTACAATAGATGGCGATTAACACCAAGACCTTTAACACTCAAGGTGCAGAGATTAAGAGACTGCAAATTTCTCAGCCCCAAGTAGAACATCTCTTTCACACTCCCTCCTACCAAGGGTTGGGATGATCTTGGAAGAAGAGACAGGAAGACTGTCAGATCTGGAGGCAGAGGCAGTGAATGACTATAAGAAACAGAGTTTCCTTGACCCAAGAGAATAGTTGCACATATGAACTCATAGAATTTGTGACAATATATACAAGATCTGCACAACTGTAAGCCAGGCAAAATCCCAGCAGGCGGTGAAGAGGTGGGTTCCAAGTCCCACCCCTAGCTGAGGAGTTATTGTCGATTGATAACTTCTTGAGAGGATAGTTGGTTTTCTTTAAGAGTTGGCCCCTAGTAAGTCTACCATGCTCCAATGGATGGCCACACACCCAAGATTTTATGGATGACAGAAATTGGACTTGATGGATAAAAAATAGGAGAGCACAAAGTTGGGTGGGCTATGAAGGGAGGAGGATGTGGGAGGAAATTTGGGAGGAGATAATAAAAATATATTGTATGAAATTCTTGAATTAATAAAATATCTTAAATATTTTCAGTATTCTATAATTTCACACAATGTGGTTTAATCACATTCAGACACCCCCCCATGTACTCCTTCTCCAATAAGCCCCTGGATTTCATGTCTTCCATTATAATCTGTCCTCTACCTTTTTTGTTGTTTCTTTTTAATTTTATTTAATTTTTAAAAAAATATTTATTATTTTTATTTTATGTGTATGAGTGTATTGCCTGCATGTATGTGAGTGTGCCTGTGTCATGCTGTGCTGTGGAGGTAAGAGTGCTTTGGATTCCCCTGGAACTGGAGTTAAGAACGGTTCATAGCCACCATGTGGGTGCTGGGAATTGAACCCGGATCCTCTGCAAGAGCAGTCAGTGCTCTTAACTGCTGAGCCATCTCTCCAACCCCTTTAATTTTATTTATAAGAATTTCATACATGTGTATTATATACACATTATTTCCATCCCTCTCAGTACCTTACAACTGTTCCCATGTGCCTTCCATACACACTCAACTTCTTGTCCTCCTCTTTGATTACTGTTATTACATATATATACATATGTTCATAAATATATATAATGAACAAGTTATACATAGTACATGAAGTCCATTTGTTGATGCTTGTGTATATCTATATTTAGGGCTGTGACACTTGGTCCTGTATTGTATAACAAAACAGGTTGAGCATGAGCTGGAGGACCAAGCAAGGAAGCATCATTCCTCCTTGGCCTGTGCTTCAGCTCTTGCCTCCAGGTTCCTACCCTGAGTTCTTATCTTGGGCTCCCTCAGTGATGAACTGTGTCCTGGGAGAGGTAAGCCAAATAAACCCTTTCCTCTGCAAATTGGTATTGGTCAGAGTGTTTTGTCACAGCAATTGAAGGCAAACTAGAACACCTGGCACTATGAATTATTTTATAGTCTTCAGTTATAAAAATGCACTCACATTTATATTATGTGTGTGTTTTTTCAGTAAGCTTATTAAATACTGTATTTCCCTTTGGCTTTTCACATCACTCAAGCATTGTTTGTCTGTCCTCATTCTCCCCCTGTATAGCCCTTCCTCCCCAGTTAAAGTGTCCTCATTTTCCACATGATAATGTCTGTCTCCTACTGTTCTTTCTCTTGCTCACTTTCTCCTCTCCTACCATGGTTCCTTTACATTTTCCTGCCTTCTGCAATTATGTCAGAATACATACTCAACTCTAAGGACTGAGCACTGGGACACACAAATTAGAGAGAACATGTGCTGCTCATTTGTCTGGGTCTAGGTTACTTCATTCAGTGCAACAATTTCTAGTTCCACCCATTTGCGTGCAAATTTCATGATTTCATTCTTCTTTGCTACTGAATAAAGCTTCACTCTACAAATGTATTATATTTTCATTATTCACTCATTGGTTGGGGGACAATTAAATTAAGTTGTTTCTATTTGCTACTGTGAAAAGAGCAACAATAAACATGATTGAGCAAGAAGTAAACACAGTAATACAGAGACGACTCCGGACCAAAACCCAAGCCAAAAGAGAACAACAAAAAGCATGTCCAGATGGATTCACAGCAGAATTTTAACAGAATTTCCAAGGGAAACTATTACCAATTGTGATTAAATTGTTCAAAATGGTAGAAACGGAGGACTCCACACTCCTTCTACAAAACCAGAGTTATTCTAATGCAGACACCAGGTAAAGACAAAACAAAAGAAAACTATAAGCCAACATCCCTAATGAACATAGATGAAAAAATTATTAATAAAATATTTGCAAACCATACATAGGCACATATCAAAAAGATCATTCACCATGATCAAGATGGCTTTTTCTAGAAATGCAGGCATGGTTCCATATATGTAAGTCAATAAATGTAACAAATCATATAAATGACATACTGAAAAAAATCACATGCTCATCTCAATAGATGCAAAAAAAAAGAAAAAAAAACTTTGACAAAATTGCACATGCCTTCATGACAAAAGTTCTAGAGAGAATGGACTAGGGGGAACATGTTTCAGTGTAATTATATACAACAAACCCTCAGCAACATATGGACAGATCGAGCGGCTAGTAGGCCAGGGCTGAAAGACAAAGACAAAACCAAGCCATGGTATCAATCAAGAGGATGAGAGAACTGATGAGAGACTGTAAATTACATTTCCTTTTGTTGTTGTTGTTTCTTTATATTTTACTTCATATGTGTGAGTATATTACCTGCATGTGGTAAGTCCACCCATTTCCAGCAATGCTAACAGAGACCAGAAGAGGGCATAACTGGAATTGGAACTGGAGTTACAGATGGTTGCTAGCCACCATGTGGGTGCTGAGAATCAAACCAGGGTCCTCTGCAAGAACAGCCAGCTCTCTTAAACAATGAGTCATTCCTCCGGGCCCCCTACATTTCTGTTTTTTAAAAGCAATTATCATGTACTTTGCAAATAAATGAAGGAGGAGAGCAAACATGGAAGCAACAGGAACAATAAAAAGGGTTTGGGACTGGTTTCATCAAGGAGCATTAACAGTTGCTAGGAAAGTTTACCAAGACATAAAGAAAAAAATGTTTGCTAAAAATGTAGCAAGTAGACTCTTACTCTCTACACTTTGGCCATTTGAGACCTTTTGTGTTCCTGGTCCTCGGCTGTAAATGGCCAAAGCATAGAGAGTAAGAGTGTGCAGAGTTTGGGTCCTTGGACAGGACTCCTGTATTAAACTTCACCCACCCAGGACTCAGGGATCACTGAAGAAGACAGGGTGAAAAAATTCTCAGAGTCAGGGAGGAGGTGCATGGCCGTATGGAGATACAGTCCTACAGGCTCCTGGGACCATGCTCAGATGAACCTACAGCAAGGGTGTAGGCGTGCTCGAGACCCATGCAAACTCAAGTGGACAAAATCCCAGCACAGAACTGTGGAAATGGGCAGCAGGCCCCAGTCTTAGTCAAAGAATTATTGGCAGCGGATTACTGCTGGGTGATGAGAAAGAGCTGATGTTCTTGAAGGGAGGGATTCTAGATAGGCTGACGAAACCCCAGGGGATGAACTTGCACTGAGGGACATCTGGGGATGCTAACCTGACACTATAGGCCTTAACACAAATGACAAAATGCATGAATTCCAATGGGGGGGGCTATGGTAAGGTGCCAATGATGAAGGGGATATAAAGATGACCTTAAGATGTTCTGTATGAAATACACAAAAACTCAGTAAAAATTCACACAAAAATTAGCAAGCAAATGAAAACAGGGAGACGGCTCAGTGGATAAGAACGTTTGCTCTGCAAGCATGAAGACCTGAGTGCAAACCCTTAGCACCATGTAAAAAGCCAGCAATGGGCTGCAGAGACGGGTGGATCCTGTGCGTGCACTGACCACAAACCTAGTCTGGCTGGAACGGTGAGTTTCTGTTTCAGAGACCTGTCTCAAAGTAATGAGGCAGAGTGATACAGGAGACATCCAGCACCCTCTTAAGGCCCCTGTCTACAGGAGCATGGTTGTGAGCACCTGCATGCTCAAGTTCATACATCACAAACACACACACCTTTTCTTTTTTAACGAGCAAAAAGCATTGGTTATGTCATGAATCTGAAGGGATGAGCAAGGGCTTTGTCAAGGACGAACTATAGTTTTTTGGATGCAGCATGAGGTAAGGAATCCTGAAAAGAAAGTAGGTGTGCTCCAGTGTACCTCCAAAGGCATGTGAGATGCTCACCTGACAAGGCATTGATACTGGCCTCACTGGAAGGATGTTTCAATTGAATCTTGTGTTTCACAGCCTTAAAACTGTGTTACTCCATAAACTATAATTTTTCCAGCCAGATAAAAAGACTCACAGTAATGTTCTATGTATGTATATAAATTTCACATGCCCCATTTCTCTGCTTAAACATAAAATTCTTGTTTGCGTAACCATTTAGTGTCTTAAAGATAATAGATTGCACATCAATGATGGGGTCTTCTCTATCAATTACATTTACATGGCCCAACCTAAAGTATTCACGTCATCCCTTTGTTACATTGTATTGTCTTTAAATGACTTTGTTTATCTAATTGCATTTGTTTGTTTACTGTTTTAACTCCTACAGGATCTTGAATTCTTGCTTCCCTAAGAAGACTGCAATAGGGACTGGAGAGGTGGCTCAGTGGTTAAGAGCACTGAGTGCTCTTGCAGAGGACCTGGGTTCGATTCCCAGCACCCACATGGTGGCTATGAACCCTCCTTAACTCCAGTGCCAGTGGAATTCGAAGCCTTCTTCTGACTTCTGCAGCATTGCATGACACGGGTGCACTCACATACACTCATACACATAAAAATAATAAATAAAATTTTAAAAAAGAAGACTGCAATAGCCTTAAAGGCAGAAATTTTTCTTGTTTACCAGCACTACGCATCTTCATTAAATGTTTGTTGAAAAAAATGAATACATTCAAAACTTTACCAATAATTATTTTATGAATGAGTGGTGATCCACATTTACATATTTATGTCCATTAGTATGCAGATCCGTCTCCGAGGAGAGAAGACAAAGAAAGAGATGAGTCACTGGGATGGCACAGAGGGTTTTGTGGAGAAAGTTTTGTTTTTTATTCTAAATTCTGTAGTAGTGAAGCATTTCTTTAAGAATGTTATGATCAGAAGACTTATAACAGCAACCCTGGGCCATGCCGTGGCGCTCTTCGGTAATAGGTAAGTCCTTCTCATTCCTCCGACTCCCTCCTGCCCTCTCTTTTGAGTCCATTTGCCAATCTCTCCGCATATTTTCCTTTTTAGAAAATCTGCTTTTAAAATTGTTATCTCCTTGTAAGATTATGACTTGCTGTCTGGAAGTCGCCATTCATTCCTCAAGGACAGAATTTGCACTTGAAAATTTTGAGAATTCCTACCTTCTCACAACACAATAGCTTTGGAGTAATTAGCTTCTCAACAAAGACTTGCTCAATTGAAAATGAGTGAATATTAAATTGAAATTTACCAGCAAACAAAAATTCTGTCTATTTGATTATAAGACATATCTTTGTAATAAAGGGCTTGAAATTTTAGTAAATTATGTTCCATGATCATTCTGTTCTCAAATGACTTCAAAGTTTTCTATGTCTTTATTGTAAATATTTTTAGTTTATGAAATAATAACTGAAAATTTGAAGATAGATCATTTATAATTTTAAATGTTTTGATGTTCATATAAGCAGGCATAGTGCTATGCTTTCAAAGTGGATATATTCCTCAGTACAGAGTAAGTCAACACAGTTTTTGTTACAAATGCATGTGTCCTGAAGCAACTATGCTACTTTAACTGTTTGTTTACCTCTGTGAGGACAAATAAGTGAATCTTGAGAACTGTCTTTGCAATTTGACGTTTTTGCTTTGTTTTCTTTTACAGATAGGGTCTTCCTGTAGCCCCAGTTAGCCTGGAGCTCACTATACAGACCAGGCTGGCCTTGATCTCATGAAGTTCCACTGTCCTCTGACTCCCATGTCCTGGATTCAAAGGCATGTGCCCAGATGACCAGCTGTTTACAGTTTTATTGAATGCAGTGTGGTTGTGTTGATAGAGGCTCATGGTGGCTTTAGATGGCCAGGACTCTTATAATCTCTCCTGCTTGGAAATTCTTTTTTTTTTTTTTTCTTGTGTTCCAGCCCCACCTTTTGAGCCAAATGTTTAGCTATATATGATCTAGTCTAGGTTTACAATGCCCTTATTGTGATCCTTATAAACAAAGTTGAAGGGTCAGCTTTATTTCTGTGAGCCAGTTTTTATTCATATGAAGATCTCAGGCTAAATGATAAAACTAAACAGAGAAAAATGGAAATAAAAACTCAAGAATGTACTGGTGGCATTTAAGTCCCTGGTTTTACTTCCCCACAACTGGCTCCTTCCAGTTCATGTAATGGTTAAGGAATTACTTTAGCTACTTAAATAAGATTTTATTGTTAGACTCAAAATTGAGTCCTACAAATTATTATCTGGGATATTTGTGCTTTAGCTGTAGCAAATACACCTGATGCTCTGAGTAAGCCATCAGTAGAATATTCCTTTGGAGAACACTTCTTCAGCTAAGTATAAATAATCACCGTGTAGGAATGCAGAGTGAGAATCTGGGCGTCTCTGCTAATTTAGTTGCATAGAACGTCCAACAAACCAAGAGAGGATTAATCTTTAGCTGAGGCAAGTGAATTAAGAGTGGTAGTAATTTAACCAAAAGAAAAATATATAGTATATTTTTAGAAATAGTAAATAAATATTTATATCCTGGTCTGTATAAACAGTGCAAATTAAGAAATGTGCTAGTGTGTCCTCCACTGTGTACCCTGGGGTGCCTCATGGCAGTGTCATGTCACTACTGACCTCCTCCTGGGTAGCCTAAATGCAGAAGATAAGAAAGGTCATGGCCACTTGTGATCAGCATGTAGTCTTCCACCACCCTCTCCTAGAGGCAAAGGATTCAGGCTGATTATTAAGTCAGCTGACCTTGTTAAAAGTCCGTCTTCAGTAACTGCATCTCTATGTGAAACTGATGATGTAGCCTCAGTGAGAGATAGTAAGTTATCTGTCTTCAGTTCTCCTTGTTTAAGGAGACACAAAATCAACAAACATTTCATTGCATTATGCACTAAGCAAAGATCAAAACTTTCATTTTGCTACGATGTTGGTGTTCTTGAAGACTAAATATAACTAAGCAGATAAAATTTAGTATGTCACATCGTCAGTGAACTTTAACAGGTACATTTTGTGCCTTTCAACATATTATTGAGTAACATTATGAAAGCATTTTAGAAAGTCAACCCTAGTCCTGGTTTTTCTGTTTTGTTACATTTTGGACAGGGCCTCCCTGTAGGTCCAACTGTACTACAGGTTCACTATGTAGACCAGGTTGACCTTGATTTCACAGAGATCAACCTGCCTTTGCCTCCCTGGTCCTGGGATTAAAAACATGCACCACCATGCCATGCCCAGCTCCCTCCTCTTTTTTATTTCCTTATTTACTTATTTTTATTTTAACAACTTATTCAGTACTCCTTGCCTCTATACCAAATTTACTTTTTTAAGTGAAAGATTTTTAAGTGAAGGATTTAAGATTGCAGGGTTAATAAGAAGTAATGCCATTAGCGCAGTCCCCATGTGATTTTCATTTTCTCATGCAAACCATCAGTAGTCCATCTCCCAGCTGCAATGCTAAAGGGGCTCCCTTCCTATCACATGTACCACCCTCACTATTGTCCAGAAGGCACCAGTGCTGCTCTGTGGAACTGTTAGGTCACTGAGAGAAGAGATTGGTGATGATTGCTCAGTGCCCTAAAATATGCCAGTCTTAATAACCAGCTTGCAGGTATAACATCAGTTTAAATTGACGTCTATACTTTCTTCAGAACTATGGACATAGCTTTAGGTTTGAAAAGGATACAAGGAAAAAAAAATAGGAGCTTCATGGATTAGTGGTGCAGCTGAGGGTTCCTGCCTCTGTGGGAAGCCGGAAATGCACGTGGCTAATGAAGAGATGATAGAATGCAGTCCTCTGCACCCATCCTTACATTCTCAGCCAAAGCCCAGAATGAGAGTTTCTTTTTAACCACTAAAAATCAGATGTATCATCTCTTTGTATTGTAGAAATGTCAATACTGATAGATATTAGCCTAGTTCACGTTCCACAATGAAATAGCCAGAGTAAATTAATTTTATGAGGAAAATATTTGGAGACTGAATGCCCACAATTGGAGGGCCTACGAGTCAGCTCCGATGAGGGCTCAATGGCATTTTGTCAGAAGCATGCGTGAGGGATGAGAGCATCACAAAACAGAAGACCAGATAGGCTGGAGTCCCACTAATCCCTCACAGCCTGAGGATATCCCACTTATGAAAAGTCTGCCGCTTCTTGTATCACCATACTCAGGACTAAGCCTCCAACACTTAAAACCTTGAAGGATCCACCCAACCTATAGCTAAACTAGAGCAATGGGCAGTTAGATGCTCAGAGTTCTTTTCTATTACTGCAGTGGAAACTTTAGGTATATGTCATTTTGAATGGGTCTCTCTTCCTAAAGGAAAACTGCCTGGTCAAACTGTGAGCAGATTAGTAATTTTTATAGTTATTGCCATTTTCTCTCATAGAATTTCTGCTGACTTGTACTTTAAAACAATATGAGTAATTTTATTCACCTAACTTTCCAATTCATGCTTTTAAACATGAACAAAAATGGGATATCATTGGACATGATATTTGTATGATTTCAAATTTAAGAGTTAATTCTACTTTTTGAATTTTTATCCATTGCCTATTGTGTATCTGACCTTAACTTTTAGGCAATCTATGTTTATTATGAAAAATAATAATTTGATATCAGATAAAAATATTTGTTCTCAGGTTAATATTTTTTTAAACTTTACTAAGCTTGACTTTTATCATGCAAGCCTCTTTTAAATTTTTTTGGAAAGCAGATCCACAATATTTTCATTTCAAGCATTATGTTTTTCTGTGTCACTTGGTAAAGTATTCCCCAAGCCCAAACAACAAAAGCATATTTGGGTTTAAAGTCTTGTTTGTCTTAATGTTCTGTGACTTGGGATAAGTCATTTAATTACTTAGGCTAATAATAATCTAGTAAACTAATTTTTTTTTGAGACAGGGGCTCCCTGTAGCTTCAGCTGGCCTGGAACTCACTATGCAGATGGTTAGCCTGGCTCTCACAGAAATCTGGTGCTCTGCCTCCTTAGTTCTGGAATTAGAGGCCTGTGCTACCACAGCCAGCCCTAGTAACCTAATTTTAAGAATTGTGTGAATACAAATAGCTGCAATGTATTTAGAATAATTTTATTATATACTAAAGCGATCATGAGAAAAGCGATAGTAAAGGAATCACCAACCACTGTTCCATAGAACTCAATGAAATGAGTGCTAAACTAATGCTCTCATTTTCCTCCACTAAACACTGTTTCTACTTCCTACATTGGCAACTGCAGATACTACTGAGCTAATCTTTCAACTACAAAAGTTAACCTTGTTACTCCTCTCTCTAAATTTATTATTAAACGTTAACAAGGTAAAAGTAAAAGGAAGCTTTGGAAGTAAAGATAGAAAGTTAAGTATTACCCAGTTGCTAACCATGCTATTGTAAACAAGCATGATCAAAAGACTGATTCATGCCAAGGCTCCAAACTGCCCAACATATCTTTTTGCATGTGTAGCTGCTATGCTGACTTTACAGCAGTTGAATTTACTTAGAATTGCCATGGAAACAGAGGGCGATGCATTTTCCACCAACTACACCTAGCAACTGTGTAGATGTCTGTATATTCCATTTACCCACGGTTACCCTGGGGAATGCTCAGAACATGAAGGTCCCTGCTGTTGTTTTCAAGCTTTCGATTGTAAACTGGCATCTTGATGCTTTTGTTTTCCCGCCAACGTAAGAAGGTGTTTGGGAAGGTTGCACACTCCCACTTCCCACATAGGTTGCAAAGCAAATGTCTATATTTTCAATAATGGTTTTGATCAGGTCAAACTCTTTGCACTAGAACATTTTTAGTAAGAAAACTGCTTGTAATGAAGTTCTGTATTTTATGGAGGATTTCAGCAGTTCATCATGGATTGCACACATATTTTCAGGACCATTTTCTGTTTTAATATGTGGTAATTTTTATCAAATGTCATGAAACTATACAAGTCAGTAACCAATAACCCAGTGCAAATCACCACCATCATCATCACTATCATCTCTTCCACAATCATCGTCCTTATTCTCATCTTTAACATCACCATCCTCATCATTATAATTATCATCTTTATTATCATCACCATCTTCATTATAATCGCTGCTATCATCATCATCATCATCCTTGTGGTCATCCTCACTTAAAAACCTCCAACTCTCTTTCTCAGAGAGTTTGTAATCATCTTTTCCTAAACTATAATAGATTAATTTCACTGCAGTGCTGGCTTTGTTTTTCTTCCATTGATGCTCTATAAAGAAAGAGGACACAAAAACTAAAACAATAAAATTCTAGGTTGAGACCTTGAAAGGACATTGAAAATAAATAGTTATTGCTTTCATTTAAGATTACTTGACAGGTTCAAAAAACATCACCCTAATGTCTAGGAGAGGTCTCACAAGCTTTTATGTCATTAGAATAGAATAATATGTGTGACTTTATCTCATGAAATATACAATACTAAAAAGAAAAGCTTACAATTTTTAGGATCTCTTTTGTCTTTCCTTGTCTTCAGACTGATCCAGGTATTTTATTTTCTAATTAACAAAATTGGCGGGCCTACTGAGATTCCAATAAATTAACAAGAGTGTATAATTAGAAGAAAAGTTCCAGCAAGCTACTATGGAGATATAAGAGAAAGTAAGAGTCCAAGGAAGAAGGGAGACGGTACTGTTGTTATACAGACCTTGAAATGGGTGCTGCATATTTTCTGCTCTGTGGTCACAGAGAGAGAAGCGGAGATGAAGTGTCTGCCTGAGTTCGAG
The DNA here is from genome assembly GCF_000622305.1 of Nannospalax galili. NCBI lineage: Eukaryota > Metazoa > Chordata > Mammalia > Rodentia > Spalacidae > Nannospalax > Nannospalax galili. Next base: position 196,078 of record NW_008346901.1, read on the forward strand.
GTGAGCATGAAAAATGCGTTATCTTAATCTAGTAAGTGAAAATTATGAAAAGGAGATGCTAAAGAGATGGCTCAGTGGTTAGAGCACTGGCTGCTCATGCAGAGGACCCGGGTTCAGTTCCCAGCACCCACATGGCAGCTAACACCTGTCCATAACTCTACTTCTAGGGGTATCCGACACCCTCTTCTGACTTCCACCAGCATTGCACAGCACAGGTGCACCTACGTACATGCAGGCAATACACTCATACACATAAAATAAAAATAACTAAAATATTTTTTAAATCACGAAAAAGGAACAAAGAAAAAAAACATAAATTGTTTAAGTCGTAGTTGAACTTATGAAAGAACTCTCAATAACCACTTATTTAGAACCTAATATGAACATTAAAAGTCTGTAATATGGTGCTATGGGGAGAACCAGATGTGTTAGGTCCCCTCTGTGTTTCTGTGAGAGCCTTCTACATGTCAAGGTTGTCCAGTGTATCTGAGAGGTATTAGAATATGAGTCTGAATAAGCTCTGTGTGGTGGTTTTCTCAAGAACCTTCTTCATACAAGTTGCAGGTCAGAAAACCTGTAAGTCTTCAGTATATTAGATGCTCTAATAGAAAGCCATTTGTCTATGAATTGCTGAAACTTATTCCATACAAAAGAGTAACTTATAAAGATTCTGAAATGAAGTGATCCATTATATATTTTAGAGCTGATAAACACCCATAGAACATATTTAGAAGGTAATCAGAGAGGAAGATTGCCAGAGTGTTTGAATAACTTCAGGTCATTGTCAACTCTGAAAAGAGTTAGGTTTACATAAGACGTAACTGGAGGGGACTGGAGAGAATGCTCAGTGGTTAAGACCCCTGGCTGTTCTTGCAGAAGACCCAGCGCCCACATGGCATTTGAATCGCAGCACCCACATGGCAGCTAACAACAGTCTATAACTCTAGTTCTAGGGGATCCAACACTCTCTACTGACCTCCGTGGGCACTGCATGACACAGGTGCACTTATGTACATGCAGGCAATATATGCATACACAAAAAAATAAATAAAATATTTAAAAAATAAGTAACTGGACCAATGACATGGTTATGAAATCCATTACAGAGAAATTCACAGGTAGAGGACATAGAGCAAAGAGAAAGACTATAACAGAGAACCCATGATTGCCTCTCTTTAGGATATACAGTGAGGGAGAGAGTCCATAACACACCAACAGATGAGGGCAATGTTGATGAAGAGTGAAAATAAAGAATCAGAGAAAATATACTGCTATGCTGAGCAAGGTTGAGGATAAGATTAAACAGAGGGGATATGATATATATTTTTTTTCATAGAAAATGTTTATTTGAAAAATGTTAATCATTCCACTGCGGCAATTTACAGGTTTAAAAGCATACTAAACAACAGAGAACTGAATTTCATTTCAGAACAGAAGAGCTATGAATCACTTATACCATATCTGCATTTAGCTGTTTAGGTACTGAGGCATAAAATATGGTTAGGTCAAAATAATACAGAGAAAAAGTCTTTACACCAAAACATACTGAGGCAAAGAAAGGAGTGATGTTGGGGAATGGAAGAATTGGGAACTAGAGAAACAGTGTGCTTGTTTTTGTCAACTTGACACAGACTAGAAATATCTGAGAAGAAGGAAGCTCAGTTGAGGAATTTCCTCCACTGGACTGACCTGGGGCCATGTTTGTGAGGCATTTTCTTAATTGGTAATTAATACCGGAAGGCCCAGCCCACTGTTGGCAGTGCTATTCCTTGGCAGGTAGGCCTGGGCTGTATAAGGAGGGTAACTGATCAAGTTCGAGGGTAGGAAGGACAAGCCAGTAAGCAGTGTTCCTTCATGGTCTCTGCTTCAGTTCTTGTCTTCAGGTTCCTGCCATGAGTTCCTCCCTGATTTATTCAAAGATGGACTGTCATTTGGAAGTCTAAGATGAAATAAATGCCATCCTTCCAATGTTGTTTTTGTTCAGAGTTCTGTCATAGCAACAGAAAACTAAGCTAGAACAAATGGCACTGTGAAAGTTAGACTAGAGAACTCATAGAACTTTCTGTGTAACGTTGCTGACAGAGAAGAAAAGAGGGACTATGGCTAAAAGTGGTCATCATGGTGATTATTTTAATCCAGAATCTTTCATTTTCTCTGTCCAGCAAGCAGCATCACTCCTATATATGAAGAGGAGCTGGTAGGGTCAGCAGACAGAAAGTATGGGAAAATGGCAGTCTGCCACTTTGAAAATGGAGATGGCCTGAATGGAAAGCATAGATGTATTGCTGAGCTTCACCAGGGTGCAGTCGAAGTTGATGACCCGTCATTTCCAATGGCTCTCATGAGTAGTAAGTGATTTCCTCAGCATTGTTGAATACCACAGAGAATGGGGCTGTTGCTGGTTTGGGATTTTTCTACACAGATATCACAGATGTAGGAAGAGGTAAGTTGGTGAAAGACACTTTGTCTTCAGTGTATTGTGAGTGATGGAACACTGAACTTTTGTTCCTTAAAGAAGGAAGTAAATCCAGATGACCATAACAGCTTAAAGGAAAAAGTAGGAGCTAGAGAGTCTGTGGGGCAGAAGGGCTGGTATACAGAGAGACTCCACGAACAGACAGGGAGCCAATGGAAGCTAGTGATGAAGGAACCCTTTTATTGGTGACTTTCTGCATTGCTGTTACAAATTGCCAACAGAAACATCTTAAAGGAAGATGAACCCCTTTTGGCTTATGGTTTGAGTGTTCAGCCCAGGGTTGCTTGGCCTCATGCTTTTAAGCATAACATATTGGTAGTAGGAGTGTGTAACTGAGGAGAGCTGCTCACTTCATGGCCAACCAGGAAGCAAAGAACAGAGGATCTAGCATTAGGGTGGCTTTGCTCTTTCCCCATTTGTTTAGTTCAGTAATAGTGATGTAGGTGTGGCTCTTACAAATAAGCTGCACCTACAGCAGACATACAGCATATTCTCATGTTAAATCTGACTGAAGAAGAACAATAGGGACATCTAATCTTTATGTGATATTTACTAAGGAAAAAATCACAGAGAAGCTTCATGTTATTGTATAATGTGACCATATTGGTTTACAAATAAGAAAGATAATACCTCCGTAGGGAGTTTTTGCTCAGTTTCAGAGAAGATACATGATTTGAGAACCTGAGTGAGATGATCCAAGGAATAACAGAAGTTAGAACTTGTAAAAACAGAATGCCCATGGTAAAGTCAGTCAATTTTAATATATCCTGTGCCCTAAATTATCATTTCCTGGGGTTTAATGAAGACTAGTAAGGGTCAACACATGAGTGTGAAAATACTTATAGCCATGAAAGTGTTGTGTTTGATTTATGAGTGAAATGTGAAATGAGTAACAAAACTTATGTCCTCAAAAATGTAGACATAAATAGCTTAACTTGAGAATATTTATAAGGCTTGTAATATCAGCATCTAACAATAATTGAATCTCCTCTAAGCGTTGCACATGATGTCCACAAGTAACAGATATTATCTAATTTTATTGTCAAAACTCTCTGCTGCAGGTAACATAATAGCTATCAAAATCATAGCTATAATTATGTATTATTTTTACAGAAGATGAAACTAGGATTGAAAGGTATAAATAACTTAGAGAAAGTCACTCAGCTGGGAGTTTTTTCTAAACAGCCACAGGCAAAACCCCAAAACAGTGTAGAAAATTCTAGAAGAGTTCTATAATACTTGATGGTGTTCTAACAACACGGACATATTTTATCAAGATACCTTAATACTGATAAACTAATAGAAGTAATCACCAAAATCTAGTTATAAATCTCTCTAAAAATAGAGAGCTTAGTAATCAATAATTATTGATCCATTAAATATGAGTCATCTTAGGTATTTTATTTAAATTAAGCAAACTAATAAAATTATTTGCTATCCTATACTCAGTTCATCACAGCAAAATTTAACAGGCCTAGATAGCTTTGACTGATGAACAGCCTCTGGGCTGCTTTTACTCCTCTGCACAGGTTGTTCCCTTGACAATGCTGTTGAGGTCAGAAACTGTCCTCCTCCTGCTGTGATCACCAGGCTTGACGACGAGTGCCAGTGACAAGCATTCAATTTAAAATACATCAAATATTATCAATTAAAAACTGATATAAAAATATTTTAAGGCTACATAGATTTCATTGCTTTTAAAAGATTTATTTTTATGTTTATTTATGTGTATGTGTGTGGCCTGTCTACATGAGTTTATGTGTACTATGTGAATGCAGTGTCTACAGAAGCCAGAAAAGGGTGGCGCATACCGTGGACCTGTAGTTTTATGTGCTTGTGAACCATCTGACATGGGTGCTTGGAACCAAACCTGGGTCCTCTGCAAATGCTCTTAAATGCTGAGTCTCCAGTATCTTTATTACTTTTTAATTTATGAACTTGTAGACATTTTTTAATGTAGAATATTTTTATCTATTTGTACATAGAGGAATACCTAAATCAAGCTAATTAATACATATATTACCTGACAATTATCATTTTTGTGATAAAATTTAAAAATCTCTCAGAAATTTTCAAGTACACAATATATTGCTTTTAATTATAGTCACCATGCTGTGTAATGAATCTGTTGACCTGCTCATGCATAACTGTGATTTTGTGCACTTTGACCAAAGCTTTTTCAATCTCCCAAGCCCTCCAATCTCTAATAACTCCCATTCTGCATTTGTATATGAGCCTACCATTTTCAGATTCCATATGTAATCTAAATCATGCAATATTTGCCCTTCTGTGTTTGGCTTATCCCACTCAAAACACAGTCCTCCAAACTTATGTGTATTAAAAGACAAGATTTTCTTACTTTTAAGACTGAATAGGATCTATTGTGTATACATAATACATTTTCTTGATGCGTTCATCTGTCAGTGGAAATCTAACTTGATTTCTTTTTTGTCTGTTGTTAATAATACTATAGTTAAATGGGAGTCCAGAACTCCTTGACATACTGATTTCACTTCCTTTAGATGTCTACATAGGTGGGGATTGTGAGGCCATGTGTTAGTTCTAGTTGTAATTTTTCTTGAAGACCTACCATGCTTTTATCTATAACAGCTGGACTCATTTATGTTCATAGCCAAGAGGCAAAGCAGGACCTAACTATAATGCTTGTTAAATTCAGCATGACATGACTACAGTCATTTTGATTTGTGATTGCCATAACTGCCTTTAGAATAACCCAAGTTGCATTTTCTTGTGTAGTTTCCCAGTAAATGAAAGTAGACAAAATTGTTAGGGTTGTGTACCGAACATTGCACTGCACCTTACTGCCAGAATGATATTAGCTTTTAAAAATACAGGTATATTCTGGCTAGAATGAAGTCACTTTTCTCCTAAATACACACATCACTTCTTATTATTCAAGTTATGTGGAGCCACTTGGCCTGGCTGCAACCCTAGACCAGACTTTTGTCAGTAATCTCCTTAATAGATTTCACTCTTCTCAATCCTAGATAACTTTACATCCCTTTTCAATCTCACTGGCACTTAGGTCCAGTTATGAAATATTAGGACTAAGTTGTTTTGAAATAGCTATCTATAAGAGACACACTCACCCTTAATGTACACAAAAAAATTTAAAGTGAAGGTGTGTTCCCTTATTTTTATGTATATGAAAAGTAGCTTTCATAAAAATTGTGTTCCTTTATATATAGATTAATTTTAACTTGGTTAAGCAATCAAGATAACATTAAGCTGCCAGGCGTGGTGGCGCATGCCTTTAATCCCAGCACTCGGGAGGCAGAGCCAGGCGGATCTCTGTGAGTTCAAGGCCAGCCTGGTCTACATAGTGAGTTCCAGGACAGCTGGGGTTACAGAGAGACCCTGTCTCAAAAAGAAAAAAAAAAAAATCTGACACTGTGGACCACGAAGTCATAACCACTAGCTTATGTTATCTTTTCTTTTTTTTTTTTTTTTGGTTTTTTCGACAACG
>NW_008346901.1:202115-216605 GCF_000622305.1 Nannospalax galili
GGTCTTTTCGAGACAGGGTCTCCCTGTAGCCCCAGCTGGCTTTGAACTCACAAGCATCTGCCTGCCTCTGCCTCCCAAGTTCTGGGATTAAAGACGTGCACCACCACGCCCGGCTAGTGTCAGATTTTTTAAGAAAACAAAAAAGCATTGTAAAACATTAAGCTAGACCTTATGTTCCATAATTTCTACATTTTATGTGTTTTTCTATAGTAAATATCTTTTAATAACCAATAACGAATATATTGAATATGTGAAAATATAACATGCAAAGTACTTTAAAGCAATATTTTAGTTGATTTAACAGAACACTAAAAACCATCCTGAAGTTTATTAAGTGTTAGCCGAGTCTTATCTCTGAGAGAAACCAACTCCCTAGGTAACCACTGCAGTGGGATCCCAGCCCATATAGAATATAGAAACTAAAAGATAGCTTCACCACATCCTCATTGTTCACTTTTTCCAGCTCCCCCCAACACAGTCGTGTTGAGATCTACCAGTGGCCATTGGGTGACTGTGGGGCAACATTGAGTTTGAAAGATAAGCTCTCCCATGACAATCAGAATCCTGAGATTCTGGAGAAGGACATAGGGCCATAGAGAAGAGATTTTTGCATGAATCAAGATTTCTTAATTATATGAACCACTGCATTCAGTATTTTTTTAATTTTGCAAATGTTCTGAAATTCTATAGTTTTAAAGCATCTGAGTACATGTTCCCTTCTCCATCACCTTAAAATGTCTTTTTAAATCTTTTGGCTATTATTATGTCTTAGGTTAACACAGGAAGAGAAACAATGAAAGAGTTGGGTGGTCATGCCACCCTGTGAATAAGCCCACTATTGTCTTCCCCCAGGTCTCTTCTAATAACTAACCTGTCTTGTTCAATGAACAGGGAAGGCCAAGTTGAGTTATGGATGTTCCCATAAACTCGACATCCTGAAGCCTGTATGGTATGGACCAGAAGCTGGAGATATGACATGCATAGAACTCTTTATTCAGGAAACCATGGTAACATAATCACTCTCTGTGCGAGGTACACTTTGAAAAAAAGGGTTGTAAAGCATCAAGCTAGATCTTATGTCATTCTTCACTTAGAAGGCTGAACAAATTTTACAAATTAAACACAGATTTCTGGAGATTTTGATTCAGTAGGTCTGAAGTTGAATAATCTCTGTTTGAAAAGAGTTCCCCAGATGACTCTGATTATCTTCCAGATTAAGAAACACTGGACCAAATAACTCTTTCAAATTAGGAGATTCAATTACTCTAAGCATGCTTCAGATTTGGCTGTAAGGTTATGCCACATGGGAACACTGTGTCTTAGACATAGTTTGTTAGACCCTGACAAGGTTGCTAAGAATAAAGCTTGCCATGATTCCTCCTTAGTTAACACTCAGAGCAGTGAATTCATGTGTACCGGGATACTCTGGTTAGGGACAGCAGCAAGTAGCTGAAGATATCTAAGTGCCTTTCAAGGAGCATGCATTGCTATGTAGCCTCTGGATAGGATTCCTCAATGTCACTCTGTAATGGTAGATGATAAAAAATAAGTGAAGGGAAGAAAGAAAAGGAGTAGGGCAGGGGGGATGGGGAAAGGAAGGAGGGGAGGAGGGAGGGAAAGAGGGAGGGAAGAAGGGAGGGAAAAAGGAAGGAAGGGAGGGAGGAAGGGAAGAAGGAAGGGAAGGAGGAAATTGATTCTCAGTTTGTGGGTTTTTTATTTGATTTTGTTTCAACTTGAAATCTTAAGAAAAAACATTTCGGTCATGATACTGGATTTCTGTCAAAGTTTAAAGCAGCATTGACTGTACTTTTCTGAAAATTGAGGACATTTTAGAATTCTAGCTTTTCTCAAAAGGGAAAATTAGACTCTGAAAAAAATTTCCTCTCTCTCTCTCTCTCTCTTTCCTTCTTTCCTTTTTGTTCTTTTTTATTTTGGTTTATTTGAGACAGGGTGTCACTATGTACACGATGTAGTCCTGGATGACCTGGAACTCGCTATGTAGTCCTGGAAGACCTGGAACTCACACTGGCCTTGAACTCACAGATTTCTGCTTGCATCAGCCTCTCCACTGCTGGGATTAAAGGCATGCGCCACCACATCCAGCAAAATGGTCATTTCTTATCTTGAGACCTTTGGTTGATCTTTGAAATCTAGAAGAATGCGTCAGTGCTGTAAATTTCAATTTAGGGTAACACAGGGAGTGTATGCTGGCAAGCAGCCTAACTAAAAGAAGACCATCTCGGCAAGGGAATTAGTTTGATACAAGTACCAAATATCTGATTGATGTTTTCTTTTTTTTGGAATAACTTTATCAAAATGGTGTTGGCTCTTCTTAATTAAATATTGGCAAACAAACTTGTGCAAGGCAAAGTGACAGTGGAATGAGCTTTCCAGTCACAGTACAATGCTATCTATCTTTCACCAAAGCTGCAAGTTATCAGATTCAAGTAAACATAATTCAGTTAGACTAAGTACAGCCCAGAAATGATGAGATAATTAATTCTTCTTGGCAAACAGTACAAAAGATGTATGTCAGAGTCAAATTTGTATTCTAAAAAATAGCCAGTACTTCTTATGATTCCAGTACCTATCTTAAATATAGGATCACATAATTTAACATAATGCTTTTGATTCATGGTTTGATATTTATGCAGATTTAACAGACGATAACATCCTCCATTGTGCACAATCTGCATCCTAAGCCAGTGAAAGCACATTGATAATGGGCTGCAAAGCCTCTCTCTCTTTTTGCTGCAGTGGTTGAAACATTAGCTATTTATGATGTTTGCTTTTCTTCATTAATGGAAATAACAGTGCTACTCTAAAAGTTACCCAGAGAGATGTAGTTCCATTATAATGCCAAGATATATAAACTAAAACTACATCAAAAACTGAAAAGTCCTATCAGAAGGTGGAAACATAAGTAATTCTAAAGTTCAAAGGATGTCAAATTTGTACTGGAGAAATGAGGTGAAACTTAAAAACTAGTTTCAAATTGCTAAGGATCACATATTTAGCATGTAATCTATGCTGGAATGTAAAAAATGAAACATTTGATGATGTGAAGTGATGGATAGCTTGTGACAAACTTGGAATTCTAATATTTGACTGTATGTTTGCCTCTTATTGCTAAGATATATTAACCAGATGAGTGATTTATTATCACTAATAATCATTAAATTGACATCATGTGTTTCTTGATTTAATTCACTAAAAGGACACAATGCCACTTTGGTCTCATTTCTGCCAAAAATGTTTAACCTAATTATAATCATTATAGTCATAAGGAAATAATCAGATAATCCAGAAAGTAAAGATGATGACTTAGAGATTTCAAAATGTCTATGCGATGGTTTGAATGAGAATGTCCCCATAGGCTCCAGGTATTTGGACATTTTTGTCCCCACATGGTGGTGCTGTTTTGGGAGGTTTTAGAAGGTGTGTCTATCCTGAATGAAGCACGTCTCTGGGGTGGGCTTAGAGAGTTCTTAAGCCTTGCTGGATCTCCAGTTGTTCCTCTGCTTCCTGGGCCTGAGTGATGATGTGAGAGCTTCACTTCTGCTGCTCCTGCTCCAGCCACCTCCAGCCACCATGCCTCCCTGCTGTGACCAACTGTAATTCCCCGGAACTGTAAGCTCAAATAAACTCTTCCTTCTATAAATTGCTTGGGTCAGTGTTTCTATCACAACAACGGAAAAGTGACTAATATAGTATAGGTCACATATCATCTAAGACTTTCAAAATAGAACTGTGCTCAATGTAAGACATATGTGTGTGTAAGATAGGTTAAGACAGAGAAAGAGAGAGAGAAAAGAAAAATAAGAATTGATTATCCCTGATGCAAGATGTTGATTATTCTTGCTGAACGGTCTGTATTTACAGTTTATTTCTTACAACTCTACAATGTTGGAAAATGTTCTAAATAAAAATTTTGTGAAAAACAGGTTATTTTGTGAACTCCTAATTCATACATCCAATGAACATTTATCACAGAGAAGGCCTAATAATGAGAAGATGGTCTGAGCTTTAAGTAGAACTTGAGGGCAGAGGGTATAGAGAGAAAAAGTTTATCATATGAATGTGGGAACTTGGTTCCAGTTCAAGTTGATTAGCTCAAGGTTATGTTCAGTCATTATGTGTTTCTGGCACAGGTTCCTCATCTCCAACATGATAGTGTTGGATGTAGATGAGTTCTGCAATCACAGAATTAATAATTCTTTCAAGATTTAATTTATTTTAATTGTGTGTGTGTGTGTGTGTGTGTGTGTGTGTGTGTGTAAGTGCAGGTACACACAACATCCAGAAGATGGCATCAGATACTGTGGATCTAGAGTCGCAGATGATCGAGAGCCACCTGATATGGGTGTTGGGAGCCAAAATCAGGTCCTCTGGAAGAGCATCAAACACTTACAACTTCTGAGCCATCTCTCCAGCCCCTACAACCAATGATTGTTTAGGACAGATGACAGGAAAAAAGACATTCTCTATGGAGAATTGAAAGAAATCTGTAAGTCTGGAAGGATACAGGTTGCTGAGTACCTTCTGAAAAAGGCTAGAATCCAGGAAATGGGAAAGAATGTTTTGCACTTAAATTGTGGTGAGTTTTGGCATTTCAGTTCTTCATTGTGATTCCACAAAGAACAGCAAACATTTGATTAAGAGCCACCAAGCTCATTAAATATTGCACTAGCATTTGGTGGGATACCAGGTGCTAATAGAATTTCCACAGAACTACAAAAATGGAAAAATGAAGAAAGTACTTAATGATTGATGCAGTCAACCATCCGTGCACAGGAGGAGGAACATTTTTTTACCCTTGAGAAAGGGTATCTGGTGTACATTTGTAAGAACAGATGATAAACAGTGCTGCTGTGTAAGGTACTGGAATAACCTTTTAAAACACATTTCAGTAAAGATTTTCATTTTAGCATAAACCAGGTCCAATAGATCACAGATGAATTGCTGGCTCAGGATTCTTTCTTTTCTTAATATTTTTCTTAATTATTAGAGAATTCCATACATTCATTTATTTATCATAGTCCCTTCCCATTTCTCCCCTGATTCCTTCCATATTCACCTACCTGACAATTTCATGTCATCTTTTATTTTTTATAACCTACTAAGTTTAATTTGTGCAGTACATATACTCTTGGGTGTGTGGGTCACCCAGTGTAGCACGGTAGACTTACCAGGGGGACACCTTTAAATAAAACAAATTCTCCCCAGCAGTCATCAAATATCAACAGTTCCTCAGTTATGGTAAAGGCCCCTGAAACCCCTCCCCCTCCATGCTGGATTTTAACTGGACCGATCTTGTGTACTCCTTGTGAGTTCATGAGGCCTCTGGCTGGTCTTCTACAACTTCTGACTCTTACCATCTTTATATTACCTCTTCTGTGTGGGCTCTGTGGCTGAAGAGTCTTAATATATAAGGACTTCTTTCTCATATTCATTTCATTCTCTTTATGAAACAAATTTTGAAAACTTTGAAGAATGGTGTTATAAAGAGATTCTGAAATACTGTAATTGCTGAAAAGAAATGAGAATGTTAGAAAAGCGGGAAATCGTCAAAATCATCACAAAATGTAACCAGTGCTGTCATTTGCACATGAAGAGCATCTCAGTGCACATAAAATCAAGACTGAGGCTCTTTCCTGAGACCCGAATTCCTGGCAGTCTGGTCTTACGCCGGTCTCCCTTTGCCCCAACCCCGTGCCACTGGGAGACCGTGCATAGCACTCCCCATAGGGAAGGTCGGGGCGAGCTCCGCAGTAAGTTGGGAAGAAAACAGCTGGGAGGCTGTGTCAGTGGACAGCTCGGTTATTATGGCGGAAGCAGAGGTTTATATACGAAAGCTTCAAGGGCAAAGAGGTGGAAGTTGAGTTTTCTGGCAGGCAAGCAGGTAAGGGGAGGGAGGGGGGTACTAAGGCTATGTAGCCTTTGTCCTGTCCTCTGGTTGTGTAATCTACAAGGGACCCAGTTAGGATAAAACGATTAGAGGCTTAATGGTTTAGCTTGGGGGTTGTTGGGTAAGAAACAGTGTCTCTAGAATAGAGCAGGCCAGCTTCCTGCTGCCCTCACTAGGAGGTATGGGGCCTGGCAACCATGCTCTACATTCCAGGCACTTTTGACTTATCCCAACAGTCATACTTTATATAAAATAAATAAATGGTAATTCTTGCCAAAGGTCATATATATTTGATATGCTGGGTTCATTGTACTGTTAGTTTCTTCTGGAGAAATCCTGATCTCTGTCTTATTGGTGATTTTAGAAAACACTAGAATGTCCTTGCCCTCATTCCCAGTCTGATTATAATTACACAGTCTCTGAGAAATCTTCCCCTAAGAGGCCTGAATAGTACATGGTTTAAGAGGATACAGTCAGAAATCTGAGCATGTGAGCTCCAATTTGAGATTATGACTTAATTCCTAAGAGTTCCAGGTTCTTCATTCTAAAAAGTGATGGAACAATAATATTCCAAACACAAAATAATAAGATTGAGTAACAGAATCCATACAGTGTTCTGCACAGGGCTTGCCCCAATCAGAAAAAGAAGTTTGCTCCATAATTCCCTTCCTCCTCCATTTCTATGACTGTTTGTATTTCATTCCTGAATATTTGAATCAACTTTCACATACTGATGTTTTAAGATAAATGCTCAATCTTCTCATCTGATGCTAATTTAAAATCTACCACATTAGTACTGTGTAGTATACTGACAACATTCAAGAGACAGAACCTCGACAGAAAAGAAAATTAGATTTTAATTAATATTCACACATATCCTTGGTATTGTATTTTATAGTTCAAACTATAAAAAGCACAAATAGAGTCTTCTGATTTCCTTTGAGTCATTCATTCTTTTCCTCATTCACCTTACATTCTCTTAAAATATGGAAAAAAGAGTGGCTATCAGGAAATGGCTGCCTGCTCATCATTTACTAAGTCTTCTGCGTCATCTTGGAGATTCTGATCAATTGGAACACACTTGTGCAGCATCCTGTATGCTCTTTGCTGTGAAAATAAAACCCTAATCTTCTGTAACTGACTCAGGTATAAACAAGAATCAATGCAAAAGCCCACACAAAGTCACTGCAAAGTTCAGCTTAGTCATCAAACCATGCTTGTTCAGAGGGGATTCAATTCTAACTTCATTTTCAACAGAATTATTCCTTAAATTTGAAGTTTTCAGAAATAGAGGTTTTCATACAGTAAGTTTGATAAAGGAGTTCCTTGCATTTATGTACTGTTCCTTAAATTCTCTTTGTAAGCCATATAACCTAACTCTACTATGTATTATCAATCCCATAGTGCCTCTCTCTCCTCCTCTCCAGAAGGGTCCTGCAGTGCCAACAGAATATCCACATGTTGCTTTCCTTAAACACATCATTCTTTTTCTGTCTCTACCTTTGCTAAAACTGTTTCCATCAGAAAGCCATTTTTCTTTTATCCTGTTTACCCTCCCAACAATAATGTTCAGTGTGACCCAGCTGTGGTCCAACTGGTGTTTCTCATCTCCTATTCAATTACACGTTTTTCATTGTGCATACAACCCACTGTTAGTATTTATGCGTCCATGTAAATAGGTTCTGCTTGGAGAGTATGTACACCGACAAATGAGTAAATCTTTCCTCTGTGATGCCCAGCTGAGGCCTATGAGCAAAATCAGGGCCAAATATTTCTGGGAAAGCACATAAAGAGCTTCTGGCATGTAGGTCAGGAAGAGAGCACAGTGGGTTCTGGTCTACTTTAGGATGAAATTCCAGACCTTGGTAACAATCTTAAAAATCATATTGTAGTAATAGACTTGTTAGTTATATCACTGAGCCTATGTCTCTGGTGTCTATGTTTTTTTTCTTGTGAAGGTTAGGGACATGAGATGAGAGGAAATTAGCAATCGAAACCAGTGCTATGTAGCTGTACATGGAGAAGCATAAAGTATATTTATATTATAAAGACAGAGGCAATGTTTAGACATGCCATGGTGTGTGGTAAATAGAACCTACATTTATTAGATAAAGCATCTTCAAGTGTTTGGAAAGTTTTTAAGTTTTTGCTAACTTTTTGTTTAATTTTTCTGTCATGATTAAATATTTAACAATCCTACTTAAAAGTAAACAAATGTGGGCTTATTTGAACAACTGTTTGATTATTCCTAATACTTTATATGTTGTATAGTTTTGTTAAAATTTTAAGATGTATCTCAGGTGCCACAATGGAGTTCATATAGCTTTAAAATCTCCACTCAAACCCCCCCCAATAAAGAAGCTGCAAACACTTCAGCCCCTTGCATGGTAATTGTACTTCCCAAACTTTCTGTGGAATCTGTCTTGTAACTAGAGTCCATTTTGATATTCAAATAAGACTATTAAAACTCACCAGCATACCCTAGTAAGTGAGATCTATAGGATATCAAACTCCTAGACTTTAAATACTTTAAGTTAGTATAAGAATAAACTACAGTAAACAGAAGGAAGAAACTTGAGAGGATTATAATTTTGAAGGCAGCAAGCTGCACAGGAAAGCACCACATTGCACATCTTTTCTTGTGAGCACAAAACACAGCTCCTTCAACAAACCTGGGTTGGTCCTCAGATAGTCATGAGTTTTTGACTTAGGTTTTTGTGAATGGGTTGTGGAACTTCCAGAAAACTTGTAGAAAGAAATCTGTGAAAAGCGCCATGGGCTGGGGAGACCCAACACCTACATGGAGCACTGAAGAACTCTTATGAGAGGCTTGGGTGAACTGAAAGTGTGCCCATGAGACTGGAGACAATTCAAAGTGTTCAGTGAAAAGCAGGGGCTCCAGGGCTGAAAAGTCAGAATGAAGAGTGAACTTTGGAGTCCAAGTCCTGGATTGCTAGAGGGTCTTAGTGAATAAATCTGACTTTTCATAGAATCCCAGAATGACCATTCTATGGGAATAAAATCACATCAGGACTAAAGGATTCTTCTAAGAGCAACACCAAACACTTCTGTTCCAAAAACCAAGGAAATTAGGGATTTACTTTTGCTTCTTAGATCAGATAGCCAGTGTGAAGAGTAAGAGAGTGACTATAATGGCTGATGATTGTGAAACTGCAAGTATGTGAAAATCATATGGACAATTATATAAGAGGAGTTTATGAAATTAGAAGACATTGATAGTGTGTTTAAAATTAATTTATTAATATTAACAGCAAAGACCTAGAACATCCAAGGATCGATAAATTCTCTCACTTCTTGCTGAGACTTACAAAATTTAGAAAGTAGGAACTGTTCTATATCTGAATACTAAGGAAATTAAATTTGTATTTTAGTGCTTGACAATATACAGAACTTATTTTTTTCCTTTTTGATTGAAAACTTCATACATGCATATACTGTGTTTTGCTCAAGTCTACCCTCATTCTCTCCCCTACAATTTCTCCCCATCCCCCACCATTTCTGCCAAATTCATGTGTTATATTTCTAAATAGACATTGTCTACTTAGTGCTGCTTGCCCCACCAAGAATGTTCACATCAAGATGACTTCACCAGTAGATGCTATCAAATGTCTAAGCAAGATATAATAATTTTACTGAACTGCTTCAAGAACAGAACAAAGAACACATCAAAATCTTCCACAAGTGCAGAATTACACTCCATGCATTTAGATAACAGCCACTGCCCTGCCCAAGATCGGAAGCTTCAAGAACAGAACAAAGAACACATCAAAATCTTCCACAAGTGCAGAATTACACTCATAAAAAAATGTCTTAGAAGCACAGACATAGATGAAACCCTTGATAAATAATAGTATGTACAGATTATAGCTTCATATTATACATAATTGTTTTATTCTAAAGTATAGAGTTTTTAATGACTATAATTCAACATATTAACCAAAAATTTACAATATAACCATGAAATCACATGAGCATCAATAATAATACCATGAAATTTGATACAATTAAACTTCTGGTAATTAAAAACAAATCCCTATAATATAGGAATAGAAATAAATTTTCTCAGTCTGATAAAGGCTATGAGTGAAAATTTTACGACAACTGCAAATGCCAAACCTAGTAAGAAAGCATGCAAAGAAATCAATAATTTCCTTTCCTCCTTTGTTCAGTCCATATTTTACCGGATATCCCAGATGACCAAATAAAACAAGAGACAAACGGCAGGTGTTGGGAACCAATAAATAATATGAGGTTTGTTTGGAGATAATATTAAAAAAACCTAAAACCAGAAAAATAATCTCTTGGATTATTTTCAACAAATATCAACATATTTAGCAAACTTACTAGAAAAAAGAAGTATATAAAACTCCATAAGAGTTGTAAATACAGTAGTAAACAATTGTAAGGTTACTTTTTCAAATTTTCAACTGAAAGAACACTAGAATCAAAATATTTAGGTACAAATTAACAAAGGATAGAGAAATTTTTTCATTAAAAATTTATAAATATCAGTAAACTGAGAAAGAAATTAGTTGAGAGATAAGGCATATCTATGATTGAGAAGATTCAATATCAGTATCCTCTCCATTCTTAACAACTTGATCTAATGAAAAATATGAATTCTAGGCCCAAACATCTCTTTGTAAATTTACATGAAAATGTAAAATGTGTATAATATAGAAAAAATACTAAAAATGAAAAAATACATAGCATATTTATTACCCAGTTCAGACCCTTCTTAAGTTTGACACTGCGGTAGTTTATGAATGTGACAAACAAGAGTTGAGGGAGAAGACAGAATTTCATGCCATCCAACATATACATAGTACCATATGCTTGGTATATTTTTTTCCCTCCTTTCACCTTAGGGTAGTGCCTGTCCTTGAAAGTGAGATGGGTTTCTTGCAAACAACAAAAAAATGGGTTTTGTTTCTTAATCCACTCAACTAGTCTGTGTCTTTTGTCTGGAGAGTTCAGTCCATTGATATTTAAAGTTATTAATGAAAGATATGTATTGATTCCTGTCGTTTTTATTTCTGTTCACATTCTTGGTGTAGCTGTGCATTTCCATAGTCATACCTTCATTAAGTTTCTTTCCGTAACCCCTTGGGTATAGTTGTTCCTTTCTTCAGCTCTTTGTATCGCTTCAAGGACTCTCTGGAGGGGTGGTTTGTGGATATGAATTCTTTCAGCCTATTTATGTCATGGAAAACTTTTCTTTCCTTTTTGACTCTAATAGACGTTTTGGCTGGGTAAAGTAACCTGGGTTGACATCTGTGGTCATTTAGAACTGAGAATACTTTGGTCCAGGCTCTTCTGGCTTTCATAGTTTGCACTGAAAAGTCAGCTGTAATCCTAATAGGTTTTCCTTTATGTGACTTGTTTCTCTTTTGCAGCTTTCAGTAGTGTCTCTTTGTTCTGTATGTTTACTGTTTTTACTATGATTTGCCATGGAGAGTTTCTTTTCTCATCCTATTTGGTGTTCTATATGCTTCTTGTATTTGTATGGGTATGTCTTTCTTTAATTTTGAGAAATTTCCTTCTATAATCCTGTTGAAGATATGGTCCATACCATTATCCTGAGATTCTTCTCCTTCCTGTATGCATATGATGTATAAGCTTGGTCTTTTTATGGTGTCACACAATTCTTGCATACTCCATTCTTGTGTTTTATAAAATTTTTTATAATCTTTGCTTGAGTGGTCTAATTTGTCCACTTTATCTTCCAATCTTGATATTCTGTTTTCCATTTCATTCATCCTATTGGTGAGGCTTTCTTCTGTCATTTCTAATTGGCTTATTGAGTGTTTCACTTCATACTCAGTTCAGCCTGACTAGTCTTCAATATTGCTAACTCTTTTCTGAATTCATTCAGAAGTTTATCCTTACCTTCTTATACTTTTTTGATTTCTTTCTGTGTTCTTTAAATTCACTGAATTATTGTATCATGTTTATAATTGTTCTTTTGAATTCCATGTCTGTGTTATCTCTAGAGGGTTCTCATTGTACTCCTCCACAGGACTGTTGGTACTTGTGGGGATATATTCTTTGGGATTTTTTTATGTTATTATTTTTTCACTGTGACTTTGACATGTGGATTTCTTTTGTAGTCTGTGATTCTTATGTGAGACTCAAGCCTTCCTTTGTTGAGTTTTGGTCTGCTTCTGTTTGTAAACTTTATGTGCCTTTGTGGTTTACTTGTTGGGCATGAAAGGCTGGTTGGTCTAGGCTTCATAGTCTCTCTTTTGATTTTATATTGGAGGGACCAGATGGCTTTAGTCCTGCTACTCAGGAGTTCTAACAGAGGCCCAAGTCAGTTGAGGATCAGATGCTCTCAGGCTTTCTCCAAAGGTCTGGATCCTTATAGTCAGCAGGCATAGTAAAATTTGGGAGGATTGCTAGGTAGAGTTAGGATTCTTGACTCTCAGACAGTCAGGGAAGGAGGCTGGTCTCAGGAATCCAGGTTGGGGGTGGGCCAGCCAGAGATGAAGGCTGGTCTCAGGTATGCAAAGGGAAGCGGGAGAGGGAACAGGTTTTGAAGTCTCCGGGAGACTACACTGAGGAATTGGGTTGGTCCTGGCCACAAAGGAACAGGAAATAGTGGGGCATCTGTGCCAAGAGTGCCATCCAGAGGTCTGGGGTGCCAAGAGAAGAAATGGGCCAGTGCCCACGCTAGGAGGAGAGTCGGAATGGAGGAGGGTGAATGAGGTTGTGGGGGTCAAGGAGCAGTGGGCGGAGTCAAATACACCCAGAAGCAATATTGGCCTCAGGGATTTGGGATTGGGCCAGCCAGGGATGAAGGCTGGTCTTAAGTATGCAATGGCAAGGTCAGGGAGGGAACAGGCTTTGAGGGCTCCAGGGGACTGGACTGAGGAATTGGGTTGGGCTGGGTGCAAAGGGTCAGGAAGCAGCGGGGAGTCTGGGCCAAGAGCGTAACCTAGAGGTCTAAGGTGCCAAGAAAAGAAATGGGCCAGTGCCCATTAGGAGAGACGGGGTTGGGGAGCTGGGAGGAAGAATGATCCTAGAACATCTTATAGTGCCAGAAAGCTAGGAAGTAGTGCAAAACAAAAACTTTCAAGTATGGAAAGCATTCAAATGAAAGTAGACAATTTAGAGAACATTCAACGATTTGAGCAATAAAAAATATGCATATCCATCCGTGCCAATGCAAGTAGATAATAAAAAATTGAAATATCATTACATGAAAGGATCAGTCTGTGGGACAGAAGATTATCCATACTAAGAATGCAAATACTTTATGTCAATATTCTAGTCTCTCGGGAGGAGCTACATAAGTCTCTACTCCTTAAATGTGAGCTGAATGTTGTGACTTGTTTCCAAATGGTCCAGTACAGAAAAGGACAAAAATGATTCCATGGAGAGACCTTGCAAACACCAATTCCACCAGCTGATTACAGCATGCTTGACAGAATCTGTAGTTGATGTGATGTGCCCAGGATAGTGCTTTATCTATGGAGACTTCCTCCAAAAACTAAACAAAATGAGTCTTATCCTAATAAAAATGAGTCATCTCTAATACAGGGAGACCTGATCTACAAAATTTCTCCTCGGCACTCTCCAAAATTGTTAAGGTCATCAAAATCAAGCAAACCCTGCAACATCATCGCTGCCAAGAGTGGTCTAGGGACATGTGGTGACTCTGCAGGGTAGAATCCTAAAGCAGATCCTGGTCAGAAGCAGGCATTAGGCTAAAAACTAAGGAGACTGTGAAAAGAATTCATAATTTAAGTGACAATACTATATCTACGTGGTTCATTAACTATAATAAAGTATCAAAACTTATGTTAGATATTAATGGTAGCAGGAACCAGGTACATGGAAGCTCTTTGTACTCTCTGCTTAATTTTTCTGAAAAGGTAAAACTATTCTAAAAATATTTTCTCAAAATGTTGGAATGTGCGAAGCCATAGATATATGAAACTTTAAGCTGTTCCATATGACTGGAGGGTGCTGCTTGTGAAAGGAAATGAAGTTGGCAGAGTGGGCATGATGCTATTTCATACTTCACTGATTCCATACACCATGCTAAGGCATCACGACTTAATCCTCTATAGGAATTAATGGGAGGAGGACCTCACAGAAACAAAAATACTTTTGTAATATTTCACCTCAAACTGGCCTTCATAAGAAACTGTGCCTTAATGCTGTCTTTTCACTTGTAAAATTGTTTTGAACCACTGAAAAAATAGGAAAGCTGACAGAAACAGCTGTGGAGATGGAAGGATCAGGACCTCATGATGACCAGTGCGCTCCTGGATGCAGTGCTTCCTGGTCAAGTTTGCTTAATTATGTTTTGTTTGAGATCTTTTGCTGACTATATTCTGAGCAATGAACTAAGTCTTTAAGAAACAGAAATGCATGGGGAGTCTCTTAGCTGTTCTTGATTTTTTTTTTTTTTTTTTTGGACATTTTGAGTCGGGGTCTCCCTGTAGCCCCAGCTGGCTTGGAACTTGCTATATAGACCTGTAGACCAGGCTGGCCTTCAACTCAAAGAGATCCACCTGCCTCTGCCTCCCAAGTGCTGGGATCAAAGGCGTGCA
>NW_008346901.1:216754-219516 GCF_000622305.1 Nannospalax galili
AGGTATGTCGAAAAACCATTATCACTATTTAGCATTTGAAAGAGTCTCTGTGTCTATTAGACATTCATGCATTGCAGAATTTTAACAGTTTATTTATATTTGGAACAATAAGAAACAGACTCAGAAAATTTAACCAATTAAAATTTAAAATGAAGTCAGGAAAAGTCTAAAAAAGAAAATAGAAAAGTTACAAATTTTTTTCTGCAGTCATGCCCTTGTGTATTTCCAACCTAAACTCTGCAGGGAACTGAGGCCTCTGAGCAGCTGCAGCACTCCTTACACTCTGAATAGATTGCTGACTAAAGGCTAGAACTGCCTTTTATACATTAAGGGCATGGACATTTATTTTTCCTAAAATTCCCACTCAGGACAGCCCTGGATTACATGTTTTCCATTTATTTATTTTATTTGTTTATTTTTTATTTTTTGGTCTTTTTGAGACAGGGTCTCCCTGTAGCCCCAGCTGTCCTGGAACTCACTATGTAGACCAGGCTGGCCTTGAACTCTCAGAGATCCACCTGCCTCTGCCTCCCGAGTGCTGGGATTAAAGGCGTGCGCCACCACGCCCGGCCCCAAGTTTTCCTTTTAAATGACATCATTGTGATTACAGTCCAGGAGCACAATCAGCTCAGGAAAGCAACACTGTGGCTGCACAGCCTTGTAAGCAAGGGAGTTATTTTAACTAGAGGACCCTTGGATTTGCTTCTAGTTGTGGCAAGTTCGTCAATGCAGAGGCAGAGACTGTGGATTTCACATGTGAAAGAAAGCATCCAAAGGGGCAGAGTGTAGGGGGCACCCAGGTCAGAGCATTAAGGCAAAGGGTTTCCAATTATTGCTTGCCATGTGGCCAAGAGGAAACTCAGAAATGGCAGGACTTTTGAAATTTTTTATATATTTTACTGAAGGATATATATTATAAAAATCCATTCCTTGAATCCCGTGTGGAGTCTTCAATGAATGGGACATAGCTCAGAATTTTTATTTATTCTATTTATTATTTTTATTTTTTGCATGTATGTAAGTGCACCCGTGTCGCACAATGCCCACGGAGGTCAGAAGAGGTCACTGGATCCCCTGCAACTGGAGTTACAGACAGTTGTTAACCGCTGTGTGGGGGCTAGGAACTGAACCTGGGTCCTCTGCAAGAGCAGTCTTAACTCTTAATGGCTGAATGGCCTCTCCAGCCCCACGACCCAGGCTGTGTGAGTGCAAAAGCTTAGAGAAACTTTCAAGGTTCTGGTTCTGATTCAGGTCACTTCAGCATCGACACAGGAACAGTACATACGTCAGTGCACAAGTGATGGTGCACAGCTCAAATTCCGAGTCACAGTGAAAAGTAATCTCATACTAAGATTCATCCTCAACAGAAGTTGAAATGTCAAAGAACACTACACAGAGCCAGTACTTTAATACAAAACATTCTGAAATACAAGTCAGCTGTTTTTCAAGGATCTCCTCCATGCATACCCCAAACAAGCATTCACAGGTTTATTTCTATATTCCTCAAGCTATTTTCAAGTCTGGATTTTGATGATGTCTATATCTTAAATTTTCTGTTATGTTTTCCTTGACCCTTAAAAATGGAAAGCATTTTTTGAATTATTTCCTGTTTCCTGGATAGAAGACTGTCTTTAGAAGTGAATTACACTTAAACACATATATGACTTAAATAGTCTAAGATGATCAATTTAAATAGGTCTCTCCTACTTATATTTTAGAATTTTATAGTTCCAATTGAAATTAATAATTGCTTTTGCAACATAATTTGGTGTGATTTATAGTTTCTTTAATTTCTGTTATCAGTCAAAATGTGCAGTTTCTAAAAATGAGCTACCCTCTACCGAAGTGAACGCCAACAAAAATGTTTCATTGCATTGCTTTCTCACATGTAATTTATTTTTAAAGTTCTCATTTTTCATCACAATGTTGGTATGCAGTTTTATCTTTGCACTAATACAGATACCGGGTTAAAATGGATGTTGGTATCATAAGGCAAGTAAAAGATTTACAAGTCAAGGTTCATGCACTTAGACAGTAGAAGCTAGCAAGAGTCTGCCGACTCATGACAACAAATACAGGCACTATTGTTCTGTGTGGAAGAAAGAAACAGATAATTGAACAGGTCTTCCTGTCTATATCTGCTTGTAAAACTCATCACTTCCTGCTCTGTTAATTCACAAAACCGGCTCACATATTTCTGGCTGAGCACAACAAGCTGAGGAGAATATCTTTCTCCTTCCAGAAAGCCATCAGATACAGTAAAATGTAGTTGGATTCCTTATCCCCCAAATCTTCCAGTTTTTGTCTAGAAATACCTCAAAAATTGTTATCTTTAATAATAAATCCTAGAACACAGCTGTAGTTTCTTACCCTCTGTGATGGCTAATCCTGGGTGTCAACTTGACTGGATCTGGGATTAACTGAAATGAGAGAGATCTTGATTGGATCATCTGAAGCTGGAAGACACACCCAAAATGTGGGTGTTACTTTCAGATGGAAGCCCTTATGAAAAGCCATGGC
Organism: Nannospalax galili; assembly: GCF_000622305.1. Classification (NCBI taxonomy): domain Eukaryota; kingdom Metazoa; phylum Chordata; class Mammalia; order Rodentia; family Spalacidae; genus Nannospalax; species Nannospalax galili. Next base: position 219,275 of record NW_008346901.1, read on the forward strand.
AGAGGAGAATGCCTGGCTTCTTGCTACTTGCCTTCTCTCTCGCTGGTGAGTTCATCTTGCTGCTGTAGACTGAAGACTAGCTGATCTTTTGGAATTTGTCAGGCCTTCAGCACCAGATTGGGACCACTGAGACATCCAGCCTTGTGGACTGAGCGCTACAGATTCTCAGCCTCTCCAGTGTGGTGCAGCCGTTGTCGGACTACTCAGACTCTATCCTGTGAGCTAAGCTGATAAATCTCTAT
>NW_008346901.1:219767-224012 GCF_000622305.1 Nannospalax galili
GCAGTGAGCTTAATGATAAAACTGACAAGCTCCAGATTCAAATCAACAGTTTAAAAGTTTCCAAGTGTGCCCTGGAAGAGAATCTTCTCTCCAGCAGCCAGAGAGCTAAAGCTGCAGAGCCCTTATTATATGTTGGGCTGACCTACAATGCAAATTTAATTCCCAGCCTCAAAGGGTGTCAGCAGTAAAGGTGAGGGCATTGGTAGGGGAAGATTGGAATCCTGACAGGTGTAATGAAGATGTGTGGGAGAACCCTGAGGAGGCTGAGGTTTTGGATCCTCAGATTCTGAGGAATTTGATTCACCTGATGAATTAATCTCCCCACCCTCAGCAGACCCACCCTCCCCACCCTTGCCTGAAGAAACTAATCCCATTGAGAAAACTAATCCTATTCAGCAAGATGAAGCCTATGTCCCTCAGGGCCCAGTTATTGTTGCTTCTAGACCTATAACCAGACTCAAAGCTAAGCAGGCCCCTAGAGGAGAGATAGAAAGTGTGGTCCATGAAGAGGTACACTACACCACTAAAGAACTTAGTGAATTTGCTAATTCTTTCAAGCAGAAGTCTAATGAATATGTCTGGGAATGGATTTTAAGGGTATGGGGTAATGGTGGAAGGAACATAAAATTGGATCAGGCTGAGTTTATTGACATGGGCCCCCTGACTGGAGATTCTAGGTTTAATATGGAACCTCATGCAGTTAAAAAGGGTGTTAAAAGTTATTTGATTGGTTGGCTGAGGTATTTATCAAAAGATAGCCCACTGAAAGAGAGCTGGAGATACCTAATATCCCTTGGCTTAGTGTTGATGAAGGGATTGTAAGGCTCGGGCAAATTGGCATGCTCAAATGGATTCGCAGAGCAACACCAAATTCTCCACAATGGGAGGGCCCAGAGGACATGCCTTTTACTGATTTTATAAGATGGAAAGTACTGAGAGAGACACCAGAATGTTTGAAGAGCTTTGTTTTTGCTCTTTTCCTTATGCCGAATCTTACAGTTGGAGATGCTGCTGCTCAACTGCATAAATTAAATGTAAATATAATAGGTGTAACAGGACCTCGGAGTAGGGGTCAGGTGGCAGTATTGAATTACCAAAGACAAGGTGAGCATACTTATTGTAAGGGGCGGCAAAGGCAAAAAAATACCTACAATGGCATGACTCGAATGGACCTGTGGTACTGGGTAATCAATCAAGGTGTTTCCAGGGACCACATACATAAGAAGCCTACTAAGCTTTTATTTGACCTGTAGAAGCAGAAAAGCTCTAGGATGAATGACAGGAAGTCAGTATTGGATCGTAGCAATAGAGAATCTCGCTCAGTCAACCAATTTCCAGACTTGAGACAGTTTACAGACCCAGAACCCCTTGAATGAAGGGAAGGCCGGGTGCCCTTGAGGAAGGACTTTGTCGCAGTACCAAAGTGTTATGCTGTTCGCCTTTCACCCATCCTTCCCCAGAGGGACCTGCGGCCTTTTATTGGAGTAACTGTACATTGGGGGAAAGGAAATAATCAGACATTCCGCAGCCTATTGGATACTGGTTCTGTTGACACAGATTCCGGGAGATCCTAAAAAGCATTGTGGCCCTCCAGTTAAAGTAGGGGTTTATGGAGGTCCAGTGATAGATGGAGTTTTGCCTGAAGACCAACTGACAATGGGTCCAGTGGGTCCCCGAACTCATCCTGTGGTTATTTCCCCAGTACCAGAATGTATAATTGGGATAGATATACTTAGGAATTGGCAGAATCCTCACATTGATTCCCTGACCTGTGGAGTGAGGGCTATTATGGTTGGAAAGGCCAAATGGAAACCACTGGAATTGCCTCTGCCAGGAAAAATAGTGAACCAGAAACAGTATTGCATCCCTGGAGGGATTGCAGAAATTAGTGCTACCGTCAAGGCTTTGAAAGATGCAGGGGTGGTGATTCCCACCACATCTCCCTTTAACTCTCCTATTTGGCCTGTGCAGAAGACAGATGGGTCATGGAGAATGACAGTTGACTATCGAAAACTTAATCAAGTAGTGACTCCAATTGCAGCTGCTGTACCAGATGTGGTTTCCTTACTCGAGCAGATTAATATGTCTCCTGGTACCTGGTATGCAGCTATTGATTTGGCAAATGCTTTCTTCTCGATACAAGTTCATAAGGACCACCAGAAGTAATTTGCTTTCAACTGGCAAGGCCAACAGTATACCTTTACTGTCCTGCCTCAAGGGTATATTAACTCTCCAGCACTGTGCCATAACTTGGTTCAAAGGGATCTTGATTGCCTGACTCTTCCACAAAATATCACACTGGTCCACTATATTGATGATGTTATGCTGATTGGATCCAATGAGCAGGAGGTAGCAAACAGTCTGGGCTTGTTGGTAACGCATACGTGCATGAGAGGATGGGAAATAAATCCAACCAAAATTCAAGGGCCTTCTACCTCAGTGAAATTTCTAGGAGTTCAGTGGTGTGGAGCATGCAGAGACATTCCTTCTAAGGTGAAGAATAAGCTGTTGCACTTGGCCCCTTCCTCCACCAAGAAAGAAGCACAATGCTTGGGAGGCCTGTTTGGATTCTGGAGGCAGCACATTCCTCATCTGGGTGTGTTATTACGACCCATATATCAAGTGACTCGGAAGGCAGCTACCTTTGAGTGGGGCATGGAACAAGAAAGGGCCCTTCAACAGGTCCAGGCTACTGTACAAGCTGCTCTGCCCCTTGGGTCATATGATCCAGCAGATCCGATGGTACTTGAGGTATCAGTGGTAGATAAAGATGCTGTTTGGATGGATCTCCACCTGTAGAAGAAAGAAACTAAACCCCTATCTTTTACCCTGCACAAAAGTAAATTCCACTGGATCAAAGACCTCCATGTAAAACCTGAAACTCTGAAACTGTTAGAAGAAAACATTGGGAAAAACCTACAAGATACAGGCGTAGGAAAGGATTTTCTAAATCAAACAGCAATTGCTCAGGAAACAAGGGCAGGAATTAACAAATGGGACCTCATTAAATTAAAAGGCTTCTGTACATCAAAGGAGGCAACCAGGGAAGTGAACAGAAAACCGACAGAATAGGAGAAAATCTTCACCAGTGACACATCTGACAGAGGTTTAATATCCAGAATATATAATGAACTCAAAAAACAGAGAATCAAGAGAAGTAACCCAATTAAAAGATGGGCTAAGGAGTTGAACAGAAAGCTCTCAAAAGAAGAAGAAAAGATGCCTATGAAGCATCTTAAAAGATGTTCAACATCACTAATAATTAGGGAAATGCAAATTAAAACCACTTTAAGGTTTCATTTTACCCCAGTCAGACTGGCTAAGATCAAGAGAACAAACGATAACAAATGTTGGAGAGGATGTAGGGAAAGGGGAACACTCATCCACTGCTGGTGGGGCTGCAAGCTGGTTAGACCCCTATGGAAAGTGTGGAAAACTCTTTAAAAACTATGAATGAGCCTACTGTTTGACCCAGTTATACCACTCTTTGGCATATACCCAAAGAACTCATCCTATTGCAGAGACACTTGTACATCCATGTTTGTTGCTGCTCTTTTCACAATAGATTAGAGATGGAAGCAACCTAAGTGTCCTTCAATTGACAAGTGGATAATGAAAATGTGGTTCATTTATATGATGGAGTTTTACTCAGCAGTAAAGAAAGATGAAATCATGAAATTTTCAGGTAAATGGATGGAACTAGAAACTGTCCTTCACTTTTTCCCCTACTTTTCAGGCCCCTGTTCCAGGCACCACTTGCCAGTGCTAGCCGGCCAAAACGGACAGTACCTGAAAGGGGGAGTGAGGATTGAAAGAAAGAAAAGGAGACAGAAAAGATGCTTGGGAGGACTGACAGTGAATACTGCAGCAGCCCCCGACAGTGAAGTAACAGACTCAGAAAAAAAATCGACACATGCTCTCCCTCATATGTGGATCCTAGAACCAAACCCTGATGAGTATGTATCCAGACATAACTACAGGAACCAGGGTAATTGAAAGGAACCAGGGAGGTAAAGGAAAAGAAAGAACCTGAAAGAGAAGAACAATAGGAAACAGGCCTTAATAAAGGAGATATGGATAAAAATTGGGTTAGTTTAAGGGAGGAGGGAGGGAACCTAGGGGATAAAGGAACCTAGAGGATAAAGGGAAAGGAGCTCAAGGGAGGTAGGACCATAGGAGAAGGGTATTAGTAAGGGAGAAAGGGGGTAAATGGGGGCACCTTAAGTGGGAAAACCATGATAGAGG
>NW_008346901.1:224347-225313 GCF_000622305.1 Nannospalax galili
CTCCTCCCAAGCCCATGTGACCCCCGAGGAACAGATCCTCAAATGACCTTAAGAGTAAAAATAAATTGGTTTATCTGGGTCTACTCTATGGCCTTAAACATCCAAAAGGAATGTATAACCAAAGAGTAAAGGGGCCAATATAATTTTTAAGAGTCTATATGTATAGATAAAGGCTATATAAAGAGCAACAATGCTAGATAGGAGATACCTTCTTTTGAGTTGTTGGCCAGGGTGGCCAAAGGGATTCCCAGATAGTAACCTAGCATAGAACTGGGAAATTGAACAGGAGAACCCAATCTTATCCAAAGGAATATTGGTAACTGATTGCTGCTAAAGAGGAACAACTGACCCTCCTAAAACAAAGACCTCTAGATAGGCTGACTAGATTCACCAGAAGGGCAAGTAGTGGGGAATGGCTGGGGTGCCGACAACACAGCAGACAGTAGCAAGGATATCAGAGTGTGAGGGCTATAGTTGGTGGAGGGAGGCTCTGGGAGGGTGCTATCTGGGAAGTGGGTGTATAGTTGAATAAGATGGTTTGGGGTGTTTTATGTGATACACACACACACATACACACACACATAAATTTAAAAAATGTATTTTATTTGAGGAGGAAGCATGGAAATTTACATCATGCTAATTAGTAGAGGTGGTAAACATTACCATTGAAATCTACCCGATGACTTCATAGACATACATAGGCACCAAGGATCCACGTGCAACCGAATGCGAATAATAATAAACAGATACATACAGATTAGAGATGCATGTGCCAACATCTCAGTGTTAGTAACAAAAACAATATGTCTTTCTGCAAAGAACAATATATTATAAATGAAATGGAGATCTTTTTTAAAGGTTAAATAAACTTACTCAATTCTGTGTCTTACAGAGCTTATACTGAGTTCAATATTGTATAACTGTATTAACTCAACTGTGAACCTAGAAACTTGCACCCACTTGTGA
>NW_008346901.1:225524-225785 GCF_000622305.1 Nannospalax galili
ACCGACTATGACTAGCAATAATCTGATATACAGAGATTAGAAACTCATGTGCAAACATCTTAATGTCAATTGCATTAAAAATTAAGTTTTCTCTATAAACTCTGTATTTAAATAATGAAATGGAGATCTTTTTAAAGGTTAAAACCTCATTTAATTTTATATTATAGGGTTTATACTGAGTTCAATATTGTATAACTGTATTAATTCAACTGTGAAGCTAAAAATTTACATTCAGTTTTGAAAGAGATGCATCTTAGCTCT
>NW_008346901.1:225900-318072 GCF_000622305.1 Nannospalax galili
ATTCAACTGTAAACCTAAAAATGTACAGCCAATTTTGTAAGAGATGCATCCTAGCTCAGAAAATTGTTATTGAATATGTCATTGCTAATGTAATGGTTATTAAATAAATAATTTTAAAAAAAGATGTAATTTATGGGCTGGGCATTTTGACACATATCTTTAATCCCAGTGCTTGGGAGGCAATGGCAGCCAGACCAATCTCTGCTAGATCAAGGCCAGCCTGGTCTGCATAGTGAGTTCTAGGTCAGCTGGGGTCCAAAAGACCAAAAAAAATTACTAATTTATTCAAGTTACACAGTAAATTCCAAGCATTGCTTTTAATAATTAACATTATTTTGACTGGAATTTTAATTTTTTGATTTTCCGTTCTGTTCAATTTGATACTTTGTAATGATTGTTAGACTATGAAGAATATTAGTAAAACAAGCCAATAATAGAGTTCCACTAAAATGTGTATCAACATGAATATTGAAGCTCATTTTTTTTGTGTGCAAGTTGACACCTATAGTACTGATACAATTCTTTTCACATTTTCTACAAATACCATCCTAGTTGGCTTCAGCCTTGATGATAACACAGCCTGGAGTCATCAGAGTTTCCATTGAGACTTTGCCCAGATCAGATAGGCCTGTGGTCATATGTCTATGAGAAACTGTCTTATTTGATGGTTGATGTGGGAGGATCCCACACACTGTGGGCAGCACCATCCCTATGCAGTGAGCCTGGGCTATATAATGAAGCTAGTGGAGCAAGCCAGAGAGACCAGCAAGCCACATTCCTCCAAGGATCTGCTTCAAGTTTCTGCTTCAGTATCTTTCCTGGCTTCCCTCAGTGATGGACTGTGACCTGGAACCATAAGCCAAATAAACCCTTTTCCCCAAGTTGCTTTCAGTAGTGTTTTTTATCACAGCAACAGAAAGGAATTTAGACCAAAGTCTGGGACTTATTTCTCAAATGGCTATTTGTAGTTTTGTAAGCAGTGGCATGATGGTAAATTGTTCAGCTTTTGTCGGGGTGGAGCCTGTAGACAAAAGCCAGGCCTGAGACAGTTGCTGATTTCAAGCTGGCATCATGAAGCCACTGACAGGGATGAAGGAGAGATGCCCAGCAGTTTCCTAGTGCACAGAATGTCTACCATGCACAGACAAAGGGAAAACTAACAGCAACTCACAGAACACATTAAAATTTAGTAAGACGTGAGTACGAAAGGAAATGTTTCTAGACGCTGTTATGCCTCCTATAATATGATTCATTTATAACTTGATATTGAAATATGATGTTTCTCAAGTCCTTTACAGCTATAAGCTATCCTTAGCATCAAACACACCAGCACATATTTTCATTTTTTCTGAGTTGTTGTGCTTACCCCATTTGCAAATATTGTCATAAAAATACTTTTGAATTCTCCTTCAAAATGACTATATCAGTTTTTTATTAGGATAAAATTAATGACATGACAGTCTCACGAAGTGAAAAATACCCAAAGATTTTTTTTCCTCTGGAGCTTAAGAAAATTTAAACACAGTAAATTAGCTATGGATAATTATCAATTCAATATCAGATGTCTATTTTAAGAAAGTTACAGCAATAGAATTGATGTTTTCCCCTTTGGCTTGAAAAAAATGTATCTCTAGGAGATGATGAACATAAAAATTTTAGCTCCCATGGACTTGCACAGAAAGAAAGTTATAATCGGAAGAAAAGGACAAGATAAATGTGGGCACCATGTAACTAAGGACAACAACTCATTGCCAGTCTGCACTTGTAGAGGGACTAGGAAGAAGGGATAATTGAAAGCGTCTTGCCACTTTACAAGTCTACTCCATGCAAGCTACATGTAGTTCCAACACTCATCAAAAGGAAGAGGACTGCTGCAGGTGAGCACTTCCAAGGGAAGGTGATGGAACCCATAAAGACAGAAAAGCTTCCCGTTGAGCTCTATTAGACACTTCCTTTGAAACTCAATGAGATTAATAGCTTTTGAAAGGTGTGGGAAGTGTTATCATGTGAAACTTTAAACCCAAACTTGCAGCCTTAGGAAATACGCTGGAGGAAGCTATTCAAATTTAGCAGGGGAAACACCGAATGACTAATAGGACATTTCCTCCTCCAAATGCATTGGTGCTATAATTTATGTATTTTGGCTCAATGAGAGTACAAGTTCACATAAGGTTTTTAAATCCTGTAATTTCTGAGGCTTATATAAAGTCTGCTTTTAACAACTAAATATTTTTAATGCTGAAGCCCTCAGTGCTAAAAAATAAAAAAATAAAAAAGGTGACTTCTTGCTGAAGAGTTTAGGAATTCTTACAGCTTATTGTTACCTTCAATATTTTAAAAAATTAGAGGAGGGGGCTGAAGAGACGGCTCCTGATTAAGAACATGTGCTAATCTTGCAGAGGATCTGGGTTTGATTCCCAGCACCCATATGGTAGTTTACAACTCTCTGTAAATCTAGTTCCAGGGGATCCAATACCCCCTTCTGACCTCCTCAGGCACCAGGCACACACATGGTGCAAACACTCAAACACACAAAATTGAAAATACGAAAAAAATTTCAAAAATCAAAAAATGAGAGGAATCTAGCTATAAGTTATATGTAACTTTTGAATGACAGTACTTTACAAATATTGCTAAGAAATTTCTTCCTAAAAATATCCTTTACACTGGGCCTATCTAAAAGCAAGTGGCACTCAAGCTCCTTGTAGAAGTGTTCTGCTTTTGTATGGCTGCATTGTTTTTGAAACAAATTGCTTTTTCTTGAAACAATTTTACCTGAATGTCAAGTTCACAAAGTGAAGACACAGAAACTATAAAATAATCATAATTTCAGAACTCCTTCCTCTTCGTTATATGCCTTTCATATATGAATGTGTACGTGTGTGTGTGTGTGTGTGTGTGTGTGTGTGTGTGTGTACTTTGCCTGAATAGTTGTAGCACACCATGTGCATGTAATGCCCACAGAGGTCATAAGAGGGCATCAGACCCCCTGGAACTGGAGTTGTGGATCGCTGTTAGTCACCATGTGGGTGCCCGAATCTGAACCCAGGTCCTCTGCAAGAACAGGCAGTGCTTTTAACCACTGAGCTTCTCCAGCTCCCATATGGATATATTTGAAAGCATATTTCTGCCTGAAATTTTCTGGATAACAGTTTAGACATTTCTTAGAATGGACAGCATTAAAAAAGGTATTTCAATCTGGAAAGAATGTCAGGACAAAGCAAGGGTGAATGGGTTACAGGGAGAGAGGAAAGAAAGAAATGTCAGAAAAAAAATCAGATTTTTATTTTCTCACACAAGACAGCCCACGTCTACTCATAAAGCTTTTCAAATGAGTGATTAGAAAACTGTAGCACTGAGGACTTCAGCTTCATCTGTAAAATGTGACAGATGGGTTTCTAAGGTCTTTTCCAAGGTCTTATCATGCTTGACTCTATTACTCCACTGTCACTACTTTTCTCTCTCGCTCTTTGCTCTCCACCTCCTTCCCTCCCTCTCTCTCACCACATATAAACATTCATATGTGTTTGTCACTACCATGCTAATATCTAAACCAGTGTATCAAAATACAACTGATTTAAGCTATTACTTTTTTTCAGCACCAATACAAAACTCATGTGAAGCAAACCAACCTGAATTCCGGCCTGCTCTATTGTTTCCTTTCGGTGAGGGGTCCGAGCCCCACGCTGTGTACCATGCCTTTCCCTACTACTCCCACTGATTTTGTGTTTCAGTTCAGTACAACGTTCTTTCCATCTCTATCATTAACTCCAATTCCTGTGCTAGAATTACCCACCATCTTCTAATTTCTGTATCCAATGGACACTTTCAAATCTCTCTCTTTCTCTCTCTCTCTCTCTCTCTCTGGATGTGGGTGGGTGTATGTGCACATGTGTGTGTACATCTCTCTCTCATTCGATAGTGGTATTCCTGTCTCTCCTGTTAAAAAATTTCTTCCCCTGACTTCAATTTCATCTTTTTTATCCTCTCTAACCTAGCCATAATCTTTCAAAGAGTACAACGTGGGTGGGTAGTCACTGCATAAATAAAGTACTTTCAAGTAACTTTGGAACATTTCTTTATCAGTTTAGCCATGGCCACCTCATTCACAATGTGCTCTTCCGAAGTACGGCGTAGATTCATAAGAGGGAGTGACGAGTACCTAAATAACCTTTCAGATTTTTCCTTTTATAACTTGGGATGTGGTGTATTTTTCCTACCGCTTGGGCCCCACCTTGGCTTCCTCTCTCCAGGCTGCTCCATGCCTGGCACTGAGTGCAGCTACTCAGCTTTCATCATCTGTCCTGGCCAGCGGAATGTTCTGGGATGCTCCTCCTTGGCTGGCTGTGGCTCCCACTTTCATTTTCACTTGGGCATGGCCACTCAGTGGCTCCCACTGGAAACAATTTTTTTCCAGACATTCCTTTGGGATCAGTGCCGTTTCCATAACTGGCAGCGGGATTCCATCACTAGTTTTTGTGGTTCACTGTCCTCAAACTTGCCTTTTCCAACCCCACGACGACAGTGAGAGGCTTCATTTGTGCGCACTGCTTTCTTAGAGAAGGCGACCATTTGTAATTCATTTACTGTCATGCAGAGAGCCAGCATTTTTCTCAGCGACTCCTCCTACCCCATGCTCCTTGCTCTTCTTACTCTGAATATCCCTTCTTCAGTGAATTAGGATTCTCCACAGACCCATCTTAATTGACAAAAGTCCTACCTGTGAATTTTAAATTCATTTAGTTCCCTACTATAAATCATAAGCCATTTCTTCTTTTTCACTTTAGATAATTTGTTAAACACATGTATAACCTTATAAGAATTGTGCCATTTCTCCAGACACTTAAAATTAATATTACTTGGTAAAAATTCAAGATTTTTAGCCTTTCAGAAAATTCTTTGCTTGCATTTTTCCGGCTTAGAATTAAAGCAGATGCTAAATCCAGGTAAAGGTTCTCATTGAACCCACCCCAACTAGTCTGTCTCTGAATTTGAAATATGTTCATTTTTCTGAATTATTTGCTACCTTAGAATCTTTCAGACTATAAGAGGATTTATTTTTATTTTATATTAGGGTGGTTTTTGTTTTGTTTTGTTTTGTTTTTGAGACAGGGTCTCCCTGTAGCCCCAGCTGTCCTGGAACTCACTATGTAGACCAGGTTGGCCTTGAACTCACAGAGATCTGCCTGCCTCTGCCTCTTGAGTGCTGGGATCAAAGGTGTGCACCACCACGCCTGACTTATATTAGCTTATTTAAAAAATATTTTATTATTTTTATGTGTATGCGTGTTATACCTGCATGTAGGTAAGTGCACCAGTGTCGTGCAATGCCAGAGGAGGTCAGAAGAGACTGTCAGATCCCCTAGAACTGGAGTTATAGACAGTTGTTAGCTGCCATGTAGTTGCTGGGTGTTGAACCCAGGTCTTCTGCAAGAACAGTGTTCTTAACTGCCGAGCCATCTCTCCAGACCCTTTATATTAGTTTATAAAGTAGAACATTGTACAGAAGTTTACAGATGGTAACATGTGCCTGGGTTGGGTGCCGTGCATCACTTCATGAAACATCCAGCTGTAGCTGATTCTTCCCTTGGTAGATTGCAAACACTCCAGAATGAGGGCTCATTAGAAAGGGAATCGTAGGACACAGAGTTTCTATTAAATCATCAATTTCTCTAGACTTTTGTGTGGCAAAAGTTAGGCTGTCATTAGCCTAAAATAGAATGTGATATTTATGTCTAAAAAGTAAAAAAGAATATGTAAGCTACAGAGAAACTACCAAAGAAATCCTTTGTGATAGATGCAGAGAACATAAAGAAAAGTAAATTAAAGCAAAACTGAAAAAAAAAATCAAGTTATGAGGAAAACAGCAAGACTGGAAGAACAAAGAGCCCACAAAAGCCAGTAAATAGGTGACAAGATAACAGTAGGAAGTCCTTACAGATTATAATTACATTAGATGTAAATGCATTAAATTCCCTGATGAAAAGACATAGGACAAAAGAATGGATGTTTAACAAGATTAGACAGCATGCTCCCTACAAAAGGCTCTAACCTTAGGGACACAAGCTGAAAATGAACAGACAGAGCAAACATATTCCATGCTATGGTAACAAAAAGAGAATACTAACACCAGAAAAAAAGAGTTTTATGCAAAGTCCAGCATGAGACAAGAAAGGTTCACTACAGCAAAAAAGAGGTTAACATAAGGACAGGATATAAGAAATATAATATGTATCTATAAGTGTGTGTGTATATGTGTAGCAACAGTGCTAACATATGAAACAGATATTTACAAAACCAAAAAGCAAAAGGAAACAATAAAATAATAAAAGAGTGATTTGTACCTGACTTTCAACAATAGATAAATCATAAGACAGAAGATCAATAAGTAAATGTTATAAATAATCAAATGGACAACAGGGGCGCCCATGCTGTGTGGTGCCCACAGAGGTCAGAAGAGGGCATCGGATACCTTGAAACTAGAGTTTGGATGGTTGTTAACTTTCATATGGGTGCTGGGATTCAAACTCAGGTCCTCTGCAAGAGCAGCCAATTATCTCAACTACTGAGCTATCTCTCCAGCCCATAATATTGCATCTTGTAACAGGAGAACACATGTGGAATATTCTTGAAAATGCTATGTTGGGTCGCAAAAAAAAGTCAGCATATTTAAAATGACCAAGGGCACCCCAAGTCTTCTTTCTGGCTACAATGGTATAAATCAAGAATTAAACACAGAACTAACAGCAAGAACTCAGGCGATTCATAAATTAAGAATAATGCTCCTGAGCAATGAGGGTAGAAAGAAATTTAAAGAGATAAAAATCATCTTGTGACGGATGAAAACATAACCAGAGGATACTAAAGCACATAGGGTAAACTAAAAGCAGACCTGCCAAAGAAATTTATAGTGGGTAGCACCTTCAGTAAGTAAAAAGAAATAGCTCAAATAAACTAACTTTATACATCAAGGATCTAGAAAAACAACAAATCCAAAGTCAACAAAAAGGAAGGATGCGATAAAAATCAGAGGATTAAATGAAATGTAGATAATAGAAAAAAAATTAAAAGTTGTAATTCTATATTGACAAAATGCATAAACCTTTACCTAAACTAACCTAGAAAAACTGATACAGGACTAAAACTAAGGCATAAAGACATTGTAACAGATACCACATGAACAGTCATTAGAAAACCGGGCGTGGTGGCGCACACCTTTAATCCCAGCACTCGGGAGGCAGAGGCAGGCGGATCTCTGTGAGTTCAAGGCCAGCCTGGTCTACATAGTGAGTTCCAGGACAGCTGGGGCTACAGGGAGACCCTGTCTCAAAAAGACCAAAATTAAAAAAAAAAACACAAGAAGAAAACAAATGTAGCAGATGAACAATGCATTCTAAGAGCAGTAAATGGATACATTTCCAGAAACCCAGAAACATAACACTGCCCCAAAATCTGGAACATGAACTGAGAGAGCACTTCCAAATTCAGCTTATCAGGAAAAGATCACCTCCGTTCCAAAAATAGAAAAGAATGCTACAGAAAAGACTTTAGAACACCATCCTCAAAGAACACAATTGTAAAAACATTCAATATCAAATAGAAACTAAATATCAAATAGACTAAAACAAATCATTGACCACATTGGATACTATTTATCATAATAACCAAATTAAAAATTAAAATTATATGATTTCAGTAGATGATAAAAAGCATTAACAAGCCGGGCGTGGTGGTGCACGCCTTTAATCCCAGCACTCTGGAGGCAGAGGCAGTCGAATCTCTGTGAGTTCAAGGCCAGCCTGGTTTGCATAGTGAGTTCCAGGACAGCTGGTGCTACAGGGAGACCCTGTCTCAAAAAGACCAAAAAAAAAAAAAAAAAGCATTAACAAAATTAACATATTTCCATGAAAACAAAATGTCTTGAGAAATTGTGTAGAAAATGGATATCGTGAAGAGAAGCTGACATCTCATTCAACAGAGAAGATCAGGAACTGCACAAGGGTTCCTAGTGTTGCCCTGTCTGTTGAACGTTGAACTTCTATAACACTGGATAGTTTACTCAGAGCAATTAAGCAAGACAAAGAAAGAAATTTCATTCAAACTGCAAAGGAATGATGATCAAATTATCTGAGAGACATAAAAACAGACACATAGACAAACGAGCCAAACAGAATGCTGAGAAATAAACTGCGGCATATCTGTTAGCAAATCATCGACAAGAGCACCGGGAGCAGCGGTGGGGAAAGGAAACACTTTCCAATTGTGGTTCTGAGAAAACTGGATACCCACATGCAAAAGAATCAACCTCGCTCCTTGCTTAATGCCACATATAAAAATTAATTCATGATTGAGAACACTTAAATATAACATAGGAAACCAGAAAACAGGGAAAATACTTTTGGTGTTAGTCTTGAATTTTCTTGATATGGTAGGAACTGCACAGACAAGAGAGATCAAACTGACAAAGGCGGCTACATCAACAACCAAGAATATGAAGACTCAACCTGTGGAATGAGAAAAAATATTTGTAAACTAAATATATAATAAGTAATCACTATACAAAATGTATTAAAAAGTGCAGCTCAAAGACAAAAACACAGCAACAGAGGAGCATCATAGCGACAAAAAGGAGCTGACATATGTATGGGTCCTAGGGGGTAAGTGATGGAGGAAATGGGGAAATATTGATCAGGTGAACAAAACTTGACTAATAATATTAGATGCAAAAGTTTGAGAGATCTAAAGTATAGTGTGGATGGTGATGGCTGTGCTGATTTAATTATAGTAATCTTCATAAATCATGTTTATTATATCAAACTCACAATATATACTTTGTCAGTTAAACATTTACGTGATATTACATTTCTCTGATGATATTCTGAAATAAGATGTTTTAAACTATTATAATCAGTTAATTATAAGCCATTTCTGAGTATAAAACAGTGACGCAGCAGTGAGGATGTAATGCATCCTAAACATCACCAAAACTCAGCTGTGATATCATAGAATCACATCACCTTTCAGGGTTGCCTGCTCCTTCCTAGAATACGCTAACATTTCTCAATGTACAATTCCTCCTTCTGCTATTTCACTTTTGTTGATTGGGATTTCACATCATTTATGAATTTTGGATTATTTTCTAACCCAAATCTGTTACTTTATCTTACTCCATTACTGCAAATTTCATCCTCAAAACTTGGTCCAATTCAATAATGTAACTGGAACCTTTTTTCTCTTGATAATGGTAATGTCTCAAACCTCTTCTATGAACAATTTAAGTACTCCTTATGAAAATGAGGTCAAACAATTTGCTGAAAATTCCATTTAGCTCCTTTGTTGTTACTTTATGAAGTTCTTTCTTGGCAAGAACAGAAGATCATGACTCACATAATGAGTAGACATCTATGTGTCATAAGAATGTGAAAGGGTCACACTCAGCTGAATTATCTAGGTGGGAAGAAAGGCAGCTGCCTTCCGGTAAAGAAAGCAAAATGAGGCTCACAGATTTTGAAGTGTTCGTTCTAACGGCATAAAAGTTGGCTGCCATATTGTCTTCCTGTGAAAAAGAGTATCTTTATGTGACACATGCTACATAGGTAGTGGAATAGCTTCATTTTTTGTCCTTGTGAATTACTATCGCCATAGATGAGACATTGGCAGCACATCCAGTAGATGAACAATGACTAAAAATAATGAGAATTAGTCTACACAGGTCTTATATTCTGGAATGCAGCCGATCAGGGTGAGAAAAATTGCATGAGTCTAGGAGATGAACATGGATTGGGGACATTTAGCCAAGAACTTCTGCTGCAAACACATAACAACTGATACATCAGGTCTTTGGAGGCAACCACAGACCCACTCTGGAAACTGGGGAGGAGATTCATTTGCCAGCAATGAAAACAGTGACTCAAATTATAGGAACCTTTTTTTTTTTTTTTAAGAGCTAGCAATCAGTTTAACGTGGGTTGAAACATAAAATAGAATTCAAATAGAATTTCTATTTCATCATTCAAAAAGCTGTTAAAATTTATGGTGATTGCTGAAAGTGGACAAGAGTGGACTTGTAAAGGGGAAAAGCGTGAGATTCTAACTGGTATTGTCAGTTCTGTGCAAGGCAGGGCATTCCTTATGCACACTTTTGTAAGCTTTATGAGACAGTAATTATTGGTCTCTTGTAAAACTATAAGATTAATATGTTACTTCCATTTGCACATGCATACTACAATTTTCCATGTTTCTCAAGGTGAAAAAGAATATGTAAAATCCGCCCCCTCACCATGAGCAGGACTTAGGGTTCCCGCCTCCCCAGCTGGGAGCTTGAAGAGTGGTCCCCTCTTGTGAGCTGGGATTGTGGTCTCCTCCTATGAGTTCCCATTCTGTGAGCCTGAGCTATGGTCCCTCACATGACCCCCAAGATTTGGACCCCTACTGTGAGCCACTGTTCCACATTCCTCTGGCTGTAGACTGATGGTGGAGCAGAGTAGAGCATGGAGGACTTCCTGATGCTGGGTAGCACTTTGTCTTCTCTAAATGACTGTATTCTCCACAGCCTCCTCTCCCGAGGTCCCAGGTTGTGCATGACAGAGGCTTTGCCTCTTCTGCTGGTGACAGGGGAGGTCTCTGTTATTTGCAGACTCTGCTCTTAAATCAACCTTCCACCTCCCTGATGCCCAACTATGGTCCTCACTCCACAGGTGGTCCTGGGTATCCAGGCCTTGGTGTTGGGCCTCTCCCATCACCAGGTGATGTTGGACCTCTTCCATTAGCAGGCACCAAGAAGTTTTCCATTATTTTTCTATTACTCTTCTGCAGCCCCAGCATGCCTTCACCTGTGCCCTAACTGAACTCTGAGAAATAAAAATCACAGACTAGGAAGAAAAAAAAAAAAAAAAAAAAAAAAAAAAAAAAAAAAAAAAAAGGAAAAAAATTTAATGTTTTCTATAATTTTATATATTATTTACTGAAAAAAAACTATACTATCAAGCTTCAACAACAATGTGAAATTTGTCACTGTTCTCATAATGTGAGTTTGCCACTCACCCCCTTTCCAATTCTCCAATCGATACAAAGTCTTTCAATGTAATCATGTTGTTTCTTAAAGAAAGCTTAAAAAATTCTAAAATGTTATTAAAATACTTTTAAATTTAAAGAAAAATAGCGAGGATGGTAAAATGACTTGTCTATGGTCTCACGTCCAAAAATGGCCAACAGTTTTCCTGATATAAAAGTTGTTTGAATTTCAGATCCCTGGTTTTTTACCATGATGCCTGTGGATAGGCAAACTAGCTGACTTTATAATTCCTAATGGAACAAGTATCAAATATTTTTTCTTACTTAGATTTCAATGAAGGCAAGTGAAACATAAGTTTTCATTACTTGGAAACAGATCAAGTAACTTTTCTCTCCCATCTCTCCTGTCCCAACGACAGCTAATGGTTAGTCAGACCGCACATACACAGTTTTATGCAAGACTTTAGAGAATAACTTCAGGCAATTGAAAACAAGAATTAGAATTAAAAACATTTTTTAAAAATATGCATGTATCTTACCCGTTGGTAAGTTAGGATACATACAACTATATCCATTTTTATTTATTAAACTAACAAAATTAAAAACAAGTTGGCACATACAAGCATGTAATGTATGAGCTCTGCTCAAATCATTCCAGTTTTATTGCTTTGCAAACCACAGCCCCATAATCAAACTTATAAAATAAGAAAAAGTATCAGTCATTTTGTGGTTTTCTGTGAACTGTGCAGCTCTCTATGAGATAGTTTCAAATGACTGTCAATTTAAGGTCCTAAACCCAGTATCTACTAATATATATAATATAAATACAAACAAATTATAGTTACAGAGTTTAACAATATATTATAGAAAAATTTGAAAAACTATGTTAGTATAGAGCAGACTTCACAGAGAATATATATTTTCAAACACATTTTTTATTCCCTCTTAATAATGAGTATTACTTTTTAATGAGTCATGATATAGTCACAGATGCTTACTGAGAATTACATACCAGGAACTATGATTAGGCACTGTTGACATGGTTACGAATGATGCAGACATGATCTTTGCTCAAATAGTTCATCCACATAAGAAAAGGTTTTATAAACTATACTATAAAAAATACAAACTACAGTGGGAACTCTCCTCATCACCTTCCTACATCTTCTAAACATTCTGTGGCAGATGCTGCTGGCAACCCAATGCCCTTGGCACTAGTCTGTTCCTTGATATCTTCATATATCTGTGTCTAAGACAAAACATATTTATCAAGAATTCATGGGGCTGGCTCAGCACTTAAGAGTTCTGCTGCTCTTGCAGAGGACCTGGGTTCAATTCCCAGAATCCACATGACATCTCACAGCCATCCATAACACCAGTTCTACAGGATCCAACACCATCTTCTGGCCTCTGGAGCACCAGGCATGCACATGTTGCACTTGCATGCATACAGGCAAACCATGAATATACATAAATTAAAAATAAATAAAATTATTAAAGTTTTTTCTCAAACCCATTTATTCTAGCTACGTGTCTCTATAAATTTGTGTGTGAACATATCACACCCATTTAAAAAATACTTTATTATTTTTATTTTATGTGCATAAATGTATTGCTTGCATGTGTGTAAGTGCAACATGTGTCTTACAATGACCGTGGAGATCAGAAGATGGTGTCAGATCCCCTAGAACTGGAGTTAGGGATGGTTGTTAGCTGCCATGTGGGCTCTTTTCTGTACACTCATATAAAAAAGATCATAAAATATGTATCCCTTTGTTGTGTGCCTTTTGTTTTTATTAATTTTCAAAGTTAGCATACAAATGCCTGGGCTTCATGATGGCATTTTCACACAGACGTATCGCATACAGTCTGTTCTTGTTCACCCTCCACACTCCCTCCCTCCATCATCCTAACAGGTGTCCTTTCTGACCCTCTCACTGGGTCCTCCCCTCCCTTTCCTGTCACATGCCCTCTATCCCTGCTTCTGCTGTCTCCAGCTCACTGAAAATTTCTTTATTTCTTCACTTGGCCCCCTATCTAGTTTATGACTTGCACACAAACATATACATACACACAAAAGCATACACATATACACAAATGCACACCCACATATACAAACACATACACACATATTTAAATCTAGATTCTACCTAAAAGATAAACAATGCAGTATTTATCTTTCTGACTCTAGCTTATTTTGCCTAACATAATAATTTCCAGTTTTATACATTTTCCTGAAAATATCATGATTTTATTTTTATTTTTTGCACCTGGTTTTGTTTTGCTGTATTATCTTAAATTAACATACAGAGCAATGGGTTTCACGATGTCATTTTATACACAATTTGTTCATCCGTCTTCCTAAATCTCCTTCCTGTCCTCTTGACCCTGTGTGCTGGTTCCCTCCCTCCCCTGAGTAACTCTCTTCCATGCACATGTATGCTCTTACCCTCCTTATTTTTTCCCTCATCCAAAAACCTTTTTACCCTACTAAAATGGTCCCCTTCCTGGCTTAATGACCTATACACACACATACTCAGATATATGCACAGTTATAAAAGTTAAAAATTCAGGATCCAAACATGAGGGAAAACACATGGCATTTGTCATTTTGAGTCTAGGTTACTTCACTTAACATAAGTTTCTAGTTCTATCCATTTTCCTGCAAATATCATGATTTCATTTCTTCTATAGCTCCTATATTTTGTTATATGTGCACCACTTTCTCTCTATTCACTCATCAGTGATGGACTTCTCCACTGGTTCCACTTCCTAGATAGGGTGAATGGTGAAGCAATAAACATGGGTATGCAAACATTTCTGTAGTAGGACTTATAGTCCTTCAGGAATGCACCCAGGAGGGGTTTAGTTGAGTCATATGGTAGTTCTGGTTTTAGATTTTGAGAAACCTTCATGCTGAGTTCCATCATGGTTGCAACAGTCTGCGTTGCCATAAGCAGTAAGCAAGGATTTTTCCTTCCTTACATTTTCACCAGCACTTGGTATTGTTGGCTTTCTTGATGAAGCCATTCTGGCTGGAATCTCAAAGCAGTTGTAACTTGCATTTCCCTGAAGACTAAGGAGGTTGACTGCTTTTCAAATATGTATTGACCATTGGTCTTTCTCCCTTCCTTCCTTCCTTCCTTCCTTCCTTCCTTCCTTCCTTCCTTCCTTCCTTCTCCTCCTCCTTCCTTCCTGCCTTCCTCCTTCCTTCCTTCCTTCCTCCTTCCTTCCTCCCTCCCTCCTTCTTTCTTTCCACCTTCCTTCCTTCCTTCCTTCCTTCCTTTCTTCTTTCCTTCCTTCCTCCTTCTTCCTTCCTTCTTTCCTTCCTTTTTCTTTCTTTCTTTCTCTCTCTCTTTTTTCTTTTTTTCTTGCTCTTTTTCTTTCTTTTAAAATGCCAGTTGAGTTAATTACTCCATTTAGTAATTGAATGATTTGTATTTTTGGTGTGTTGTTGTTAAAGCTCTTATAGATTCCATCTGTAAATTATCAGCCTATTGTATCCCTGATAAAATTTCCTCCCATTCTATTGGCCATCTGTCTCTTCACTCTAATAATTTTTTTCTTTGCTGTGCAGAAATTTTTAATTTTATACAATTCCACTTGTTAATTCTTGGGATTATTTCCTGTGATATTTTAGATTTTTTTCATAAAAGCCCTGCCTTGCCTGCATCTTCAAGTATGTTGCCTATGTTTTCCCTTAGCAGTTTCAGTTCTTAAATTAAGGTTATTAAACAATTTTGAGTTTATTTTGTGTGGTATGAAAGATGTGTATTAGATAGCTACATTATCCAAAATACATTAAACTGTGTTGTCAAAAGAATATTAGAATATTAGAATTGCCTTGTTCAACAGTCTATCATAAATGAATATCCAGGCTCCCAAGACTATCTAGATTTTTCCACTGTGTTTTCTCTTTTGCTCTGAACATTTAGCTGTTTTTAATAACCTTGTTCTTTTGTGGCATGTTTTTTATTATTTCAACTGTATACTCTTTTCCTTATGAAAAACAAACTCTCAATCATCATTTTTGATGTCATTTACTTACCATCTGTTATTAAACAGTGTGAGTTTTCCAAATACTCAACTTTACTGAAATAATTGTGCATAATATGGGTGAGAGTTTCCTTATATTATAATGTACATTTATAATTTTTATGACAAATCATCTTTACAGGAATAAATACAATGACATGGTTTACCGCATTGTTTGGGAAAATGAAACACTTTTCCACTTGGATAACAAACTCCCCATGCATCTGACCTGATTAATTTGTTTTGCTAAGGAAACGAGGAAGTTACCACCTTCACCTAGCCAACACAAGTGACTGGCAAATGTCTCAGGTATAGAAAAACAGTATTCTAAAGAAATAAATGTAAAGCCTAGAAGACGGGATACAAAACTCTACAAGTTGAATAGATTTTCAAACCCACAACTATAGAAATAGAAATTTAAACCTATAACTATAAGAAATATCAGAATTTGTATAGCTAATAAAATTTTGGGTCATATTAATAGTCTCAAGATACCAAAAATAGCTATTTTAACCTTTACCCTGCTCTAAACATACAGAACTAACTGAAATCTGTTCTTTTTTTTTGTAAGTGTAAGGAGAGCATTTCACAGGGAAACAGTGAGGTCTGACACCAGGTCAAGGAAGAAGCTGGAGATTGAATTCCACTGTAAATGTATAATTAGTACAATTTAGAATTTGCTAATAATATTTAAAACCTGTAAGTTTACTTTGAATTGGTTCCCGATGATAGCTTTAAAACATGTTCAATGAAACATTACATATTCATCTAGTATATCACACAGAACACCGAGCCCGGGAATTTACAAAACCGTTGCCCACCCAAAGCCTTCTTCATCACCATCTAAATACTAGAACACTTTTAGAAGTTTTAAAACATGACGTTAAATTGGGTGATTTTCAGTCTACAACCACAACTCGTCATCCTGACTAGATCTACAGATACTATGTTATCGTCTTCTGACCGCACTATTCTGCCTTCATACAGTGTTGGACTGAAAGGAAAACATTTCATTATTTCATTTAGTCAGGAATGTTTATCAAATATATATTAGATGGGATTTGTTAAAAGAAACTAAGAGTATGTAGGATAACACTCCTGACTCAGTAGAAAATGAGTTGGGTCACGAGCAGGTTCATGCTACTAGAGAGAAGATGGAACTTGGTACAAAAAGGGCAGATGTACAGGGCTTCTATGGTGTGGAGGCTAATGATGGAGAGTTTTAAAGAAGATGGGTTCCAGGGAAATCCTGGAGATATGACAAGAGGCCAAATGAATGGAGGAGAGCTCTTGAGCAGAGAACCAAGGACAATAGATTTGGGAATGTTTTAATGCTTCTGCTAATTATATGATTATTAAATAATTTTTTTAAATTATCATGATCTGCAAAAAAAGAGTAAATATTTCTTTTGGTGGTGCTTCATGCGTGCTAAAAATAGAGGATAGGTTAGAAATGGATTGTGAACATTTCCAAGAAGCAGTCTAGAGAAAATGATCTTTTATTTTGAGAGTAGGGAGTCAATAAAGAAGTGGGCAGATCAAGTCACTCTGGCTAGCCATGTTCCAGGTTAAGAAAGATCACATTAACACTTCAATCTGAACCCCCAGTGGCTTCCTTATATTATTCACAGTGAAAGGATGATCAAAGTCTTGTTCCCACAGTGTTCCTCATTTGTCAGGGGCTGCAGTAATGCTGGCATCCACACTGAGCCATCAACACACGCAACACCCATTTCCATCTCTGGGACACTTCAGTGCTTTGGCCACACCCACACCTCAGGCGGGCCATCTCTTTGGTGAACTGGAGCTGACATTTTCTATTCCAGCAAGTTTTTGCTCCACCATCATCTTCCCAAGTCTGATTTAACTGCGTATCTCTCTATCTTCCTTTTTCAGTATCATTCCTAAATAAGACATCATATTCTTCCTCATGAGGGTGTAATTTTAAACTAGTCTGAGAAGGTAAAAGGATGATAGCAAAATTAGTAAATGTGGGGTGGAACAAAACCTACAGATACTTTTACTGTGCTACTCCCGTAAGACATGGCAGGAGCCAATTTCCTAGGAGACATCAAACGTTAAACCTCTATCCTCACACTTTTCTTCATTTCTTTCTGAAGGTCAGTTCCCCCACTCTGTGTCCCTCAATCTTTAATCATCACCTATAGGGAAAAACTAGTAAAGAAATTTTAATTGTGGTAGACTTTCTCCCTAGCATGAAAATTTTATCAATATTGAACTGCAGGTATGCATTCTGATTGGACACATACCCAAGAATATTTAAGAAACAAAAATTGGACTCGACGGACTTTAAAAGAAAGAGGACAGGAAGGTGGGAGGAGGGTTAGGGATGTGAGATTAGATGGGGCAGGAGGACTGCATATCAAAATACATTCAATGAAATTCTCAAAAAATTAATAAAAATATTAGTTTTTAATTATTATATATTTATTTTATGTGTACGAGTGCTTGCCTGCATGTATGTAAATGCACCATGTGTGTGAAATGCCCCATAGAGGGAAGAAAAAGGGGTCAGAGTCCCTGGAACTGGAGTTACAAATAGGTGTTAGCCCTGTTGTGGGTGCTGGGAATCAAATCCAGGTCCTCTGGAAGAACAGTAAGTATTCTTAACCACTGGGCCATCTCTCTAGCCTCTAAAAATATTAAAAAGAAAAAAGAATTCCTTCTGGTCCTGTAATTGGGTTCCTATTGTCTGACCCTGACTGCTTGCATTCCAGTGAACCTTGGTGTCTTGGGTCACTCCAAGTTTACAGATCCTCTGTATGAGCCAAGAAGGCTCCATCTAGGAACTTCCTACACATTCAGACAAAAAGAGATGGTAAAACTCAACTGGAAGCTTTCTCCACCTAGCCCTTCTGTGTTTCCACTCTTAGCCCATCAGGCCACATTGGAGTTCATGAGCAGGTGATAGGCTTCGGCACTTGCAAAGTTGCTTGTGTTCACATTAATTCTTGGACATATAGCAGAAGATAGACCAGAACAAGGAAACCTCACCAGAAGATGCGATAGCTCTCTACACTGTGATGGCACCCATGAATAACCCTAGGCAGACATGGAGGAGTACAAATCGTAAGCAAACAGAAAGCATGAAGCTTGATGGGAAAGCCACAGTGGGGACTATACTACCTTTCAGAGATCCTAGACATTCACAGTCAACTCCTGTATTGAGGTGGAAATGGAGGTTCTCTTGCCGTGCTGAGGATTCAGGATCAACACACTGAATAAAAAGATAGAATAAAATCATCACAGCCACGCTGAGAGTAAGCCTGTCTTCCTTCCTTCAACTTGGGCTCAGTTAGGGATTTGGAAATATTCAAGTAACATTTTCTAAGATTCTCTTTTGATATTTGAAGGTTCTCTGAATTTATGACTTGAATATATATTTGAGAAACTGGCATTTCAAATGTATTAAGATAAGTAGAAAATATCTTGAAGTTAATTTTTCTTCTAAGAAATTTTTTTGTTTTGTTTCATAGTGGTACTAGGGATTGAAGACGGGGCCTCATGTATGCTAGGGAAGCTCTCTACCACTGTGATAGTCCACTATGTTATTCCCTTTAGAAATAAAATCAGAAAGTTTTCTTGTTTTTATCAGCAATATAGCAAAATGATAATCTAGTAAGAACACAGTGCATAGACTCAGTACAACCTTGGTTCACATCATGACCCAGGTTTGGTTATGTGATGTTGTATAAATTATACTCCAGAAATTTTAAACGCCTCATCCAAAAACTGAAAATTATAATATATAATTGGATTCGTTCCTTTCACATTGCTGTGATAAAAGTATGTGACAGAAACAGCCTCAGGAAGGAAAGGTTTATTTTGACTCACGGTTTCAGAAGGTTTCAACCCATTGTGATGCACAACTGAAAGACTCAGTCCATGGTAGTGGAAGTGTGTGTCAGAAGCAGTTCACACCCTGGCAGACCAAGATGTAAAGGGTAAGCGAGTGCTAGAGACTGGGCTATAACTGTCAAAGGGCCATCCTTAGTTACCTATTTCTGATATCAAGGACCCAACTCCTAAAAGTTTCTCAACTTCCCAAAATAGTACTACAGGATGGGGAATAAGCAATCAAACAGAAGACAACAGGGCGCATTTCATATTCAAACCACAACAGTAACGCAAAGGGATTTTCTAAAATAACATGTCCAATTGCTTAATACTCTGTTCCTAGTAAACAGAAGCTACTGTCAGTAAATATTTGTCAAAACACAATCTGCTTCTATTCAGGAGATAAATTGAAATAAATATTTATAAAGAATTTACTATGAGTTAGGCAGTGGGATTTCAAATATTCAAATACTCTGTTCAATAATACACTTCAAGATAACATGTAAATTACTAATTATGCAAGAACTTAATGTGTGCCTAGAAAACTATGAATGCTTTTGGTCCACATTCATCTTCATTCAGAAGACCAATCAATCACCCTGCTGCTTGAGGTCACTGGTAGGACTATGTACCACATAGTTAATTAAAGAGATGTGTTTCACTAATTGGCAAAAAACTAAGGGGTCTGATTGAACCACATGGGGTATTACTTCTGTCTGGAGAGATGAGTCCAGAATGCTTCTTTCTGCTCCACAAAGCTCATCTCCAATCCCAAACCTTGTACTTTCATGTTTAAGACAATACAACCAGGTATTAACAAGAAATAAGAGAAAGTGCCTAACATTTGAAGCAGTTCTGGTTGATAAACAGACCTGAAGGTCGGGGAGATAGGAGCTTCCTGTGGAAGGGCCAGCAGGCAAGAGAGAGCATGGCAGACAGGTTCTGAGGTGGAAAACAGCAGTTCTGATCATTGCATTCAGGTAGGGAGCAAGAGCGCTAAAACTGATCTGTGGGTGGACAGCAGCCAGTCTATGCAGATCTTCTGCACCGTAGAGTTCAGAATTTATTCTAGGGCTGTGAAGGCTTATTGTAAAATGATTTGCAGGCAAGTGAGTGACACAGATACCAGGTATTTTGGAAAAATAGCAACATGTTGCAAATGAGAGGGACTGGGAAAATAAAACAAAGATTATAGTCACGCAAGAGGCAAGTTGAGAGTACAAGAGCCTGACAGTTAACCCTTTGTTTTACTGCATTTCATTTATTTATTTTGTGTGTAGTGGTGTGAATGCATGCTATGGCATGAGTGGAGGTCAGAGAACAGTTTGCAGGATTTGATTTTCTCCCTCTACCATGTGGGTCCCTGGGATAGAACTCGGGTTGTCAAGCATGGTGACAAGTACATTTACCTAGTCAACTGTCTTGCTAGCCCTTTATCTTATTGCCCCCCCTCTGGTGAGGTATATGCACACATGGGGGGTATAAGGCAAGAGCAGGATGTCGAGCATCCCCTCTCTCACTGTCTATCTTGTTCTTTGAGACAGGGTCTCTTACTGAACATGGAGCTAGGCTGGTGGCCAGCAAATCCCAGTGAGCCACTGTCTCCACCCTCAGTTTTGTGGTTACACATGTGTGTGGTCACTTTCAGCTTTCTGCATAGGTACTGGGGATCTGATTTCACAGCAAGTACTTTCATTCGTTAATCCATCGCTCCAGCCACCTGACTGCTGAAGCCTTGACACCTGCAAAGCTGGCAATTTTTTTTTTTTTTTTTTTTTTTTTTTTTGTGAGCAAAGTAACGCCTACCCACACTTTCACGGAGAGGTGATAGGTTCTGTATCGTTTTCTGCTGTTCCAATCTTGTGACATCATGAAGAAAAGGGAAAGGAGACCTGGCCCTTCAAAGTTCTAGCTCAGTGGTCCACACCCAAAGCTTATCACATCACCTAGAATGCTGTCAAAAGGGCAGGAAGTGGGATCCTCCTGCAGAGAGCCCAGCAGGGAGGGGAAGCACTTTTCAATATTCATCTGAGGATCATCAACTTAGGGGCCTACCTGGGTTTTCTGGATACTTTAGACTTTGGTAACTTGCCTCATTTACCAAAAATTGAGTTTTCTGAAAGAGCAAAATAAATCATTGGTAAGAAAGCTATTTCTGCAGCTAGATACCTCAGTTTTGTTAGGGTTAGCCTTGGTGATGGTGGCAGCGGCTCTGGAATGTGCTAGAAGAGACATAGATCCTGTCTGCTATCTATAAGAATCTCCATATTTGACTGATTCCACTCCTTTTTTGTTGTCATTTACATTTTAAATATGTAGCTCAGGCTGGCCTCACGCCCATGAACCTCCTGATTCAGCCTTCAGAGTGCTAGGATTATAGATGTGCACCACCATGCTTGAATAATTCCAAAATGATAAATTTTCACTATGAAAGAGAGAATGAAGAAAACAGGTAATAAGTTGGAAGCTTTAGATGCCAGTCTACTGTGGTTTAGGAGTTCTCAGTTCACATGAGCATAGAGAGCATGGAGAGGTTATTGGTCATTCTATGGTGGGTTCTCAGTTCTTCTTTCTCATGAACACTCACAACACAGAGATTAGTTGCTAAAAGATTCTTTTTTGGTGACTTGGCCTGAATTAACGTGCTCTGGAGGAGCATGTCTCTAAAGGTCCTTAGGCTCTGGTGAATGTACAGAACAAAGTGGCCTGTCACATGTAAAAAGGTCATGGGTACTTTATGAGCTACTGAACAGAGCGCATTAAAACTTTATTCCGTGGCCAGACACCAGTGGTGAACTGACTCCTTTACAATACAAAATGTGTCATTCTATTTGTTTTTCATACCTAAAATAGTTTAAATTTAATAGTGCAGCTTGCTTTAATTAAATTATGCTAATAAAGAACATTAGCTGGTATTATTAATTCCTTTCTCAATGCCATTAAAGTCCAATTTGCTTGATCATCATCCTAAAACAACAAATATTCAAACCTAAAGTCATTTTGGTATGTTAATCAGGTCCTCATTAAAGGAAATTCTTCCTCGGCTTAAATTAGTGAAATATGCCACTTACAGAAAATACCTAAAAGAGAACTGTTTCATGGACAACACCACTGCATTTGAGGTTTATTCTAAATACAATATCTTCATTTAATGATATAAATACTGGTATATATATGCAGTGCCTATGTGTGTGACAGGTACTGCTCATCTAAGCTTTTAAAAATCATTGCTCCTTTGCAAAAACACAGTCAAGTGCCGCTTCTCTTTAGCTAGCTTACCATAATATAGGAAAAGTTAATAATATTTTATATTAGCTGTTTTCTTGTCACTGTGACATTGTACCTGACAGAAAGGACTTAAAGGAAGAAGAATTTATTGTGACTCACGGTTCAGGGAATGTAGTCCAGCATGGCATGGTGTAGGTGTGGATGACTGTGAAAGTGGCTCACAGAGGGGCAGCAGAAGCATGAAATGGATGGTTACATCCTGTGGGCATCAAGAAACAGAGCTTGGGCTGAAGCTGGGCTAGGCAATAACCCCTATGGCCCACCTTCCAGCCACCCACTTCCTCCAGATATGCCCTACCTCTTAAAGACTCCATGCCTCTGAAAATACCACCACCAGCTGGGGACCAGATGTTCAAACACATGAGCCTGTAGGGGATATTTCGAATGTAAACCATAACATACTTCTTAGCTGGGAATTCTGTAATCTAGCAACTTAAAGTGATTTCAGTGCACAGTTCATTTAGCACCCCATGAAATCAAATGAGGTGGTTAAAGTCCATGTGAAAAGAATCTTATTAACGATCATAATATGGGATTGGAGAGATGGCTCAGCAGTTAAGAGCTGAGCTGCTCTCGCAGAGGACCCGGGTTCAATTCCAAGCACCCGCATGGTGGTTCACAATAGTCTATAGCTCTAGTTCCAGCAGATCAGATGCTGTTTTTTGGACTCAGTGGACACTGCATGCAATGGTACATATGCATACAGGAAAGTTTTAAAAATAATCTTAGCATATATATATATGACAATAAATTTGAGCTTATCTCATTAGTACATACTTAAAATTTTTGTTAATTCTGATTAATGAGCAGGG
Source organism: Nannospalax galili (assembly GCF_000622305.1). Taxonomy (NCBI): domain Eukaryota; kingdom Metazoa; phylum Chordata; class Mammalia; order Rodentia; family Spalacidae; genus Nannospalax; species Nannospalax galili. The sequence goes on from NW_008346901.1 coordinate 248,907, forward strand.
AAAATGTGGCTTGTATACAATGCTTGAAAGCATGTTATGGCAGTTAAAATGCCATTTATTTGGCAAATATGATGTAAGTACCCACACATAAATTGCAGTTTATTAAGAAACCAAAAGGAATCGCTATCTAGTTGGACAGGAAATAACTAGGAAAATATTCTGATCTATTTTTTGAAAATTTTTTTTCCATAATTAAAAGCAGTGTCTCATCTACCATAATAGAAAGGATAATAAATCTATTGTATATCAAGTACACATAATAGTTTTCTTATTAACAAAAACTTATTTTATGACATAGTATAAATATGTAAGTACTAACAGAAGGAAAGAATAAATGACACATTGAAAAACTCAAGTTTGACTTCCAATAGACCTTCTACAGGATATCTTCCTTGCTCATTCTTGGTTTCTCACAAGATTATTTTTAAACTACGTCATCATACATGCACAAGCTTACTACAACTTATCTTCATTGAGTATCTAGAAGCTTTTTATTTCTAGAGACTATAGGGGAACTAATTTCAGTTAATTTAGTCCTGTTAATTTTTTTCTGTTTATTTTTAATGTTCATGAGATTGCCTTTGACATTCCCAAAATGTCCTGTATGAAGTCACAGAATTTGAATTCTTAGAATTTAGTACTTAGTTTTAAACACTATAACTCTCCTGCTTAGATGATAATATATCATTATGTTTCTGTTTTTCAACCAATTTCAAGGCAACTGAGTAACGTGGAACTAGATAACAGAAACCATCTTAAGCCTCACTGTCCCATGTTTTCTGTGCTGTTTCCATTTCACCCTTGTTAATTGAAGGTACACTTTCCAGTGAAAATCTCATTCCAAAATAATTTCTAAAATAATACGAACAAGTTTAGTGGAAATAGATTTTCAATGAAAAATAAAATTGAGCTTCGCAGGAGAATACAGTGATAACATTCAGATGAAATTTTAATGGTAGAGGAAGGAAAGGAGGAAAACAGAAAAACAGAAAAATGCCAAGCACCTTTAAACCACTGAAGACAAAGGTGCATGACTTACAGTGGTTAAAGAAATACCCTGCTAGTTCTTGTTCATTTTGGTGGCATTAGTAGGTACTCAAACAGTTTTCTGAAATTTCAAGTACCATGAGGAATTTAGCATCAGACATGATATGTGAAACAATTTGATTTTTATATCATTCATTCTCATGCTTTAGTCCCAGTAAAATTCATATCATTGGAAGATGAAATCAAACAATCTGTTATGAACTCAGAGGTTAAAGCATATTACCCAGCAACTCCTAATAGCAGAAATTAACATCAAGAAAAGATAAGAAATTATATGTTGTTCAAAAACATCATCAGGGGCTGGAGAGATGACTCAACAGTTAAGAGCACTGGCTGCTCCTGCAGAGGACCCAAATTTGGTTTCTGGTACCCACATCATAGGCAACAACCATTCTAACTCCAGTTCTGAAGGATCTGATGCCTCTTCTGACCTCCATGGATAGTGCATAACAAGGGAGCACTTACATACAAGTAGGCAATACACTCATACACATAATATAAAAATAATAAAGTATTTTTAAAAGAGCATCAGCACTTATGTACACGAAGTCATTTGCCTGATTTAAAGCCTTGATGACTTCCCATTAAGATAGAAGCTCCCACATTTGTGAGATATTTAACACAGTTTAGTGCTCAACAAGTCTGTATGCTCTGTGCTCGGATCACAGCACCAGTCTTTCTGAGAATTCTTGGGCTCTAGGAGCACCGTCAACTATTGTTTCTCTGATTCTCCTGAGTAAACCGTACTTGAGACCCTTTCTCTAATACCCTTCACTCTAGGGAACGCTCTTCTGCCTCTGGTGAATTGCGGCTCCTCAAATCACTGGATGTCTGTCACTCTGTGCCCTAACTGTCTTCATACAAGGTTCAGCCTCCTTTCCATAGCAGATGAGAAAACTGGCAGGTACGTGTTCTCTTCCTTTGCAGCAGGAATGTGGGCCCTTGTAGTGATCTGTTATGTGCTGGATTTTAGTCCCAGCAGTAGATATTTTTAGTTCTGGGAAAATTAGTTAACTATTCTTTGCCTTAGTTTCCAATTTTGTAAGAGTCACAAGACAGATGACATTAATTTCATCAGAATGTTATAATGACGGCCTATTTTAATATATACATGATGTCTACACCCATGAGAAGCAGTTCCAGGGGCGTCACTGCTCCACAGCTGTTAGTGACTGACACCCTGTGACCCTCTGGCCTCCATAGTCATAGCTTCTCTCATCCTAGGATTCCGCTCTGGGAAGCTGCTTCAGCCTACAGAGTGCGCATTCTCACTGTGTGGCATTGTCAAATAGATGTCAGAGAGCTAAGCTGCTGACTTGGCTGCAATCTTTTCATCGAAGGGACTCATGCTCCAAAGCCCTACTCTCAATCTGCATTGTCTAAGCTGACCCTTTGTGTTAGGGTGCTGCTGAGAGTGGAGTTGAGAAGAAGGATTATTGTGTGTGTGCAGTTGGGGTTCAGATTTGAATATATCATTCTCTGAAATGAGGTGGAATTTACAGAAACTAGTTCAATACCTAACAAAAATAATCTTCAATACTTTCTAAATGCTTTCCACAAACCCCATATCAATTCCATTAAATAAAAAGTAACGTGAATTATGTCAGAAATTATTGTTTTATTTATTTGCAAGCAGAAAGGCAACATTTTAGAAACAAGTCCTACAGGAATATCATTTCTCTAGGTGAAACAAATATTTTTAAAGACAAAAATAAAGTTGTCATTTCTACCATATGATGCACAAAATCATCGCCAAATAAAGTAACAAACTTTTTGACAAGGTCAGTTTTCATTTACTGAAGAAAATAATTTTGGGGCACCTTGGGTACAAATTTCTGGTTGTGGGGCCTCCAGCAAGAGAAATTAAAACAACAAATGAATATATATGTGTTCCTTTTTTCTTTTGCATAAATCTTTGGTTAAACATATTTAATGACTTACAAATGACTTTTCTCAATTCTGAATTTATATCTTGGGTGATATGATAATGTTGCTGTCTGGTAGCATTTATAGAATTATCACATGACAAGGATATATTTATTATTCAACACACATGAACTCATATTTAATATGCACCTCAAACCTTAAGGTATAATGCAACCAAGATAGGGTATTTGATTTTATTTCAGTTAAAGATTTTAAATTGGAACTCAATTGAAAATTAATTCTAAGTTAATTTTAAGCTATTGTAAAGAAATCCAATATTGAAATAGAAATACATTAACCTTTAGTGGTTAAAAGTTCTACATGCATATTTATTGTGCTATTAAATTCTATTAACACTTTCAATATAACATTTTCTTAATTCTTTGAGTTTTAAGCAAAATTTTCTTTCATTAACATAGAAAGTATTGAGACCAGAATGCTTTTCTTTCTCTGCAAATACCATAAGTGAGATGGTTTAATTTTGGAAATTTTATCTGAGTATTAGCAATTACTTTTAAAGTTGTTACATTCCCTTTCTAATTGGATTTAAGGTCTGATACATAAGGTAGAGCCCATTATGACACTGACATCAGGCCTAGGAACCTGTGTCTCAACAGGCAAAAGATCACAGGGGAGAGCCTAATACTGTTACTAAATAGATATAGTGCTAAAGCAACTCCTTGTGATTGGTTGTTATACCCACAGATTAATGCATCTCTCAACTCTCACCAGAGAAGCTTCCTTATGCAGCAGATGGTGATCAACACAGAAACCCCCATAGTGTAGAGAATGAGACTTCTGAGTTATTATCTCCGAATTTGATACCTTCTTCTCAAGGCTCAGGGATCATCGTGGAAGATGGGGTAGAAAGATTGTAAAAGCCAGAGGAAGTAGATGACCATAAGGAAACAGTTTTCCAGAAGCTGGTCAGTTACTTATAAGAACTCACTCACAGCAATGGTGACAGCATGCACAATTCCCATGCAAACTCAAACCAGGCAAAATCCCCGCATAGACATGGAGAAGTCGGTTATAAACCCTAATCCTACCTGAGGTACTATTGGAAAGTGATGTCTGCTGGCAAGGGAAGAATCAGTCTCCTTTAAAAACGTGACTCTTGGTAGGTTAGCCAGACTTAATCAGGCTCCAGTGAATAAAACCACATGAAAGATAATTTGGAAACACAATTTTGACTCTATAGGCCTTAATATAGATATAATTGTATGTGTTTATATGAAAATATATATTACATGAAATTGGTCAGGGAGAAAGAGAGGGGTTCAGATAGGGGAGGGGATCTAAATACAATAAAAACATATTGTATAAAACTCACAAAAATTCAATAAAAAGGGGAAAAAACATTGGTAATCTCATCTTGAAAACATCCAGCATAATCTATAAACTAATATACATACCCTATCAAAGATTAAATATTCAGGGTACAATGCAAAATATAAATCGATTAACAAGTTTTTAATGTTCTCAAAGATAATAGGGCAAACAGAAACTTTTATGGAATATTTGTTATTTTTAGGAATTTATATTGTTTCACTTAATACTTATGAAAGTCCTAATATCGATTATCCTCATTTTACAATAAAGACACATGCAAAAGAAGAGAGAAAGGAAGAGGAAGAAAGGAGGAAGAGGAAAGAGGGACGGCAGGCTCAGAGAAAAGACAGAAAAAGATAAGGCTATTCAGAATAAGAACAACTTATGCTGGACTTGAAAGATTCAGGAGGCTAAGTTCAAGGCCAGTCTAAACTACACAATGGAACCTTTCATAAATAAATAAATAAATAAACACACAAACTATCTTGCTACACTCAGTAATTTGCTAAGATAATATAACAATTTCCAGCAGTCTGGCTAAATGTGAATCTAAAATCCGTATTCACTATTTTAAATCTCCTTTCAAAAGTAGAGAAAGTGCAGGTCCCTTGGCACTGGAATATACTGCACTGTATGAATTGCCTTCAGCTCAGCATCAACCCAGTAGGAGCAAAACCTAGCAAGACTAGTGACATCAGGCACATTATAAATCACAAATGGATGAATTCCATGTGTTCAGGAGGGAAATCAGCTGCTTTTCTGAAACGAAGCTCATTTTGTTTGCTTCCATCAGCATCCTCTATGTCAGTTATGGAAACAATGCTCAGTAACTTTATCTGTCTCAGGCTATTTCCCAACTTGCACTGTTCCAAATTTCAGGAGCTTCAGTGCCCTTCTTTCTACCTGTTTGAATAATAAAATTGAAGTCCCTCAAGATGACAGCCCTTCAAGAGAAGAAAAAAAGTCACTACCAGCAAATGGCACTATCACAAAATGTTCTTGAGCATTCTTGAAGGGAGACGGCAATGGTGTTTAAATAGCTAGTGAACTGAATGTCGTGCGTTTTCTCCGGTGACAGTAAAAGCACAGTCTGCCCATCTAGCAGTCGTTGTTAATGATGACTAAGAAGGTCACATTTGACGTTTGCTCTGTGGTTATTCTGTCACTGTTTGAGATGATGCCTTTATTGCTAGGTAACTAGTTAAGGCAAACTACTTCAGAAGTTAAGCAAGAGACCATATTAACATATGTAACTCCTATAAGCTCTAAACGAGAAATAAATAAGAGGAGATAGAGAGATGGCTCTGTGCTTGAGAGTGTGTACTGTCAGAGGACCAGAGTTCTGTTCCCAGCACCCACATGGGGAGGCCTGCAATGGCCTATAACTCCATCTCCAGGGGAACTCAAGCAACCAGTATCTTATGTCTCTGGCCTCAGTGGGCTGGGCCCCAGAATGCACCTGTACAGACACACACAGATACATAAATTTTAGAACTCTAAAAGAACTTTTAAAGAAAGAAGTAAACTTTTAGTGATGCTTAATCATGTACCATGTGGCTTTAGATTGGGAATGTTCAGATTACCATTTTAAGGTGTTAGTTAGGGCTAGCATGAGCAAGGCTAATTTAAATTCAATCCCTCAGCATTGCCAAAAATTTTTTTTAAAAAGTTGAAAGACAAAGAAAAAGTGTTTCCTTATCTGTGGCAGGAGGGGATCAGAAAGAAAGGGAAACCAGTCTCATTCTTTTTGGTTTTGAAAAAAGTGGAGAAAAAGGTAAAGAGGGAGCGGTCAGTGTCTCCTGTGGCATCCAAAGTGACAGGTGTACATTCTCACCTGCCCCAGTCTGGCCACTATTGACCCTCTGTCATGCCAGAGAGAATTCATGGAGCATGGAAAATTGATAGTTTGACTCTAAGATACTGAGTTAATCCATTCACCTTTCGACAAGAGTGGTACATTTGCCTTAATCACAATAGTATCCAAAGTCTAAGCAGTTATTGCTCAGATGAGGTGAGCCACTTGAGTAGATTACGGTTACTAGAATTTAATCTGCAGAACTTTCAACAGATTTTGAAGGGAAGTTGTCACCATAAGTTTCCTCAGAGTTTTAGAGTTAAACAAAATACACTCTGGAATTGACAGTCACGTACTACGGTGACATTAATTAAAGAGATGATTGTTGTATTTATTTAAGAGAACTCAAATCATATGTGGCGACCTCCTAGGTATCCACACCTTGTGATCTCACACTCTTAAGGAGATGCACAAGTAAAACCTGGGTGCTAATATAGTGTAAAATAAGACAAATAGCTTGGGTGTCTTTAAGAACATTGAAAGGTCTGGAAATAAACTTTGAGATGTATCAATAAACAATTGACAGTAACAGAGCTGATCCTGAAGGAGCTGTGAGTCTTAGCAACAGGGAAGGGAGGAGGGTTGGTGTGACAGGAAGCAGGACGTGCAGTGTCCCTTCAGCGAGGCCCTGCAGCTGTGCAGGTAGGGCTGCACTGGAGCAGGACTGGTGAGAGGTCACTTTAGAGAGGTGAGCCAAGGCAGGCCCTTTAAATTGCTTAGAGCCATTAGAAGTTAATCTGGGGAAATAGGAAAGAGCCGTTGATGGGGTTTAAACACATGAGGCATTAGAAATATCACTTTGGCTAATAGGTAGAGGTTGGCTTGAAGGCGAGAACATTAGAAACCAGTTAGGAAAATATTATGATGTCCCTAGCTGTGCTGGCAGCCTGCCCTCAGAGAAGTAGAGAGAAACAAGATACTTCCAGACTACTGTGTGCAAAACCGCACACATTCTAGTAAGCACATTAAGCGGGCCAAAAAAGTGAAACTAAGTTTAAATAATATGTTGTACATAGCCAAATAGGTCCAAGGTATTTTCATTTTACTTGGTACAAAATGTTCACAGCATTAGTGAGATGTTTACATTTCTTTGTAAAATCCATTGCATATTTTAGACAGAACTGGATTCTAAGTTATTTAGAGACTATTTTAATTCCTATACCAAGTATCTTCATAATTTCTTGATCTTGACCTGTCTAGAAACTTTATTTTGTTTTAAATTTTATGACATTTATAATTAAAGGGGTTCACAAACCTTAACTGTCTTGAAAACTAGTTTTCTAGTAACTACTTGAGTTAGATTTTAATTTAAAATCAAAGTATGGAAATTGAATTTTCTGTTCTGAAGTCACATTAATCATACTCCAAGGAAATATTGGTTCCTGTATAGATCTTCATGCAGTAGAAAGGGATTATGAGGTGTGAAATATTATTTACTGTAATCCACTGAAGAATGTGTGTTTCTGTTTATTGAAATCTTTTCAAATGTTTTGATAATGTCTTATTTATGCTTCTAATGGTAAATATCTCCAAAGATTTCTTTTTCACTCAGAATATTAAGATGTTAAAAACCTTTACATGTAAAAAAACATACTTTTGAACTGGTTAAAAAATTTGGATATGGGAGGTTGGAGAAATGGCTCAGTGCTTAGGGGCACCTAATGCTCTTCTAGAGGACCTGGGTTTGATTTCCAGCACCCAAACTGAAGTTCATAAGTATCCTTTTCTCCAGTTCCAGGGGATTTGATGCCCTCTTCTGGTTTCTGTAGACATTGCACAACATGGGCATACATACATGCATGCAGGCAAAACACACATATACATATAAAGAAATAACCAAAAATTTTGATATGCATGAATCATTTCTTATATCAATATCTGTGTTTAAAATCATTAAAGTTTTCCTTTTAGTCTAATGAAATTATGTTTAGTTTCTTTTATTTAAGCAAAATGATTTTACTCATATATTTCATAATTATGAAAAAGTTGAATGCACTATTTTTTAATTTTCTGAAAAAGATGCATAAAGTATATTCAAAGTAACCTTTATATCATGTGCTTTTAAACTACTTCTGAATTAATTTTAATACAGGAAAATTGGAATTCAATAATAGGCTGAATTTCTGCTAGATAGATTTTTTAATATAAAAGTTAATTTCATTATGTGTTTACATGTATGTGTGTGCAAATATGTGCACATATGCAGATATCTATGGAGGCCAGAATAAGTTGTTGCAACTGGAGTTATATACAGGCTTTTGTAAGCTGCCCAACAATGGAAACTGAATCCAGGTGCTCTGAAAGAGCAGTTTGCATTCTTAACCACTGAGCCATCTTTCCAGCTCCTAGAGAAAATTTTAGAATAAATTAGTAATTCTTTAAATTTCCATCATTAAATTTGATAAATAATTGTCAAAAACACAGTTCACCAAAACTGATAGGTAAGAAGTATGCTATAAAATAGTTAATTTTAGCCCTTGCATTGTACTTATTACGCTAGACCTTTTCCTGAGGACTTAGACATATTAACTCAATACAGGTTATTGCACAATGGCATCATGATCTTTGAAAGTGAAAGAAGAAGACAAGCAGGAGTGACAAACACACAGCTGAAGAGCAAAAGCCGGGGTTTGAACTCAGCATTCAGGGACAGTGTCTAAAACGCTTGACTTCCATGTTATGGTTTCACCTTGGGCTGACCCTGGAGTTTGAAATCTTCTTTTGCATTTTTCCCTATATACTTTGGGTTTCAATGGCCATACTCAACATGTGTTATCTGTGCTTAGATGACCTTGCAAAGTGAGTTACAGAACAATCTATCTATCTATCTATCTATCTATCTATCTATCTATCTATCAAAAAAAAAATTCATCTATCTATCATCTCTCTATCATCTATATCTCTCTAATTCTTTATATATCATCTATCATCTATCTATCATATACCTATCTCTCACTCCCTATATCTATCTATATATCATCTATCATCTGTCTACAATCTATATATCTATCATCTATTACCTATCATCTATAATACACAGAGTTCAATTTTTGTTGACTGTGTCATATTTATCATGTCAAACATGAATTTTGTGAAAAAGAGTTTTTTTTATCAAATTGCAGTGCCCTAAGCCTCCTGAGTTCCAAATACACAAGATGGAAATTAATATTTAAAATGACTGAAATAGAAGCAAAATTTAGCCTTTAATAAGACCAACACTCAGCAAACTCAATAATATGATGTCTCTTAACTGTTACTGCCACCAGGTCTTTTCTCCAACATGACAGCTGCATGTTTCTACATTGCAGAAATAGCAAGTTATTCCTCAAAACCACAGACTTTCACCATTACTATATTTGTCACTGTTCAGACCACATCTAGAATCTTGTTTAGATGTCCTGGTTTGGGACCAAATAGACTTCATAAATTGAAACAACAGGATTATCTGGAATCTAGTCTGAATATTATGCCAGAAAAGAATGGTCGAAAAAGTAGAGAAAGGAAGATTCAATTGAAGACATAATATTATGAACTGGGTGTATCAAGTACAGGAAGGAAAACATTTATTCTAATATTTCAAAGAACTGATATAAGACTGATGGTTAAGAAATGCAGGCCAACACACAGTACTAGAGTTTAAGTGTACAAATGTGCTTCTTGTGAAGAAGGGAGCACTCCAGCCCTGAAGTGAGCAGCAGAGAAGGAATGGCCATGTCAGCTCTGGCTTTGTGGAACTCTACTTGGAGAAGGAATTTGTGTGAAAAGCTTTCTGAGGAGACTTTCTAATATCAGATTCTATCAATAAATCTTTTGAGTATCACACCTTTATTTTATTCTTTACATGAAAATTTTATTAAATGCCATTTTAGTTTAAGAAAACTAAATTTTTATAAATTTAGTGTCTATTATTTTTATGGTATTGGGGGTATTGTATGGTATGGAACCCAGAGTCTCACAAATGACAGGCAATGTTCTACCATTGAATTATTTGGTATCTTTTTAACTAATCAAATGTAAATATGTTATTAGAGAAATAAAATGAAATAGTTACTGTTTACATAAGCTTGTGTTTATAAATAAGATTTCATAGACACCCCCAAATTTATTTTATTTTCTATATCACACTGTAGAAAATTTTAAGATAAAAGAATAGTGAATTATTGGTAGAAAGTTAAATAATGGAACTGATTTAAGTATGCTTTTTGTACCTCTAAGGAATTTTTCACTGCTCACAACATCTGTATAATTAAAAGAACTTACTATTTACAATTATCTAAGTTTTATATTTCATCACTACCAAATCCTTTGTGGCAGATCTTTGAGGCAGAAACTTGACACACCTATACCTTTAACTGTGCTGAGATAATAAGAGTTTTAAACAGAGGAGCCAGGCTGTACTGCTTTTCAAAATGTACTCCTGAGTAAAGTCACTGACATCTCATTTTTCTTGAAGTTTGCATTTAATTTTGCCTATGAAAGATTTCGCTGGATTGAAACTGCCCATTTGATCTTTGCTAAGGGGACTTAAATCTTTTGAAACAAATGCCAAGTAAACTAATTGTTTTAAATGTACATGTTCAGCTGAATCTACATCTCAGATCTGACAGGCAACCTGTCAGTTTTTAACAACTGTTAGACTCAAAAAATCATATGTAGAAGTTCCCAGAATGTTGAAGGTGCTGGCTGCTTAGTACATAATGGAGTTTTTGACTATGTCTTCTGAGATGGAAGATAGTGCTCTCTCTAGTCTTAGCATGACATTGGGGAGGCCCTTCATTCCCTGGCTGTTCTAGACCTTTTCTCCTCCTCCTCCTGCTCCTCCTGCTCCTCCTGCTCCTGCTCCTGCTCCTGCTCCTCCTCCTCCTCCTCTTCCTCCTCCTCCTCCTTCTCTCTCTCTTTATCTGTCATCTTTCAATTTTTTACATTATTCCTCTCCTCAGTTAAAAAAAGAGTATACTGAAAATGCTGACTACTAAGGTATTTGCCTTTTATAGATTTTCTCTCTCCACTCATATCCTCATGAAGATATAATGTCAAATGCAGACCTAGTAGCAATGCAAACAAAACTTTCTGATTATAGATCAAAGATTATTTGTTTCTATGTATGTGATTTAAATAATTTAATGGAAAAACTATATCTAATCTATAAATTTGAAAACAAACATAAATTAATTCCAAGTTCATTTGTTTGAATTTTATCACTTAATCCAGCTTTGAGGAATAGAAATTATATTTAAACCAATTTAAGACCTGTTACAAATGCTTGTTTTATATCCATCTCTATATTTGTTTTTCTGTGTCTTTTTATGATCATGAATATGTACCTCTATGTATGTGTCCAACACATGTAAAGTAAGAAATAGTTCTGTGCAAGAGTGGGTGCGCTAAGCTTACCTGACCACATTTTCATATATCTTTAAAAATGGGTTTTGACAAAAATGGGTGATGTCTAATTAGAGATGTCCACATAACATTATTCTCTATACATTGACAAAATAGAACTAAAACTTGAGAAACAGCAAGGAGGGCAGAGTGAACCACAGCCTTTTGAAATACTTTTCTCAGGATTTATCCAACTGGGAACTTTCTGTTTTCCTTTGAGGTTATTCCATGGCAGAGAAAGGGGAAAAAGCAAAAATCTGTCACAGCAAACTTTATGTGTGAGGAAGGCTAACCCTGCCAAAAAGGTCACAGATCAGTGCCGCCCTGTCTTCCATTTTAATGGCCTATGTAGTCTTTCCTTTTAAGGAGTATTACAAGGGCCGGTGCAGACACATGAGGAGGAGAAACCCAGAGCACAGAACGAAGAGGTGTCTAGCTAATCATTAATACCAAAACGTTCACAGGCAGCGTATGTTTGAACGTTCATATAACTCTCTTGATTCTCCTTCCATTTTTTTCGGTCAAATACATACAGAGCAGCTAAGTCAGTGTGATACTGTCCTTTATTAGAAAGGATGCTGGATATGAATGTGTCTGTTTTCATCAGGTCAGAAAAACCGCCTATGTTTTCTGAGGCTCACTTTCCCATTGACACCAATCTTCAGTCAGGAAGTTGACTGACAGGCAGAAATCTGCAGCATGAAATAATTTCAGCAGTCTACATGGAAGGTACAAATTGTTAGATAAATAAAAATAAACAGAGTTTAAATCTTCACATGCATGGTTTTACAGTAGTAGAAAAGTCTCCCTTAAGAGAAAACTGGTCGAGAGAATAAAATTCTTTGACCTGGATCAAGACTCGCCTGGCTAAAGTTTAGACCATCCCTAGAAACGTATGTCACCTTAAGTCATGCTAAACACACGGGTGAAAAAACAAGTGCATTAATGAGATGCTGAACTTTTCCTGCCCAGAATCCCCACCCACCAAGGCAGTGCTTGCATTCCTTAGCCGTCTTGTGGCCCCTAGTTCATCAGGTGTCTGATTTCCATGCTGGGTTAAATGGCCTGAGTTTTTCTCTTTCTTCCATTCTCCTTCCAAGGGCTATTGCTGAGGTTTGCAGTTTGCCTGCCCTGGAAATTTTTATTTAAACTCTAATAAAATTGTCCTAAGGCTTCCATTTGAGTTCATTCTTAAAAAGAATCCTAAGAGGGGATCCCTGCATCAGTGGATCTCTGATTAAGGGTTTCATACTTGCAAATAAAAAAACATTATGACACAAGTCTGCTCTTCAGGAAGTAAATGTGTAGGTAAGAATGAAACTTCTCATTATCAGTCAGATATAATTTACATTGATAGCTAAATACCTAAAAAATAGATCTTTAGGAATAAACATACGCTGCAAGGCAGAAGATATTATCATAATGTAGATAAAACTCACATCTCATTTTTTTACCTTAATGCAAATTACTTTCAAAGCTATTTTCATATCAAGTACTATAAAGGCACTATACTATAGGTTATGAAATTCTAAATTATTCAAAATTAAATCATATTTCATGTTTGATTTTATTTTGAAATTTATTTATTTTTTATGTTTTTTTCAGGGGATGTTGTGGGTTTTGATTTTGTTTTGATTTTTGAAACAAGGTCTCACTATATAATCCTAGCTGGCCTCTGTAGACCAGGCTGGCCTCAAACTCACAGAGATCTCCCTGTTTCTGTCTCTGGAGTGCTGGAACTAAAGGTGGATGCCACCATAACTGGCCTGATTTTTTTTTTTTTAATGTGAATGAAGTGTTTTTGCCTGCATGTATGTGAGTGCACCATATGTGTGCAATGCCTGCATAAACCAGAAAAGGGCATCAGATCCCCTAGATATGGAGTTACAGATGGTTGTTCTAGCCTCCAAGTGGATGCTAGGAACTGAACTATGGTCCTCTGCAAGAGCAGTCAGTGCTCCTAACTCCTGAACTATCTCTGCAGCCCCAAATTGCTTGATTTTAAACACACACACACAAAAATATGACCTCTACAATGGTGGAGATGGCCTTAGGGAGAAAATGGCAGAGAACCCAGGAATTTGTGTATTACATCTGGACTAAGGCTGGCAGTATCTGTCTACAGAGGATGGAAAACAAGTGGTCCTTGTTTCTGAAGCTTCATCCTATCTGGAAAACGGGGAGGGGGGGGGGATCTTCTTTTGCCACCCAAAGCAAGTGCTTTAACACTATAGTCCTTCTTTGTAATTGGTAAAAGATACTTTTAACACATACATAAGTTTAAATAGTGATAATTTCTTATAATTATAGGTCACTTTTGACTTTCCTAAAGGACATAAAATAGACAAGGCTGGACTGTGGGTGCTGAAGGGAAATATACACAAGAAAGTTAGAATTAACTAGAAGCTTCTGTATCTTCTTTCTTTTTAAGGTAAATATCCTGTAAGAACAGCCCTCCAGGATGGCAGAGAAGTGGCTGCTCATGTGGTATGCTTTCAAAGTCATCTACAGTCCAAAACATTTCTATCACCACATTGTGATGTTGCCAGAAAAATTTCCCCCATTCCTTTAGACAATAATCTCTGAGATGTTCAATGAAATGCAAATCCCTATTACTTTTATTTGCTCTTCAGGCTGCTTCAGGCTGAAGTTGAAAAACGAAACGAAACAAAAAAACCTGAGGTTCAAAAATAAAGGCTGTTGCTAGGAGCAAAGCAATACTTTGTAGAAGAATCCTGGGGACAAAAATGGATGACAGTGAGAAGGATGAGAGGGATGAAAAGAGACCCAGGCACAGACAGAGAGCATCAAGTTTACCATGATCTTAGTCTATACAGGGTTCAACATTCCTTATATAAACATTACGGCATGTTTCTTCCTCTTTATAGCTGCCAAAGCAAGTTATATTTTAGCACTCATATTATTTGCATTATATAATTCCTATACTTGGTGCTGGTTATATATGAATTGTCTTCTGCTAGTTTTATTTAATTTTTGAAAGTATTTTATTATTTTTATTTTTTGTATAAGAATGTGTTGCTTGAATGTATGTAAGTGCACCCTTGCCATACAATACCTACGGAGGTCAAAAGAGGGCATTGTGTCCCTTGAACTGGAGCTAAGGACAGTTGTTAGCTGCCATATGGGTCCTGGGAAAGGAATCCTGGTCTTCTGCAAGAGCAGTCAGTGCTCTTAACCACTGAGCCACCTCTCCAGCCCCCTCTGCTTGCTTAGGCTCTGTCATACTGCAATCACATCTAGCTGGAGACTCACAGGTAAGTACTATATGAGTATAGAAATGCATGAATAAAACTCGTACAATGGGTGTGGTTATATTGATGGTAGCAAACATGGAATAAATGTTACTCACTTTCAGATAGTCTAGGCAAGGGTCTAAGACTGCTGTTTAGATCACTTCACTGACTAATGGCCTCGCCTGCTGCTATTAACATTACATTATCTACTTGTGGGGTTTGTTTTTGGCTTGTTTTGTTGTTCAGCTGTCTTCCTGATTAAACTTTACATTGAGGGGTGATAACGTTCAAACTTAACTTTTCAAAAATCTTTTTTTTAAATTTGTTTTTATTGAATTTTTTGTGTATTTCATGCAGAATATCTCAAACACTCTTAATCATTATACCCCCCATTGGCCCTCACCACAGTCCCCCCACTGGAACCCGTATACGCTGTCATCCATGCTAAGGCCCACTGTGTCAAGTCAGGGTCCTCAGACATTCCCCAGCACAAGTCCATCCACTGAGGTCTAGTCAGCCTCTCCAGAGTCCCTTGTTTATAACATCTTTACTAGCGTCTTCGCTATCTCCTCCTTGTTTCTCTACTTCCAACAAGATGCCCAAATCACATCACCATTTCCAACCGTGTCCAGCGTTTTATGCCAAAGAAGCATGAAAGAATATTCAAAGAATAGAAAGAGAAGAGGAAGGGAAGGAGAAAAGAAGGACAAGGGCTGTAAATAGAAATGCATCTCTAGGGGCTGGAGAGATGCTCAGCAGAAAGACCACCAGCTGCTCTTGAAGGACCCAGGTTCAGTCCCCCAGCACTCACATGGTGGCTAACAACCACCTCTAACTCCAGTCCCAGGGCATACGATGCCCTCTTCTGGCCTCTTTGGACATTGCATGCATGGGTTCACTTAAAAAACATGCAGGTAAAACTTCCATAAATATAAAAATAAGTAAAAAAATAAAAACTTAAAAATAAATACATTTCTAGTCACTTATTTTTTTTCCTGTATTGGCAGTTATGAGTAAGTGAGCTTGGCACAGTATCAGTGCTTTAGTTAACTAGTCATTTAGTGAGATGTGGGCACCTTGAGTTGCTGTGCCAGGTTAGGCAGGTTGAGGATTAGACAGGAGCAGTGCTGATGAAGAGGTGAGAAATCACACACCAGGAGGGGATACATCTTTCATCTCACTGTAGCTCTTAGAGAATGGAATTCTGTGTAAGGCTGATTCTAGTATTCAATCAGTTTAGCAAGCTTGACTATTAATATACTTCTCCTGGGGTGTTCTATCCAAGGTTTTGAAGAGCTGGAGCTACATTTCATAAAATAATTCATTCATGCTACTCACATAATACTTATTTCAACTCTGCTTTTAGTCATAAATATTGAACAAGTCCATCAAGTCATTTGGAGAGATGATTGAGAAACCATTTTGTCAAGGTCCGCGCTTTCATGGGACATTAGCCATGCATGGAGCTACTGTCAGAAAACACCCAGGAGCAACTTTACTCAGTGGGTCTCTGGAACAGCCCTGCGGCTCCCTTCTCTTTTATGGCAGTGCTATTTTCCTTGCTCCACGTCCTAGAAGGACATCAAACTTCTGTACACTGGACCACTTTTGTCAAACTCACTCACAGGAGCACATGGCAGAATACTCATAAGATGAAGCCTTTGTCTTATTCTTGTTTCTTTTCCCCAGCCTGTAGCACCTACATGAGGCAGGGCTCAATGGCTGTTGGATGAGTTTCCTTGTGATTGGGAATGCTTACGCCTGCAGACGCTGATTTCCCCAGCACTCTGACACAGCTGCCAAGCAAGGACTGCCCAAGTACGTTTGGAAAAGGTTCCTAAACAAGGAACTGATGGTTCGTTCACAAGTCAACACCAGAAGTCTCTCAGTAGGAGACCTGTGTAAGAAGTGATGTGGAGTGCCCAGAACAAGTTTAGAAATATGGGGTGAACTGACTTCCTGCTTTCTTTGGAAAGTGTGTTATGGTTCTTTGGAGACGCCAATGAGCCCACTGAATAATCGAAAAGCATAGCATGGGGGTGGAAAGACACACAAGACACATTTTTCTCCTTGATCTTGGCTCTCGGGAGATTTGGAGAGTGCCGTTTTATCATTTAGAAAACCCCTCCAGTGTTTGGCCCCTACCATCCAAGCAAACCGAGATAAATGCAATTAGAACTGGAAAACAAACAGATAAATACAAACTGTGTAAGTCTCTGGGGAAAACAGTCTAACTTCGGTGCACTTTCGAAATACGCCTCTGAAGTTTTACAAGATTTGTGCAAGGACAGAAAGAATGTTCCCATGCTGGCAGCAGGGAGCCAGGGGATGATTCCGCAGTTCCTCTCACGGAGGTAAAACCAGTCCTTTGCAGCCTTCAGCAGTGCTCGGGATTCAAGCGCATGAGAAGAAAGAAAATAAGACAGTGTGTCGCCTCCGTGGAGGGCTAAGAAAACCTCCTCTCATTTCTGCTAGGAGAGGAAGCTCCAGGTATTGCAGAGAACTCTGAAGTATAAGGCAGGCTCCCCAGAGACTTAGGACACTTCAGATTTCATTAAATAATTGAATCAAGTACTTGGTTGCCTTTATTTCAATCTGGAAAGCGATGCTTACTTCGTGCTTCTTAATTAGTTGTTCAGCAAGTGAACTAAATAACTAGTTAAAAAATGAGTAAAGAAAAGGATGGTCTAATTTTTATTAGTCTCGGAGAAAAATGTCCTCTAAATTTATATGACTCCTTTTGGGTTTAAAAAAAGGAAAAAAAGAAATCTATGTAAGGTAGATATGATTAATATGATGATAAGAAAGCATCACCATAAATAAAGACCCCAGGCTTTTCCTCGGCTCAAATTTGGTAAAGTGCCTCTGAGAGGAAGTCAATATGCTTGGAGAGCTCTTACAAAGTAACTGGGGAAAAAATCTGTGATTTGAGTAATATTGGCAGATATGTGTTATTTTTTTCTGAAAATATTTATGTGAAAACACTGTCCTGTTTATATTTGTGGAGCTCATCCATTCTCAACCCAAAGGAAACAATGTTTAGAGTAGTAATCAGGAACTCAAAAACTTTCATTACAGATATAGACACAAACACACACACACGCACACACACACACAGCACACAGAAGGGGGCCAAGGGGAAAAAGAAGCGTTGTATAAGCTAAACACAAACGAAGGATTCTTTGTGAGCAAAGTTATTAACTCAGATCACTTAAAAAGTATGACAAGAAGGGGTTGGAGAGATGAGCACCGGCTGCTCTTGAAGAGGATCCAGGTTGAATCCCAGCACCCACATGGCATCTCACAACTGTCTGTAACTCCAGTTCCAGGGGATCTGATGCCTTTTCTTGACTTCCACAGGCAGTGCATGACATGGGTACAACTACATACATGCAAACAACACACGCATATGTACACAAAAATAAATTAAATATCTTTTTAAAAAAACAAGAAAGCTCGAAAGACAAACGTATTTGGCCTGTTAATAAAGTTCTGTAAAATCAGTACCTGCATAAACACTAGTATGTTTTTGAAAGTTTTAATGGTTTCACCATTTTCATTCATAAAAAGTCACAAAAATATAAAATATGTAGGATTCTTGACCAAAATATTTTTATCAAAATTAGACTATAAAAGGAAACTCCTGACTTTTGCTATAATCTTAAAACAATATGGGTATGTTACAGTGACCAGCAGGGAGAGTAGTAAATACACAGAAGCCACTCATTCTTGAAGGAATTCATTGGTTGCATAAACTTCAGTTCAAATCACACAAGGTAGGTAGGATTTGAGCAACTAAGAACGTGTGTGTGGGTGTGTGTGTGTGGTGTGTGTGTGTGTGTGTGTGTGTGTGTGTGTGTGTGTGTGTGTATGTGTGTGTGTGTGTGTGTGTGACTGGGTGTGGATGCTCCTGATTGTGCCAGAGGTCAACCTTGATGTCATTCCCCAGGATTTGTCCATCTTGTTTGGAAACAGAGCCTCTCCCTGGGACCTGGAGTTGGTCGATTAGGCCGATTTCCCCAGTGAGCTGCCTAGCACTGGTACTGTTAGCACATGCCACCATGCCAAAATTTTTATCTGGGTTCTGGAGATTGAACTCAGACCTTATTTCTCAAGCTCTGTGCAGCTCAGAAGCCTATGAAAAAGAAAGCATTCACTATATTCTGTTTCAGTTAACACCACATATGAAGTGCTTCATGATATGAAAATATACAATTTTAATGAAAATGTGAGCCATATAAAGCTAACAGACTAGACAGAGCAAAAATAACTCATTTTAGATAATACTTTAATATGCCGTAGAGGCAATAGCGCAATTTATTGGGGGAAAATTATTTATTAATTGGTGTTACTAAATGGAATTCTTTATTTGAGAAAAAACAAAATTTATAAAGTAATTAAATTACTAGCTGTTGTTTCATAAAATCCGTGTTTGTAACAGAATATCCTGTATTTCAATTTATACGTTGAAATTTAATTATCAGCAAATGTGACCTGATCAATAGGGGTGGCCTGCCTTCAGGCTGTGGCTAAGCTTCCAGGGCTCTGCCCATGAGCAGATTAGTGCCCAAACACCAGCTGGAGTGGGTCTCTCGCCCTTCCACTGTGTGCCAGGGGCAGCATTTACAGCATGTCAACAGTCACGGAACCTTGCCAAACACTGAGCGTGCTGCTCTGTCATGGACTTTTCAGTTACTATAAATAGAAGAGTATATTTATGCTCCTTTTTGATACTTTGGCAGTTTCATACATATATGTAATGATTTTTGGTCTTTTAGCCACCATTACCCTCTATTATCTCCTTCCTCTCCCTTTGAACCTACTCCCCTTTCCAGCAAGGCTTCCTACCATCATCTCTTTTATTGTGATCCAGACTTTAATTAGGATTGCTGGTCTAAGTAAGGAGTTCTTTGCTGGAGTGTGAGGAACTTGTAGTATCTACACTACTCAAGAAAGAATCCCTTCCTTCCCCAGGGACCATTACTGCCAAGAGTTCTTCAGGAAGGGATGGGGCTGTGGAATAGCAGTTTCCTCCAAGCACAACATTCTCTCTTGGAGAGAAGCTCCTTAAGACACCAGGAGGGGAAACATTCCATCCTGCAGGGCAACTGGTCAATAGCTCAATAGCTTCAGGAAGTTCCTGATACTGACCAGCTTCACTAGGTCCCTCCCTCCCCAAGTGTATAAGCAGTAAGAACTGTTGAGAGACACTGACCAACTAAACTGCTTAGGAGACTGTCAGGTAAGCTGAGCTGCTTAGAAGAGACCCAACAACCTGGGCTGCCTGAAAGAGACACTATAGCCTGTCATGCCACCTGCCAGCTGTGTCATGAGCTCCAGGTTAAAACTTATTGATTTACTAAGTTGAACTTTGATGGTATCTTTGCTTTGGTCTGCTGTCGGTTCCCTGTCTGTGGTGAGTAAACCTTTGTTCATATCTCTTTAAGAATAGTGTCACATGGGGCTGGAGAGATTGCTCAGTGGTCAAGAACACTGGCTATTCTTGCAGAAGACCAGGTTTGAATCCTAACACCCACATGGTAGCTAACAACCATGTATAACTTCAGTTCCTGAGGATCCAACACCCTCTTCTGATCTCCGCGGCCATTGCAGGCATAACACTCATATACACAAAATTTTAAACAAAACAAAACAAAAAAAGTGTCATACAACATGGGCTTCTCAAACCCTTTCCCATGCAGGATGTAGACAGTCCCCGTCCTTCACAGGCCTCGTACAAGCAGGCATAGCTGCTGTGAATTCATGCGTGCAACACTCATGTCATGTCCAGAAGACAGCCACATAGCAGTCTTCTCCGTGCTCTGGTATTCTTTCCGTTTCCTCTTCGTCAGTGGGGGGGGGGGGGGGGGGGCGTGGTATAGATGTCCCACTTAGGGTTGAAAACTAAACAGTCGATTCTTTTAACCTATTCTCAGCTTTGACCAGTTTTAAGTCTCTGTACTAACCACCATCCATTGAAAAAAGAAAAAAATAAACAAGATAATTAAAGCATCTCTGACCAAGATTGCTGAGAGCAGCCCTCATCTCTGGGTGTAAATGGAAGTATTATAAAGCAGTTTGACAACTTGGTCATCTAGGGAAACCACATCTTGCGCCTATGGACTTCCTAAGCCACAGACTTGACTAGGCTTCCAGAACCAGTTCCATGAGTTTCCTGCTTTGAGGCAGGCCTCAAATTCAATCAGAATGTAGTTGATTACCCAGATAATAGTCATTCAACTATTGTCAACAGTGAGCACATCTGTCTGGCAGGTTGTTATTGTAGTTGACAGGATTTATGGATGTATAAGACTATTGATGACTTTTCTCCTCCAGAAGCCTGCAGGGCACTTTCCTGCTGCAAAAGCTAGCAAGCAGGTAGATGGCTTCAGGCTCATAGCTTGATTTCTCTATGTCTTGCATTCGAAGTATGTGATGAGCACAAGAAAAATAGCAATAGCCTGTATTTGGCGGGGGGGGGGGGCTTCTGGGGCACCCTGATCAATAATTCATAAGAAGGAATTCTACACCTGGCACTGGGAATTTTGTTTAATGACTTATGGACTTTGGGAGGAGCATTATGCATTAAGTAGCAACATCTGTCAAAGCAGCAGAAATGAACTGACACCAATTCTGTTGGTAACTCACATTTTAGTGAAGTTTCCCACCTGTCTAATGTCCTGATACTCCTAGAAATAGTGCCAAATTTTCTTTACACCCAAAATAACTTTGAAAAGTATCTTGCGTTGATTTACCTTTAGTTGACCTAGCTTTATGAACTGAGGGATTATGCTCTAACCTGATCAAGAATGATACAGAAAAAAAGATGATGGATGCTCCAACTAAAAGATAAAATTGATTGAGATAAATATTTGCAAGTGAGTTACACTGTGAGTCTGGTCTTTTTCCAAATCCAGAATGAAGAAAAATAGCCTGAGGAAAGAGTTCAAAAGTTTAAGCCTGTCCAAAACTTTATCAAGTAAAATCAAGATATAAACAATAATAAGTAAATAAATAAAATTCTGTCCTTGGATCCATAAAGAAGGCTGATTTTTGCCCTGAGCAAAGACGAGTGTAGATACTTAAGAGATGCTTAACATACTTAAGAGGTGCTAAACTTTCCCAGAAATGTATAAAATGGAGTACTTTGTTAAAATGTATAGCTGCATTGTGCTTGCACCTAGGATTGCCTAGCAATCCCTAAGATTGTAAGTAGCTTTCTTCCACAGTGCTCTGGATGAACAGTATCCATATTCTGGAAATTGATATTCTTTTTTCTGTAAAAAGCTTATATTCAGAATAGAGAATTGATCTTTCCAAGACACTAGAGATCTCAAGAGAATTTCTGTAATCTTGGTCCTTCTAAAGGTACAAAGGAATATATTATTCAAATGAGCTCTTTGAAGCAGGAGGGTCCCAAGTAGGGAGTCTCTTCTGAGTGTGAGGCTTGAACAAGGGCACAAATTTGTGTTCTGACCAAGACCCGCTATGTTGCTATTCCTGACTGATAAACCCTATTCAATCTTTGTAATTAATTATGGAGCTAGGACAATATTAAACTTGCAAGGACATTATAAATACAGTGCCTCAACGGAAGACTAAGAAGGGGGTGTAACGCTAAAAGACTCATCAGCCACGATGCAAAGCCCAAGTGAAAGACAGGGGACAAAATGGCTCTGTGACAGAGCACTGATTGCTGAGTAGTCCAAGCCAAGTTTGACCAAGCCCTCTGGGACTCCTTCCTCCAGAGCCACCATTAGTTTCTCTACTGCTCACAATCATTGGAACTATAAGAGCTTCTGAGAGTGTGATA
Organism: Nannospalax galili; assembly: GCF_000622305.1. Taxonomy (NCBI): domain Eukaryota; kingdom Metazoa; phylum Chordata; class Mammalia; order Rodentia; family Spalacidae; genus Nannospalax; species Nannospalax galili. Next base: position 271,516 of record NW_008346901.1, read on the forward strand.
GTGGATTTCAGGTACATCAGCTGAAGGGCCCAAGTCTGTTGCCTCCCTGTGCTGTGGGTGGGGTTGTGACTATCAACCTGATTAAGAGATCCCCAGGTTAGTAAACCACATTTATGGGTATATCTTTGAAAGTATTTCCAGAGATGCTTAGTATGTGGGACAGCAAGAGAGGAAGGGAAAGACTCACCACAAACGTGGGCAGCATCATCCCACAGACTGGGGTTCCAAATGGGACAATTGCAGAAGCTTGCCGTTTTTCTGATGCAACTGCATCTGTCATTGCCGTCATCATCTATGGTCATAAGACTATGGTTTCGTCAGCCTTTTGATGGGGACTAACATCTAAGACTCTTCAGAAAGTTTTCTGAACTTTGGTCTCTGACTGGGACTATATCATTGATACGTTTTGTTCTGAGCCCTCTGAAGTTTTGGACTCAACAGATACGGTGTTCTCTGAGTCTTCAGTGTGCTGAAAGCCATTTATGTAAACTAATCTAATAAATCCATAGATACAGATATGGATATAGATACACAGAGGATGTCTGTGAGAGACAAGAGGAAAGGAGAAGAGAGGAGAGAAGAGAAAGATTAGAAGAAAAGGGAAGAGAAGATTCTATTTGTTATGCTCTTCTAGGCATATTCCCCAGTCATGTGTATTTGGCTATGTTTACAGCACCACACATCAATTCACTCCCACTGAGTAGGCTTTAGGTCCAGTTAGGTAGCTGTTGATTACCCCCAAGTTAAAAGTGTCACTACTGCCCCAATATAGTTTGCTGGGCCAGCCATTGTTATTTTTAGGCCTTAAAGCTGGTGCTAAACCATTGATTGATGTTCTGCCTTAGGGACTTCCACAGTGTCCTCCAAAACTATGAGAGCTAGCCTTCAAGGAAAGTAGCTTTCCAGTCAGTTCCAGCTCCATTGCTCCAAGTCCTGTGTCCAAAGTCTGTCCTGTCTTCAGCAACAGGGTCTTACCTTCAAGTTCTGGGAAGCAATCAAGGACTGTGGCAATAGTCTCTTGGAACAACCTGGCCAACAACTTGAAGGGAATTTTCTCCTGTCTGGCACTGGTTCTTGGCTGGAGAGGTCATAGATCTTAGAGAAAACCCCAAGGCTATCACATCCCTGGACAAATGTAATTTCTTACTATGTGCTAAGTATGAATCCTTATATTTACAAACAAGTATACCAATCACTACTCATCAAAGAAGCTTCTTTTATAGCAGACTGAAATTATTACAGAGTTCCACAGCTGGGCACACACAGACATTACATGTCTGTGAAATGCCCATCTCTAAGTGGCCCATCTAACACCTAAGACTCACAAACAGTGGAACAAGGGTAAAGAGAATACTTATGCACCTTACAACATTCTTCGATGAAGCTCCTTCATGCAACAGAGGACAATGAACTGAGGGCTCAGGGACCATTTCAAAAGAGGGGCAGAAAGATTGTAAGGGTCAGGGGAGGGTGTGCATGAACACACAGATTCTTACAGGCTATTGGGACCTTGCTCATATGAACTTACAGCAATGGAGACAGCATGCACAAAACCCATGCACTCTCAAGCAGACAAAATCTCAGCATGTTACTGTGGAAATGGACAGCGGGCCCAATTTTAGCTGAAGAACTCTTGGGCAGCTGATTACTACTGGGTAAGGAAGAGCTGACCTTGTTTAAGGGAATGATTATAGACAGGCTGACTAGACTCCAGTAGACAAACTTGTACTATGGGACATCAGGGGACACTAATTTAATTCTACAGGCCTTAACATAAATGACAGAATGCATGAAATCCAGTGGAGGGGCTATAGGACCATGCTGATGGAGAAGGGGGTATGAAAATGATTAAGATGTTGTGTATGAAATATGCAAAAATTCATTTAAACCGTACAAAAAATGAAATATTCTCTAAACCTACCCACCTAAAGGAAACTTATTCTTGCTTTAGTGCATCATAAATAGTTCACAGTACTCATCTCTTCCATGTAGAAATATTTGTTTAGAATCTCTGTCTCTCTCTCTCTCTCTCTCTCTCTCTCTCTGTATTTATTGAATTTTTGTGTATTTCTCTCTTATCAGGCTGTGAGACATTTGAGGAACATTTCTGCTGTAATTTACGTACAGGCTGAGTATGTTCTCAGGATTTATGGACTAAAATATTGGGCCCCATGTGGTAATGTTGCAGTGGTTAAATATTTAATAGAAAAAAATATGAGGTCATGAGATGCCTCCCTTATAAGAGATTAATGTGTGTGTCTCTGGAGCTTTAGACTGCTTGATGTAAGTAAGTGATTATGAAGCATGTTTATTTCTCATAGTTTGGTCTCTTGCTTCTTGTCTCATCATGGGACCTTGCCTCCTCTCACATGATTCTGTCATGCAATTACAGAATGTTGTGAGGAAGCCAGAAGATTCTCACCAAAACCAAGACCATGTTCCTAGATGGCCAAAACTGGCACCTAGACAAAACCATTTTCCTTATAAAGTACCCGTTCTATCGTTTTAGCAATGGAACAATGGAGAACAAAGAAACACAAGGGCTTAAATGAGTTTATGCCTGAGATCATGTGCTAGACTAGAGTGGCTGAGTGTCACTTTGGTAGATTAATCTCTTAAATTGGCGTGTGCATGTGTGTGTGTGTGTGTGTGTGTGTGTGTGTGTGTGTGTGTGTGCTGAGTTTATGTCTACCTAAGGATTGAATCCAGGACCTCATACATGCTAACCATGCACTTTACTGCTGAGCTACAGCTCTTGATCCACTTGGATAGTCTTCTTATCAACTGAGTTTACACATGTTCATGCTTTTTATTTTATGTGTATGAGTGTATTATCTGCATATATGTAAGTGCACCCATGCCATACAATGCCCACAGAGGTCAGAAGAGGGCGCCATATTCCCTAGAACTGGAGTTACAGATGGTTGTTAGCCACCATGTGGGTGCTGGGGATCAAACCCAGGTCCTCTGTAAGAGCAGCCAGTGTTCTTAACTGCTGAGTCCTCTCTCCAGCCCCTTTCTTCATGCTTTTAGTAGGTCTTACAACCTCAACTGACTATAAACTCCTTGAAGACAGAGAACTAGTTATTATATGCCTTTAACTTTTGTTTGTTTGTTTGTTTTTGGTTTTTGAGATAGGGTGTCCCTGTAGCCCCAGATTACCTGGAACTCACTATGTAGACCAGGCTGGCCTCAATCTCACAGAGATCAATTTTACTATAAGTTACAAAAAAAAATGTAAATGATTCCAGAGGTTTGTTTTATTGATTCATGTAGGACTTATGTTTTTGCTATATTTACTATATGATTAATCTCCCCAAAATATGCATTCATGTATATGTTCCTATATACACATATGTGAAGACAGGGATAATTATTATTTAGATACATAGAAATCATTATAAGTAGAATAATAACTTTTGAGCCATTTAAAAAAAGTTTTAGATCCAGATTTCTGGCCTCTTTAATGCACATTCCCTAAGATAATCTAAGACATGCACTTTTATAATCACAAAATTGAGAATAAGAAAGTTTAATATTGATGAAATAATAATGAATATTTTAAAATTACATTCAATGATTTTGCTAATAATGAGTATTATTACACTTCAGACCCAAGATCCCCCAGGAGGTCTCACACTGCATTCAATTTTCACTGCACTGGTTCCCTCTTAATGTGGAAGGAGTCTCCATTCTTAAAGCAACAGAATCATTTAGTGCTACTTGACTGCATGCAGTGGAGCAGCACTTACACAGAAAGCACTGGCTGTATGTGTGCATCCACACGTACAGCCATGAATCATAGAGATACCTAAAGGCTGTGCTGAATTATTTTCTCCTGTTTGGGGAATTAAAGTAAAGCACTCATTGGTGTTCGACATTTTAGTAACAAATGACCCTGTATTATTCTAAAAATATGATTGACAGTCCAAGTGCAGCGCATTCTTATTCTTCAAAGAAAGTAAATTAATTTTTAATGACATTATCAGTGTGTTCTAACCTCTCCAATTGGCTGACAGAACACATACATCACAATTTTCGTGAGTTACATATAATAGGAAATTCTCAAACTACACAGTTTAAGAATAGCGAGGTGTGGGAGTCCGAGATCTAGGTTTGCTTGTCTGGTGAAGGGCCTCTGCTTCTAGGATGGTGCCTGTTGTATACTCTCTGGTGTTGTTAACACTGTCTCTCCCATGACGGAAGGAATAGAAAGTGCTAACTTGCTCCTTAAACCACTGTGTGAAGCAGTAAACTATCCGCAAAGGCAGAGCTCTCATAATTGAACACCTCCTAAAGGCTCCACCTCTTGGCACTTGCCCTGGGATCTGTTTCTGTATGAATTTGCAACGTGACACATACATACAAGCCACAACAGCAGGTGCCTTGGCTAGGCTCTCTCCTAACTGGTAATCTCCACTTGCCTTTTGTGAAAACCAGACCCTGTACACTGAAAGTAATCTCAATACCCACCTCCATTCCCCTTCTTCCCCATAGCTTATTTCCCAAGTCTAAATCACTTAGACTGGTGGAAGGTCCTAGGAATTCTTCTAGATCATTGTTGATGGCTGTTGCTATGGCTGGCATGGAGAAATAAAGGAGATGGATGGAGAGTCTGAATGAAGGTTATAAGTGCATCTCACTTGTCATTTATTTTGCTTTTTTATTGAATTTTTGTGTATTTTATATAGAACATCTTAATCATTGTTATACCCCCTTTCCCATTGACGACTCCCACATCCCCCACTGGAATTCATATATTCCGTCATTTGTGTTGAGGCCTATCTTGTCACCTTAATGTGCCCAGATGTCTCTCAGTTCACCGAGATCTAGTCAGCCTATCTAGAGTCCTACCATTTAAGAAGATCAGCTCTTCATCACCCAGCAATAATCAGCTAAGAATAATTCTTCAACCAAGACTGGGACCATAGTTCTGTGCTGGAGTTTTGTCTGCTTAAGTTTGCATGGGTCTTGTAAATGCTGACACCATTGCTGTAGGTTCATATGAGAGGGTCCCAGGAGCCTGTAGGACTCTATCTCCATATGGTCATGCGCCTCAACCCTGGCTCTTGCAATTTTCCACCCCCTCTTCCACACTGGTCCCTGAGCCATGGTGCACAGGTTTTAATATAGGGCATCCTGTCCAAGAACCCATACTCTGTAGACTCCTCTTTGTTTTGGCCGTTTTTGACCTTTTGTTTTCCTGGCCTTCTGTTTCATGAAGAAGCTTTGTTGATGAGAATTGAAAGATATGTTAGTGTTCTCCTCACCCTTTGTTCATGTTCTGTGATCTTAGGTGTAAAGCTTGTGTCATAGATGTTCCACTTAGGCTTGAGAAATTCACAGACAATCTCTAGAACTGTGAGAAATAAATTTCTCTTTATAAATTTTAAAAAAAGAATAGGGAGGTATACTTACTCAGGATTGGAATGCTAAAGGTCCACTTCTATGTTATTGTACAGCTTTTGTTTAAACAGTTATATTTTCCATCAATCAATAAAATTAGCACACCTTGAAGTACAAAGTTGATCAATCAGTTAAACAAAATGTAGTGGAAACAAAGCACATATCTAATCTTACAAAGCACTGGGTTTCTAATGATGAAGAGCTTTAGGCAAAGGAATTCAAATTTTACTGTGAACTTAAGAAAAAGAAATGAAACACTTCTAGATTGGAAAGGGATAAATTCCTTCTATCTGGAGACAATGTAATTTTATATCTAGAAAATTCCTAATTAGTGATTAGTCTCCAGAATATGTAAAGAGCTCAACAATAAAAGATAAATACCACACTCAAAAAGTCAGCAAATGATTTCTGTGTTAATCACCATCTGCTGTGTACTGGATAGCTTTAGTGTCAACTCGACACACCTGGGTAGAGGGAGCTTAAATTGGTGCATTGCCTGCATTGGACTGGCCTGTGGCCAAGTCTGAGGGGCATCTTGATGAGTGATGTGGGAGGGCCCAGCCCACTGTGGGTGGTGCCACCCCTGGACAGGTGGACCTATATTGTATAAGAAAGCAGGCTGAGCACAGGCTAGAAAGCAAGCCAGTAAGCAGCGTTCCTCTATGGTCTGTGCTTCAGCTCCTGCCTCTAGGTTCCTGCCCTGAGTTCCTACCTTGGGCTCCCTCAGCAACAAACTGTAACCTGGGAGATGTAAGATAAATAAACCCTTTCTTCCCCAAGTTGGTGTTGGTCAGAGTATTTTGTCACAGCAATGGAGAAACAAAATAAAAAGTACTGCATAAGTAAATTTCTCTGGTGAGAGTTGAAAGAGTCATTAATCTATGGGTGTAACAATAAGCCATTACGCATCAGTTTAATACCATAATTATTTAGTTGGAAACTAGTATTAGGTTCTGCCCTATATTCTGTGACTTGTCTAACCTCAGGTTCCCAAGCCTGATATCTAAATACCATCAAATTATATTGTATGTAAATTGTAAAAATTCAAGAAAAATAAGGATAAAAGCCAAAAGAGTGAACAAAGGATTCAGATAAAAATTTCTCTAAGGAAGATATATACATGTCCAATAAGCAAATGGAAATGTGCTCACCATAAGCAGTCACTAGGGAACTGCAAATCAAAACCACAAAGGCATACCACTTCACATACTAAATGACTGCAATAAAAAAACAGATAAGGAGAGGATGTGGAAGAATTGGAACCTTCAGTACAGTGTGGGTAGGAGAGGAAGATAGTCTTTTTCCAAAATAACATGGCATTTCCACAAAGTATTAGATACAAATTACCACATGATCCAGCAACTCTATTTTCAAAAAGAAATGACTGTTTATTGGCTCCTAAGCTGTTTATTAGCTCTGTGCCTTGAAACCCATTGCAAGAGCCCATGGATGCCAAACTCAAAATTTCATACATTTTAAATTGGCTGTTTCATACATTTGTATGATGAACGTTCGTCATTTCCTCGCGTTCCTGCTCCTCTTCCTCATCCCTCTCCTGCTGCTGCTGTAGCAATCCTCCTTTTCAACAAGTCCTGTCTGCTTTCTGTGTGTGGTCCACTCAGTTGAATAAGAATTACTTGCCCAAGTGTAGGTGGGAGGTTATTTAGTGAAGGAGGGAAGCCTATCTGTGGCTATAGCATGGGGAAAAAGATGGCACCTCGTCCCCAGATCCGCTAATTGTCATTAGTCGCTCTGGGAGAGTGGAGCCTCGTTCAGTTACTTTAAAAATAGAACAAACAAGCAAATGTTTAGTCATTTAGAACCTAACTGCTTTGCACGTCCATAAAATCTCTTTCAAACATAACTGGGCAATTTAAATTTGTTATTATGTATTTAGTGTATAGAGTGAAGAATACCATAATGACATTTTCATTTAAGTATAACATGTACTTTGACCATATTCACCCAGTGTTCATCAGTCTTTCTGGTCCCTTTTCCTACCACTAGCTCCCTTCCTCCTCCCGAACAGTCCCCATTCCAGTTTCATGTCGGAGAGATAGATTAGAGATTAGATGGCACAGATATAGAGTACCTTTATGAAAAACATTTATGAGTGAGAACATGAAATGTTTGTTGAATATAGGGCTTTGCAGTTTTAAGGTTCCAAGTTTATGATTGTCTGTGCAGGTCTCTGCCCCACAGACACCCTGTTGTCTGCTGAGAAACATCTCTCATACCAATAATTTTCTTTGTAAGCTTTCCCCTGCAAGTCCCCCTGTTCTTATTATTTCTGCATGTCTCTTGCAATGAGGACTTTCCAGGCTCTCATATAATCCTAAATAAGGGCACCTAATAAAGGCCCTGCCTGCTACTGCCTCTCATGATCAGATCTTTTTCACTTATCCGGTTCCCAGTCCCTCCAAATCTCCAAGAAAAAGCTAAACTACAAGGAGATACCACAGCTGGTAAACAGCGCCTGGACTCCCAGCCTAGCAAAAGAACACCGTACAGACGCTCCATTTCACAATCCTCAACTTTCAAAAGAGGGAATTCTTGACAAGGTCATTTTTTTGCCAGGTCAAGCTGAGTCTTTCTTAGAGTAAGTGTACTACTACCACCGGCAAAAGAGATCAATTAGGAGCCCTGCAGTAACAAGCAGTCAAGAGAAACATTCTTCCCTTCGTAACTTCCTCTTTCTGTCAAGAGATACTGTGAATTAAGCATGCAGAAATCATTAAGCATTCTTCACTGTACTTGAAGTGGTTAAATGATAACACTAATAAATATTATGTCACACACAGTCACGTGTCACTTAACAGGATACATTTTGAGGTATACATTGTTAGTTGATTTGATCACTGTGTGAACAGCATGGAGCGTATTTATACTAAAACAAGCCAACTCAAAATGAGTACAAGAAAAGAAACAATAAAGATCAGATATGAAATTAATGAAATGGAAATTAAACGAACAATGCAAAGGACTGATGAAATAAAGAACTTAGTCCAGGAAAAGATCAATAAGACAAACAAAATATCAGAAAACTAACTAAAAGAAATAGAGAAAAGACTCAAAAGAATAAAATTAGAGATAAAAAATGGGCTGTTCCTGTAGTTAGTAATTTAGAGGATCTTTGAAGAATACTTTGAAAATTTATATTCCAATAAATTGGAAAATTAGAAGAAATAGGTAAATTTCTAGACACATGTGACCTATCAAGCCTGAGCCAGAAGAATATAAAAAAAGCTAAACACATTAACAATGAATAAGATAGAAGAAATAATAAATAAGGTCTCAGCAAAGCAATCCCACAACCAAACAGATTAATTACTGAATTCTCATAGACCTTTCAAAAAAGAACCCCAGTGTACCTCAAAGTACTCCACAAAGAGAATAGAGTGAACACTTAAAAACTTAGTTCTATGAAACTAGCATTGTTCTAATTCCAAACATAGAAAGCACACATACAGTAACACAACATAACTGTAAGCTAATATCCTTGACAGACACAGACACAAAATTCTCAATAAATTACTTCAAAACACCGCATTAAAAATTTATTTACTATGGGTCAGGAGAGGTGGCTCAGCAGTTAAGAACACTGATTGTTCTCACAGAAGACCCGGGTTCGAATCCCAGCACCCACATGGCAGCTAACAACTGTCGGTAATTCCAGTTCCAGGGCATCTGACAGCCTCTTCTGTCCTCCACAGGCATTGCGTGACACAGGTGCACTTACTCACATGCAGGCATAACATTCATACAAATAAAATAAAAATAATAAATAAAATTTAAAAAAATTATATACTATGATGAAAGTAGCTTTATTATTGGAATGCAAGAATGTTTCAATATTTGAAGATTTATAAATACAATATGGCTCTTAAACTGATTCAAAGACAAAAAAATAGAATTGTCTTAATGGATAACTGGGAATACCTTTCATAAAAGTCAATAGCCCTTAAAGATAATAGACATAAATGATGTTGGAATTGGGTTCTGATCCTCCAAATATATTAAATTTTAACAAATTTCAAATAAAAAAGAAAGCAGGAGTAGAAAGACCATACTTAAACATACTAGACATGACAGACCTTTTGCCAACATTATACTGAATGGTGAAACACTGAACTAAAAATATTTCCTCTGAAATTGTGTATGGGAGAAGCTGTCCTGTTTTCTTCCCCTTAGCAGAAAAGATAAAATTAATGCACGTAGGAAGGAAGAAGGTAAATTATCCCCACTTGTAGATAAAATGTTCCTATTTTTTCAATACCCTAAAGTGGGCATTAAAACATTCTTAGATTTGATAAACACATTCAGCAAATAGCAGAATACAAAGTCAGCATGCAAAAATATCAGTAGCTCTCCTATATACCACTGACAAATTTGTTGAGAAAGTAGTCAGGAAAAGAATCTTACTCAGAATAACTTCAAAAATAAAATGTTTAAGAATAAACTTAAATAAACCTATGCAAGTCTTCTCTAATGAAAATTACAAAAAATTCATGACAAAAATAGAAGTAGACTTAGAAAATGGAAGTGCATTCCATGTTCATGGACAATCAGAGTGCATCCCAATTCATGGACAACCAGAACTCATACTGTGAAAATGGTCATGGTACTGCAAGCTTTTCACTCAAATCTTGTGTCAGGACCATGTTATCTTGGTCTCTGACTCAATCCTGGAAGTCAGTCTTGGTTGCTGTCCTTACAATGCTCACATACAGACATTTGCTATCTCTCGTTTTCTTCTCCCTCTCCACAGTCCTCCTTGCTTTCCTTTCAAGATCACTATGGCTTAGGAAATGCTGTAGTCTGTTTATATGTCTGCCCTCCCCTACTGCTCTTCACACTTAAATCTATGATGTATTCTTGAAGATATGTACCCCAAACATGTCACTACTTAAAGGAATCCACGGAATCCTTGTTATGATGTCATATATTAAGTGTTCAAATAAGGCTGCTGTGAGTGACAGAAGATTTAAATAAAAACTAAATAATAAGATGAGACAATGATACAAATTGAGCACAAACTAGGCTTGTCTTGGGGAACCTGAACTCTATCCTGATGTTTTTGCTACCTAATGATAAAAGGATCTTCACAATCTAACTCCCATATCCTCTTACAACCTCCTCCATTTAGGGCTCATGCATCCTTATAGGTTGGGAATCCTCATTGTTTTGCAGATGAATTATGCAGTTTTTTAACTAATGATCTGGGTCTCTCTTTGTAATATTTATTCAATCTAAGAATGACTTTCCTATTTCTTAGAGTCACTATTGACATAAAGTATCTAGAATCAATCTTTTAATTCCACTGTCAGTTCAGCTGCTGTGCTCTGTACCCACCCTTTTACCCTGGCTGTTGTCTTACTATCTTGGAAAGTCAGAATTTGCATGTCATAATTCTTCATTAATGCTTAGGAATTTTGTTCTTATTATTTTAAGGGATCTGTCTTGTCAGTCCAGAATGTAAGCCATCTCTGAGTCTGCTTCTATTGACTTTTTCTTTCATTGCACACAGATTGCATTATCTTACTTTTTGTTGATTCTCATGAGATTTTTTCCTTTTTCCATTTTTAATTCATGAATTACAGACTAAAGTAAATGATACCAACTTCCAGGAAATGGCATTTCCCTTCTTATATTTGGATGTATATGGAAGGTTTCGTTAAGGAGCCCATGTTGAGATACATTGACTTTTCTGTTCCATTGATAATATTCAATCCACCAAGTTTCTACATGTATTTTAGGGAGAACCAAGACTCCCTACACTGCGGCTTAGAATCTGAGCAATGGTCCATTTCAGGGGCTCTCTTTGTACTTTAGAACTGAGCCACCATCTCTCTGTACCATAAATGGTAATTCCAACTTTTTACTGATTCCCACGAAGTCTTTGCTCTCCTGTCATCCATGTTTTTCTGACCATCTCTTTCACTTGGATTCCTGTTTCCAACTTCATCAGGGCAGCTGTTTTTCCTGCTAAGAAACACTGGAGTGTTTCAAAGGTTTTCTTCTATGTTCCCCAGCCTGTGTGGGTCCCAGACTAGGAGATTTCAACTCTTCTATGCATCACGTCTGTCCCCCATCCATGAACACTGTGTTCTACTTAGAAAAGATTCCTCATGCTCCATGGATGCATCTCTCTCACTTCCTCTGTCTTGTCTCTGGCCTTTTGACAGTCTTTGTAAGTATTAGGTGGAGACTTGTGGGAAAGATTTGGTAGGTGGTTTCAGATTTGCTGTGTGGTTTAGGCTACTTGGAAATAAAATCTCTCATGCCAACCTACACACAGCCATTAACAGTTCATAGAAAGTTGAGCTGGCCTCTTTTTATCCTGCATGGCAGGCACCTCCTCCTCCTCCATTTTACATAAAGTGAAAACAGCTGTGGAAAGCTTCTTTGTAGTGGGCCTGTCATTTGCCTGGAAATTAGTTTATTTAGCTTTCATTGCCTCCTCAATTCTCCAAAGAATGTAAAAAAAAAAAAAGATTTTCACAAAAATATTGTCCAGCTTCTTTGATTTTTTTTTAGGAAGAAAGCAATGATTTCTGTTTCTTTCTGTATTTTTATAGAAGCACAAGTCCCACACAATCTTTGTACAGCTCCTCAGCAATATACTTAAAAATTCTGGGATGTAAGATGTGAAATAATGACCATACAATAAGGCGTTTTTCCATCGTAAATATTTCCTTACACATCAGCTTTCTTCAATAGTAAGTTGCCTTTTTTCAGTTTAAAGGTTTATGTCAAGTTATTAGATTATTGTTGAAGTGACTTTTCAGACTTTCTATTTATTTGGCCCATGTCTGACCTTCAAATGGATACCAAAGTCAGCATGTTCCACAGAGTGTAAGATGACTTACTCATCTTTAAATCTTAAAAACATTGCAAATCGTTTTCTTTAGGGTGAACGTCTTTGATGCTCACAAGCATTTTAGAGTCAGAAGAGTTGACAGCTAAAATTGATAACTTCTTTCTTCAAAATACAATGACATTTAACAAATTGATTTTCAAACAAAGCATTTACATTTCTCCTGTTAATCTGAGTAAGCCTGAATTTTTTTTACATGCAATATCTTTGGGTTTTTTTTTTTTTTTGGTATACAGAATAGCTTTTTTAAATTTAAATTTTTGTTATTTTAAAATTATTTATTGATCTTTGAGAATTTCATAGACTGTATTTTGATTAAATTCAGACCCTCTCCCCCATCTTCACCCCTGCCTTACTACCCCATCCCCAACTTCATGTCTTTTGTTATTATTTTTCTTGTTTTAAATGTCTGTCAAGTCTAATTTGTATTTCTCAAATGCTGTTGGCTGTGGGACCATCCCTGATGCCTGATCCACCTTAATGGCATCACACCCTTAAAGAAAGCAAGCTCTCCCTCTCCCTGCAGCTATCATTGCTAATAGATTCTCAGCTAGGGATGGGATTTCTTGCCCACGGTCCCCATCTATGTTAGGTTTTGTCTGGCTTGGGTCTGTACCAGTCTTGTGCATGTTGTCAAAAGTATTTAGGTTTCTATGTATAACTACCCAGTTGTGTGCACATATAACATACATAGTTTATTTGTATTCACCCACCACTTCTGGCTCTTAGAATTTGTCTGTGTCTTTTCCACAGTGATTCTGAACCTTGGGAGGAGAGGGTGTGATATAGGTATTCCAGTAAAGGCTGAGAATTCCTTAGTCTCTTATTTTCTATTTGTTGACCAGTAGTGGGTCTCTGTGTTAATCACCAGATTATGTGAGAAGAAATTTCTCTATTGAGAACTGAGAGGTGAACCAATCTATAGGTATAACAATAAGTCATTAGAAGTCAGTTTAATAATGTGTTTGTTTAGCAGAATAGTAGTAGTAGGCTTTCCCTCCTGCCTATGACCTGTCTAGTCACAGGTTCCTGGACCAATGCATAAGATCTATTCTCTGAATTGTGCATTAAATCCAATCAGAAAGTGGTTGGTTAGTCCCATAACATTCCTTCCACTATTACGCAAGGGACCATATCTTTTCAGGCCAGTCATTATTGTAGCTTTCAGGGTTCACATCTGTGTAAGGTTGATGATTCTTTTTTTTTTTTGATGATTATTTTTTTTCTGATTGCATGCATAGGTTCTTCTAGAATTAAAAATATCTATCCAGTAGAGATGAAGATTCAAGTTCAGTTTTGGCTTGATTTCTCCTCATTTGTTCTATGTAGCTCATGTACGTAGTGTTTTCAGCAATAGGGACTTGCCATCAATTTCTAGTGGGTAAGTAAGAACGATGGCAGTAGCCAGTATTACTTGTGGACCTACGGGCCACCCCCAGCCAACAATTCCCAAAAAAGAAGTCCATCTTGGAAACTTGCTCTCCTGTGGTGTCTGGTGGGGGCATTGAATCTTCATTACAGGGTAACTACCTTTAAACACAGTTATTGTTGCATAGGCATATTTTTAACATAAAGTCAGAAAGCATGAAATCCTGTAAATTGGCTATGGGGGTGTAGATAGGGGAGGTCTAAATATGATTAAAATGTATTTTATGAAAAATAAGACTAAATAAAAATTAAAAAAGAAATCACAAAAAGTTAAAAAATAAGATAAGAATTTTAAAAAGCTTTTTAGCAGGAGTTTGCCTGTGATGTTTTCAAATAAGTATTCGTCCCCTTCCTCCCTCCTTTGTACTGTCTTCCCGTTCTCCACGCCATTTAACTCTTGTTAATCCAATATTCTACTTACCTGCTTTACATCACTGAATTATAACTCCCTTCACATGAAGCCTTCCTCTGATGGCCTTTTACAAGTTTCCTGACCCTTATGGATTTTCCAGTTGAAACACAACTAGCTAAAGATGCAGAGCTAGCGTCCACTTATGATAGAGAACATGCAATTTTTGTCTTGCTGGGTTTTGGTTATCTTAAGTATCTTAAGATGATTGTTTCCGGCCATATCCGTTTACCTGTGAATTTCATAATTTCATTTTTTAAGCATATGAGTGTTGTGACTGCTTGCATGTAAGTGCACTCATACCATGCAATGCCCATGGGGGTCAGAAGAGGACATCAGATCCCCCTGGAACTGGAGTTAAGAATGGTTGTTAGTCCTCTGCAAGAGATCTTGAGTCCTAAGTCATCTATTCAGCCACTAGTTTCATTTTTCTTAACAGCTGAATAACATTTAAGTGTATCAGTGTCCATACTTTCATTGTCCATTTGTCAACTGATGGGCACCTAGGTTGTTTCCATTTCTTGGCTGTTGTGAATAAAGCAGCAATGAACATGGATGAACAGGTGTCTCAAAAGGAGGATATGGAGTCCTTTGGGTATATGCTCAAGAGTGGTATGGCTAGATCATGTGGCAGATCTATCTCTAACTTCCTCAGGCACCACATGTTGATTTCAATAATGGCTGCACCAGTTTATGCTCCTACCAATAGTGAATAAGTATTCTCCTCCCACATCCTTGTCAGCATTTGTCATCATTTGATTTTGGATAGTAGTCATTTTGACCTGGGTAAGATGAAATCTCAAAATAGTTTTAATTTTAATCTCCCTGATATCTAAAGATATTGAACATTAAAAAAAATATTTCTCAGTCTTTTGTGTTTCCTCTTTTGAGATCCCCGTTTAGTCCCTTGGTATAGCTGGTAATATTTTTTCTCATTCCATAGTCCTGCCCCTTCACTCAAATGATGGTGTCCTTTGCCACACAGAAGCTTTTTAGTTTCATGTGGTCCCTGTTGCCAATTTTTTATCTTAATGTTTACACTATCAGGGTCCAGTCGTAAAGTTCTTTGCTGTGCTTATGAATTCCACTGTATTCCATACTTTCTCATCGATTAGATTTGGTATATCAGGTTTATGTTGACCTCCTTGATATGTTTTGAAGTTGAGTTTTTTGCAGGGTAAGGGATAGGGAGCTCTTTTCACTCTGCACATAGCTATCCAGTTTGACCAGCAGGATTAGTTGAACATGCTTTTATTCAGTGTGTGTTTTTGGCCCCTTTCTAAAAAAAATTAGGTGACTCTAAGTATGTGGACTTAAACCTGGGTCTCCAAATCCATTCAATTAATCAATGTTTCTGTTTATATGACAGCACCATGTTGATTTTATTAGTGTGGCTCTGCATTATAACTTGAAGTCAGGGGCAGTGATGCCTCCAGCTCTTGGTCTATTGTTCAGGTTTGCTTTGGCTATCCTTTGATTTTTGTTTGTTTGTCTGTTTCCATGTGGAATTTGAGATTATTGTCTCAATCTCCATGAGGAATTGCACTGGAATTTTAAAGGGAGGGGATTTCATTGAATCTGTAGATTGCTTTTGACAGGATGAGCATTTTCATAGTGTTAATCCTACTGACCCAGGAGCATGGGAATTCTTTCTATCTTCTGGTATCATACTCAATTTCTTTCTTCAAGATCTTAATGTTTTTAACATTCAGTGCCAGGCAGGCTGGCACCACACCTTTAATCCCAGCATTTGGGAAGCAGTGGCAGATAGATCTCTGTGAGATTCGGTCCAGATTGGTCTATATAGTAAATTTCAGGCCAGGTGGGGCTACTAGAGAGATCTTGTCTCAAAAACAAAAACAAACTAACAAACAACAACAACAAAGTGTTTTTATATGCTAGTTTTTATTTTCCTTGGTTAGATATATTCCAAGATATTTTTTGAGCTATAATGAATGGTATTGTTTCCCTTGTTTCTTTCTCAATATGTTCATTGTTGACATATAGGAGTGCACTATTTTTTTGTGTTAATTTTGTGTCCTGCTATTTTGCTGAATGTGTTTATCAGCTCTAGGAGTTTCCTGGTAGACTCTTTAATATATAAAATCATGTCATCTGTAAATAAGGATACTTTGACTTCTTCTTTTCCAATGTGTTTATTCCCCATTGGCTTGTTACTCTAGCTAAAACTTCAAACAATATATTGAACAGGAATGCAGTGTGGACATTCTTGTCTTAGTGCTGATATTAGTGGAAATGCTTTGAGTTTTTTCTAGCTGCACACTTATTGGATACTGACTTTATTATGTTGAGCTATGTCACCTTATCCCTAAATTCTCCATGGCTTTTATCATGAGGAGATGTTCGATAACTTTTCGGAGGTCTTTTCTGCATCTAATGAATTGATCATGTGGTTTTTGTCATTGAGTTTGTTTCTATGGTTGTTACATTTATGTCTTTTCATATGTTGAACCATCCCTGCATCTGTGGAATGAAGGTGACTTGATTGTGATGGAAAATCTTTTTGATGAGCTCTTGCATTCAGTTTATATGCGTTTATTGAGATTTTTTAGTCTATGTTATCAGGGAGATTAGCTTGTAATATTAATTTTTGTTATTGGTCTTTGGTTTAGGCATCAGATAACACTGGCTTCATAAAAAAATTGGAAGTAGTCCATCCTCTTCTATTTCATGAAATAACCCGAGGAGTATTGGTATTAGCTCTTCTTTGAAGATCTGGCAAAAATCTTCACTGTATCCATATAGTCTTGGGATATTTTAGTTGAGAGATATTTTTAAAAAATTTTATCTTATGTATATGCATGTAATTGTCTGCACATAGGTAAGTGCACCCATGTTGTACAATGCCTGCAGAGGACAGAAGAGACTGTTGGATCCCCTGGAACTGGAGTTATGGACAGTTGTTAGCTGCCATGTGGATGCTGGGATTTGAACCCAGATCTTCTGCAAGAACAGTGTTCTAATCTGCTGAACCATCTCTCCAGCCGCAGTTGAGCGATTTTTATTACTGCTTCTATCTCATTGCTTGCTATGGGTCTATTTAAATTGTCTACTCCAACTTGGTTTAATTTTGGTAGGTGTCCTAGTTTGTTTCTCCATTGTTGTGACAAAACACTCTGACCGCTACCAACTTGGGGAGGAAAGGGTTTATTCAGCTTACATCTCCCAGGTCACAGTTCGTCAGGGAGCCCAATGTAGGAACTCAGGGCAGGAACCTGGAGGCAGGAGTTGGAGCACAGGCCATGGAGGAATGCTGCTTACTGGCTTGCTCCCCTGGCCCTGGCTCAGCCTGCTTTCTTAAGCAACATAGGCCCACCTGCCCAGGGGTGGCACCACCCACAGTGGGCTGGGCCCTCGCACATCACTCATCAAGAAGATGCCCCTCAGACATGGCCACAGGCCAGTCCAATGAAGGAAATTCCTCAATTGAGGCTCCCTCAACCCAGGTGTGTCAAGATGACACTAAAGCTATCCAGCACAGTAGGTTGTACATATATAGAAATTCATTATTCACTTTAGAGTTTCCATTTTAGTGGAATATAGGTTTTTAAAACATGTTTTAAGCTTCTCTGCATTTCCTCAGTACCTGTTGTATTGTTTCCATTTTCATCTCTGATTTCATTCATTTGTGCCCTCTATTTCTTTTGGTTAATTGGCTGAAGGTTTTTTAATCTCATTAATCTTTCTAAGAACCAAATCTTTATTTAATTGATTTTATTATGTATTTTTTCATTTCTTTTCTAAATTGAATTTTTGCATTTTCATATAATAAATAATATAATATAGTATAATTTGATTGATGGTATTTAGATCACCTCCCCATCTGCATCTCCCCTTATTTCCCCTACCCAATTTAATGTACTCTTAATGTATTCATCTATAAAACATATACATGTATAATATATATATATATTTCTATAAAGTCTAATTTGTGTCTTCAAATGTCTTTCAGTGTAGGTTCATTCACTGGAGTCTGGTCAACCTACTAAGAATGCCATGATAAAAGAAACTGTCTCTGCCCCTCCCAGCAGCCATCTGTTGGCACAATTTCCTTAGGTGGGGCTGGAGTCTCTTAAACACTTCCTCATGTCTATGTTGGAATTTTTTCTGGTTTGAGCTTGCATGGGACTTTTGCATGTTATCACCATTGATTTGAGTTCATGAGTAACTGACCAGCTGTCTCAAAAACTGTTTCTTTGAGGTCACACATCATCTCTGACTCTTACAGTCTTTTTGCTCCTGCTTCCATAATAATCTCTGAGCCTTGGGAGAAGGAAGTTTGATATAGGTATCCTATCCAGGGATAAGCACTCTGAAGTCTCTTGTTCTCTGCACATTGGTCAGTTATTGGGTTTCTGTGTTAGTCATCATATGTTGCATAAGGAAACTTCTCTGGTGGGAGTTGTGAGATGTATTAATCTTTGGGTATAGCAATAAGTCAATAAGAGTCAGTTTACTATAACTATTTATTAGAGAACTGTTATTAGGTTCTTCCTTATTTCCTGTGACCTGTCTAACCTTGTAAGCTTGATAACAACATCAGGTATAGGTTTTATCCTAGCAAGCAGACCTTAAATCCACTTAAAGAGTGGTTAGATACTCCTATAATATATGTGCCACTACTATATTGGTAGGCATATCTTGCCAGGCCAGTTGTTATGGTAGTTCATGGGATTCACACCTGGATAAAATTTATTTATTTTTCCTTCCAGTAGCATGCATAGCACCTTCCAGAACTATGAACACTAACCAGCAGAGATGAGGGTCTGAAGTCAGCACCAGTTTGATTTCTCCTTTTTTGTTCTACAGCTCATGTACGTAATGTCTCCAGAATAGGATTATAGCATACAGTTCTGCTGGGTAACCAAGAGCAGTGTCAATGAGCAGTATTGTTTGAATGTCTATGGGATGCCTGGCCAACAGGTTCACAGGTTCTATAGAGGTAGCCCATTCCTGGAATTGAGGCTTTTTTTTATTTCATTAGCCTATAATGTTTAGAGAACACAATCCTCCTCTGTTATAGGATAACTCCTTTTAATCTCTTTTTAAGATGTATATGTATACACTTTGAGAAGCTTCTATACTGGTAGGCTTTCATATATTTTTTTCTAAAGGCCTTTAGAGGACAAATAAAGGGGAAGAATAACATTGAAGTGTTTATGTCTATGACATTAATTAATTAGATTATGTCTTAACATCTACTCTTTTTGGGTGTCATTTGTTTTTGTTTCTCTGAGGCCTATAGGTGTATCATTAAATTACAAATATGTGAATGCTTCAGTTTTTTGATGTAGGCTCTTAAAACTATAAACATTCCTCTCCAGACTGCCTTCATTGTGTCCCATAGATTTTGGTGTGTTGTGTTTTCATTTAATTCTAGGAATTATTTAATTTACTTCTTAATTTCTCATTGACTCAGTTTTCATTCAGTAATGGGTTGTTTAGTTTCCATGAGTTTGTGTGCTTTTTGCTCTTTGTATTGTTGTTGATATTAGCTTTATACATTTTGGACAGATAGAACAGGGTATTTCAATTTTCCTAAATTTGTTGAGATTTGCTTTGTGTTCCAATAAGCAGTCAAATTTGGGAAATGCTCCATGGGGTACTGAGAGAAAAGCATATTCTTTGTTGGTTTCTGAAGGAATGTTCTGTTGATGCATGTTATAGCCATTTAATTTATGGCATCATTTAATTTTAGGGATTCTCTATTTTTCGTTTGGATCACCTGTATATTAGTTGGAGTGTTTTGACCATTATATGACATAGGGAGTTTCTTTTCTGGCCTTTTTCATCTTGAGAGGTATCTCTTTACTTAGATTTGGAAAATTTTCTTCGATGACTTTTTTGAAATATTTTCTGTGCCTTTGACCTGCACTTCTCCCTCCTCTATACCCATTATTTATAAGTTTAATCTTTTAAAATGCTCCAGAGTTCTTGCATGTCCCATTCCTGGGTTACTTTAGAGTTAACATTTTCTTTGACTGAGTGATTGATTTCCTTAACCTGTCTTTGAGATCTGGTATTTACTCTCCCATTTGATCCAGTCTGTTAGTGAGGATTTCCTCTGAGCTTTTTTGTTTGACATCCTGAGTTTGTCATTTTGAGTCTTACTTCAACTTTGCTTTTCTTCAGAGATTTTATCTTTTTAATTCTAATTTCATGTCTTGAGTTGTTTTAGTTATTGTATTCAACTGTTTGTGTTGTCATGCAGTCTTTTATTCATATCCTGTTTGAGTCCCTTGAACTTATTTATAATTGCTATTTTGAAATCATTGTCTTGCATATCAGCTAGGACACATCACAATGGAGGTGTTAATTTCTGGAAGATAGACATGGTCTTGGTTGTTCATGTTGCTTGTGTTTTTGCCATGAGACCTAGACATCCTGAATTATTTCTTGGAGGTGTTTCTTGATATGAATATCCGATCTCCTCTTTTTGAGTGGGTGTTTATATCTGTTTATAGTTAACCCAACTTGACAGGTCATGGCCCAAATGAGTGGTGTTTGGTGTGAAATCTTGGGGCTACTCTATGTTGATCTGTAAATTGGCTATAAGAAGTGGTCTCACATAAATTAGACACCATAGGCCTTAATATATATGGGAAAGTGTGCATAGGGGAGAGGGACCAAATACCATCAAATTATATCTAAATACCATCTAATCACAAAAATTCAATAAAAAGGTTATAAAAAGAAGTGGTCTTGGGTCAGCTAGGGAGAGGTGCAACATCTGAGCCTGAGGGCACAGGACAGATTCCATATCATCTCAGAGTGGGCTGGGTGGTTGCTAGGTAAATGGATAGGCACGAAGGTCAGTGTTGATTTTCAATTGGTGAGATGGGTGTGATTCCAACTCAGTAGTAATCAAGAAAATGTGAAAATGTAACTCTTGACTGAGTCTCTCTGGGCCGATATATAGTAGGTTGCACAACTCCAGCTGTGTTTGGGAGTGCTTAAGGGCAGATGTTTTTCTATAGAACTGACCAAACTGAACAGGTGCAAAGTACATGACCCAAGCTAGGCCTGGGGGAATGTGAGGACCTTAAGAGAAGACTGGGACTGGAGAACTTGACAGTCTGGAAGGTTCACTGTGTTACATAACCCTACCTAAGCCCTGGAGTTGAGATGGTGGACAGGGAATGTTGGGGAGGGGCCTCACATGTCTGGGGGAACTCACAGGCCTCCACATGCAGTATCTTCCTGGTATTTCAGAATTACTCCCTGAGGAACATAAGACTAATAGAGGTAGTAACTGTGATTTCTATATAGATTAATTACAAAAGCGGTCTAAGGCTCTTCATGGTCCAGTCTTACACTATACTTATTCAACTAACTCTCCCACAATACTCAGTCAGATACTGATTTAAAGTAATCTGAAAACATTTTTTGAGAATGTGCTTGTTTTTCTAAATAAGGCCTCTGGGTTTTTGCTTGTTTGTTTGCTTGCTTTTGTTTTGTTTTGTTGAGACAGGTTCTTCCTGTGGTCCCAGCTAGTCTGGAACTTTCTATGTAGACCAAGCTGGCCTCAGTCTCACAAAGATCAGCCCCAGCCTGCCCCTGCCTCTTGAGTGCTGGAAACAAAAGTATTCACTACTATGCTTGGCAAGACCACAGTCTTAATAAGGAGAACTAGGTGGAAAAATTGAACAGGCTTGCATAATTCACTCTCATTTCGTGTTCTTTATAGGAATCGTGTTGTTTATTTCTAAAGAAAGTAAAGCTCCTTTTTTGTCTCCTGTGATTTTTATAATCATGGCACCCAGGAACTATACAAAAGCACGAATTTTCCATTCTAGTGAAGTATGTGGAATGGGTGACATGTTATCTTCACAGATTGATAGCAGAGTGGGAATTCACAGATATAAGGCTGTGCCATGTGCTTCTTGGTCATCCTCTAGTACCACTTCCGCATTGTTAACAGTGGGCCCTGATGTCTGATGAATAAAGCCTGAATATTTTGCCTGTTATTGGCAAGTCTTATACTGCCGATATTTCTGGCCTGTCAAGTGACCCTTTTCCTGGTTATAGCAATCAGTGAGCTTTTTGACAAACATGGAGATGTTTATCAAATATCTGATGTGCTAGATGTGCTGGAGAGGAGCACTAGACTTTGTGGAGGAAACAGATGCAGAGATTTATATAACCTAACTACTTTCTACATCCCGTTAGAATTCATTTTCTTATATGTATGCTTAACCACAATCTGCTATATAGTCTGGAAAGGAGGTTTATAAAGGTATTTTAAAATTCTATCAATTTTTATTTAAGTGATCTTTTTCTATTCTAACTTTTGGCTCCTTTGTTTTTGCTACTTAAGTAGGCAAAGTAAAGGGGACTGATGTTGATTCTTTCACACTATCACATTACCTCAGCCATCGATGTCATTTGATAAGTGCATATTGAAAAGTTGTTGAGTCAACTTAGAAATAGAATCTTCTAAATTTATTTGAATAAGGTATCACATGAAATTTGTTTCTTGCTGATTTTGATATTAATAAATGGCAACAAAATCATTTTTGAAATCTAACTTTGCGAGTGTCATTTTACATTTTGAGAAAAGGCATGGGGACAAGTGCTTGATTTCACTTACAGAAATGTTTGGTCTATGACAGCACCTGGACTGGAAGGATTCTCAACAAATTTCCATATTTAGACATTGAATGCAAACTGTGTTTCCAGAAATTTCTCATCCTCCAGGCTCACTGAGAAAGTAGCTAGACCATATGTCAACAAAGGGCAGATTTTGTGAGGTGATTCACTAACCAGATGCTGAGATGACCATCACATGCCAGGTCATGCTTTGCGGACACAGGCAATGCCTTCTATTTCAGGTTTCAAGACAAATTTACGACGTTTTTTCAAGCAGCTCCAGGCCCTGACATTGGTGAGACACTGTTTTTAAGTAGATAATATATCTTGACTAGCTCACCTCTGACTGGGTTTTGAAGACACCCTACCTTCTCCATCCAAACTCTAAATCTAATGCAAGTTTCCTCTCTGGAAACTTTCTTTCTTTGAGCATCTGCGTCTTCCTACTAATGAAAGCTAAATGACTTCAGTTATGATCTGTACGTCAATTCGAAAGGACTATTACTGACAGCTTAAGTGGAAATGAGTGGATTTTCCTGAAGTGTTCTTTTTCAGAGAAAGTGGCTTTCTTGATAAAGAATTGTGAGCTTTCGCTTGCCTGGAATTCCAGTTGGCTGTAACGATGATTTCAGGCCATTGACAATGTGATCCACGGAAGCTATCATGGACTGATGACACCAAGTAAACAGCATGTGTTCATGATCATGTTCTACTCATTAGCAATACTGCAGTTAGAGAGAAAGAATGGCATCAGTATGATCAGTTTCACAACTTTCATTGGAAAGGGGAAGAATAAAGGAAAATGGAATTCTTATTTTTGAATAAGAGTAAGTATATTCTGCATGCTTTCTTTATACACCTCATTTCACTATAGCTCTGTAAAGTAGAGAAAGTTGCTTATCTTTTATGAACTATTGACTTAATAAATGTCCAGCTGCTATCAAGTTCCTCAGCCCTAGTCTATCTGACTCTAAAGTTTGGTGCTTTCTTCAGACACCTTATTGGGTCTTTCTGAAAATTATTAAGCTATCTACCATTTATATAAGAAAAGTTGCTCTTCTACCATTATTAAAATGATAGTTATAAATATCATTTGTTAATTATTAACAACCAATATTATGTTATTATGAATATGATCTCAATATTATGCCCTAATTCCTGCTATGTCCATGTAAGACCCTCTTTGTACGTGACAAGTCATAGAAGCCAGGTGATAGGTGGTAACCAACAGAACTCGACTAAGTGGCTAATGTGCAATATGTTCCTGAAATGATTGCTGTCACTGCTTCCTGCTCTGTATTCCCATTTCTCTGAGGTTTAAGAAAACTGTGAGTGGGTTGCACACCAACTAAATTGGAAGTCTTGGTTCTGCATATTAGGCATTAAAATTCTTAACAATGGTAATTGTACTTTGACAGTCTTGAAAGAGAAGTATTATCTTTCAGCAGTATCAGAAAATGAGATTGCTAAAGAGTAAAGCAGAAAGTAACCAATTGTTTTTAAGTAAAGGCTGGGGGCTGGAGAATTGGCTCAGTGGTTAAGAGCACTGGCTGATCTTACATAAGACCTAGGTTCCAATCCCAGTACCCACATGCTGGCTAACAACCAGTTATAACTCCAGTTCCAGGGGATCAATCTGATGCCTTCTTTTGTCCCCTGTGAGCACTGCACATGTGTGCACTTATACACATGCAGGCATAACACTCATACACATAAAATAAAAATAAATAAATAAAAAATAAAAATAAAAAAGAAATGAACCCCAAAATTCAGTTTGAGTTTTCTAAGAAGTTGGTTGAGTTATAAATAAATAATTTTTCAATAAATAGCCAATGATAATAGCTGACTGTTTTTCACTTATGTTTAACAACTACCTGAATAACTCTATGTAGATGACAGAAACACAGACAGTGAACCACTTCATGCTTATATTAACTTCTGAATTATACCCAAAGTTTGGCAAATGTACTAATGGCTTCATGAAAAACTGCTGTGGAGCGATTATGTGCCAGGAATCACTCACAGAGGAATTGTGGAATGGAAGCAAACATACCCCTCAATGCCAGTAATTTATACCATGAATGTGCTTATTCAGAACATATACCTGAGTCTTATTCTACACCAAAGAATCATTCTAAGGATGCCTCCTTAAGAAACAAAATAGATTAAAAGTCATACTCTGTGAAGCTTGTGTCCCATAAGTGAAAACATGAACCAAAACTGTTAAAAATAAGAAATATCACTGGGCATGGTGGTGCACTGCCTTTCATCCCAGCACTGGGGAGGCAGAGGCAGGTGGATCTCTGTGAGACAGAGGCCAGCCTGGTCTACATAGTGAGTTCTGGGCCAGCCTGGGACTACAGGAAGACTCTGTCTCAAAACAAACCAACAAACAACAACAAAACAAAGAAACCAAAAGAAAAAAAGAAAAGGAAAAGAAATATTAAAAATGAAAAAGTGCCAGGTGTGATGGTGCACGCCTTTAATCCCAGCACTCGGGAGGCAGAGGCAGGAGGATCTCTGTGAGTTTGAGGCCAGCCTGGTCTCCATAGTGAATCCAGCTGGGGCTACAGGGAGTCCCTGTCTCAAAAAGACCAAAAAAATAAAAGAAAAAAAAAAGAAAAAAGAAGAAGTACACTAGGAGAAATGAAGGAGACTCGAATGTGTGGATGAGAGAGGAACTGGCACGGGTTAGACTGCAGAGTGAGGAAAGGACCCACTAAAGTTGTGCGGCTGAAGTCACAGTCTAAAGAGGAGAAAGGGCAGCCATGTGACAGTTTGGAGGTGAGCAGTACCAGTATGAAGAAAGCAAGGCCGAGGGTCCTTCTGTTCAGGTCAGTGTGGCTTGAGCAGAAAGCTGAGGTACCCTGTGAAGTGGGGTCCAGAAAATGACGGAGTTTTTGTGATGCAGGGCATTATCTGAACGTGAAGAACTTGTCAAGACTCTAGTTCATCAGACTCCTTCAGGTCCCTGTGAATTCCTTGATCCCCACCTGGAATTCATGAGACAATGAAACCTTTCTAGTTTCTCAGGATCCAGCTCAAAGATTAATTCATCTAAGATGCCATTTTTCAAGCTTCCATTTAGCTTACTTTTTTTTTCCCCTATCCGCCATCAAAATTGAATTCCACACACACTATTATTATAGATCTCTCACAATGGCAAAATTCCCCTAATCTGTTTCTTTCTCCAAGGAAAAGTGAGAGCCTTGTGAGACAGGGCCAGAGAAGTGCCTGTGACCACGTGATAAAAGGCCCTGTCTCCACTTGCTCGGGTTAGGGAACCGGAGAACTGTGAGTGGAAGACAGACAAGATCTGACTTTCCTTTTAAATGAACCCCTCAGGGCACTGTGCCAAGGACTGGCATAAAGGAAAAACAGTAGGAGCAGATCAGTGCTTCTGTCACAGTCGTTTAACGTGATGTGTATCCTCTGTGGAGGATATTCTGGATGTAGAAACGCATGTATGCTATTGTCAGAGTTCTGAGATGGAATCATAAAGGCACGTGTGCCATTCAGCTTTCAAATAAGTTGTAAGAATAGATTATCTGGAAAGAAAAACATAAAATTTAGCTCAAAACACACAAAAAATCCAAATAATTACATGAACTTGAAAAAAAGATGAATGGATGTATACAAAATACATTATAAATGGATGAAAATGCTATTGATCATAAAAGTTTCCACAAGAATATGAAAAACTGTTTTACTGACTGGGATGGAATACCTCTAAAGTTGTACTTGAGAAAGAAATTTATAAATATAAGAATTTTGAGATTATTTGAAAAATAAGCCAGTCGAAATTCCAGCAAAGATGAGGGAAGGGCACACAGTTCCCCTAGCTGACAAACTATTGGCACTTGATGGTTACTGGGGGTGAAGGGGTGGGTGTTTTTCTTCTAAGGTATGACCACTGCTAGGTTACCCATTCTCCAAATGATGGCCTAACATATATCTATCTCTATCTCTATCATCTCTATATCTATCTATCATCAATCTATCTATCTATCATCTATCTATCTATCATCTATCTATCTATCTACCTACCTACTTACGTATTTGTGTGTGTGTGTGTGTGTGTGTGTGTGTGTTCTCAACAAAAGCATAGGCTACAATGGAGTGCTCAGGAGTGGCATAGGCTGTGTAGAGACAACATGCACAACAGGTAGGCTCTGGTCTAGAACAAAGAGAAACTGGTATTGGTCACTGCACTGGCTGTTTTAACTTCACACGAGCAATTAATGAATAGATTTTATTAGATTTGTGTATTCAGTGTTGAAGTAATTAGAGGCAGACACTGATACCTGGTTCCATTCTAGTAGAGAACATAGATAAGTGTTCACTATTATAGTAAAAGCAACAGCAATAGTATTTACAGAAAGTAATTAAAGTGGAGGGAGAGGAGAAAATGTAAGTTAAATAGAAACATCAGGAATGACAACTCTGAGGACGTTATCCTTGAACTGGATCTTGAAAAGCCAGAAAATTGATTGCAGTCATAAAACTGAAACCCTGAGTTGTAAAGCAAGGAAAGACTCAGGAAGCCTATTTGATTATCCGGGAGAAGCAAACAAGCATCTACTCAGGCCAGGCGGCAACCAGTGGCAGAAAGTAAAGAATCCACCAAAGTTCAACTTTGTGAATCACTGAGTTTATTATGATTGCTTACAGGAGTATGTAGGGAATTACTTACAAGAACATGGAATTCTCAAAGAAAGCTGGAACCTGGAAGCTCACAACTTGCAGGCAGTTGGGCAGCTTGGAGCTCTCCTCTGCAGACCAGTCCTTACTTCTTATATCACTTTGAGAGGTGGTGGGGAACGGGGGGGGTGGGTCTTGTAAATCCTATAAGCTTCAGGAACCACCTGAGACTTAAGAGTTGTTGACTTCCTGAGCCTTGTAAGTTTTACTTCCCTAGTCTTGAAGAGCCTCCCTCCAGAATGGAATGTTCCATTTCAAAGGGAATTGCCACACACAAAAACACGAAAACTATGATGCCTGAAATATGTAAATACTGGCGTGAGCAAAGGTCACAGGCAGAGGGAGGGAGAGACCAGAGGATGGCAAGATCGAGGAGTTCATAGTATTGAACATGGTTCTACCGCAGTGATTATCCAAGGGAAAACACCGAGAATCTCAGGTCTGGATTATAGAAAGCTGCTGTGCAGCAGTACTCAGGGCTGGTTGAGATTCAGTAAATCCTGGTAGAAGGAAGACTGGATGGCAGACTGTTCAAATAGTCTAGAACATAAATACAGGATTACATTATATCAGCAGATATGAATGCAATGTAAAGGACCAATTCATGACACAAATCAGAAACCAATTCAACTGAATTTGGTGATTAAGTCTATGAAAGAAAGAAGAAAAAGGAAATTTCAATGACCTGTTTATTTCTGTCTTGGGCGTCAATGCTTGGGACTGCATGTTCATTAATATAGGAAGTAGACAGAAAAGAGGAAGATCAGGTGAGACGATAGAATTAAGAAGGCATCAGATTAAGTTGAACACACAAAATTCTAGATGTACTTCCTAAATTTAATGTCTCATAATACCTGGGAATGTTTTAAAAGCACAGTAACTAGCATAAAATAAGCATTCAATATTTTCTCAATTTTGACATGTAGCACTTCAATGAAATTAAATTAGGCCAGACTAAATTACCAATTTGCACTATATTTGAACACATCAAGTCTTGCCCTTCTATCATATTTGTTTATATACTAGTAATGTGTTATGTCTCCCGGTCCGCCTCCCAGTGCTGAATTCCACACTACACAGCATATCTGTGGCACAGATCCAAAGAAACACAAAGGCTCTGAATTTGATCCCTGGTATTATCTCTACTGGATTGGTAGGGATTTTGTGCAACTTAAACTCATACTTCTTATTTACAAATACTTCCATTCTTTGAAAATTGTATGCAACATATTTTGATCATAGTCACTCCCAACTCTTCCCTTTAACTCCTGCCAGATACACTCCTGCCTCACCTCCAACTTCACATGATCTGTATTTGTTTTTAATTTAATAATCCATCAACTCCAATTTGTGCTATCCATAATCTTCCGGTTGTGGGACCATCCACTAGACTGTGGCCAATTCACCAGGAGGCACTCCCTTAAAGAAAACTGGCTCTCCTTCCCCCAGAAGCCATCAGCTCTCCATAGCTCCCAAGTTATGAACTGAGGTGTGATCTCAGGAACCTCTTTCCCCCTCCATGCTAAAAAGTTGACTGGTTCAATCTTGTACAGATCTTATACAATCAACACAGCTGCTCTGAATCAATGAGCACAGAAATCCTGTCATGCTTGGAAGACAGTTTCACAGTAGTCCTCCCAGACACCTAGCTCTTACTCTTTCCTCTCCCTCATCTATGATGATCCCCAATCCTCAGGGAGGCGTGTGATGTAAAATCCCAGTTGTGGCTGAGCACTCCACAGTCTACATTTTTTCTCTGCACTTTGACCAGTGTGAATTTCTTAGTTAAGCACCATCCACTGCACAAAGAAACTTCTCTGACAAAGTCAGAGAGCTACAATAATCTATGGGTGGGGAGATATGGACTTATGGCAATCTGAAAACAGTGTCTGTTTAGCAAAATAATAGCAGTACATTCACCTGAGGTCCTTGAGCCCCTTAAACACTGCTTCTTGGCCAAATGTGCAGTATTAGGCATGTGTCTCCTCCTGTGGAGCAGACCTTCAATCCAATCAGAAAGCAGTTTTTACCTCATAAAATATCCTGCCACATTGGTCATTTTTGAAATTCACAGGGTTCACAGCTGGGTAAGACAATGTTGATTGTTGATGGCATTCCCCCCTCAGGCAGCCTACATAACCTGCAGGGAGGAAGTTACCTGTACCAACCTGATTTCTTCATGTCCTATGACTAGAATGTGTGGTGTCTTCAGTAATAGTGTCTTACCATCACTTTCTAGTGGGCAACCAAGAGCGATGGAAATAGTCTGGTTTGTTTGGAGGATTTGCAGAACACCTCTGACCAACAACTCAAGGGAAGGTGTTCCATACCTGAAACTGGGCTATTTGGCAACCTAGGGTTTCTGGGATGAGCATAATTTTCTACATAGGATAGCTCCAATTAGAGCTTATAAAATTGTGGGTTTACATGTGGCTTTTCCAAATGTCCTTAGTGTGAGTCATCTCTTGTCCCTCCTCCTCTACACCCTCTCACCCTTCTCCCTCCTCCACACCCTCTCACCCTTCTCCCCACTCAATCTTCTCTTCCCTTTATCACCTTTTCCCCTTCATAGCATCTGTGTTCTACTCTCCCATCTCCCTTAAAATCCCCCCATGCCAAAATGGTCCCTTTCTAGCTTTCTGGATTCTACAGCTACTCCAAGTTAAACATGGAAATCTGAAGATTTGCTGCTGAGAGCCCCATGTGGGCAAGGACATGCAACATTTGCCTCTTTGGGTCAGGTTACCACACTCAGTATAGTGTTTTCTAGGTCTATCCATTTACCTGCAAATTTCATAACTTAATTTTTCTTGGCTTTTGGTTAAGATCAAGTAAGCTATTTGTTCATTCCATTTCGATGAATAATTAACTATCATATTTGAATTAGACAATGTGTAATTTGAATATAGAAAAACAAACAAGAAAGGAGGGGGTACAGTACATGCATCTAGTCTGATGTGATCCTTTGTCACAGATCTGCTGACACTGTTCATTTGTCTTGCAATGAAAATGCAAATAGTGTCTCTGAGCTCTCTTTAAGGTAAAATATAATTCTATTTAGTCCATTTAATAATCACCACATAATTCAATAATCCATATAAAATGAATAATGCACTGTGGTTGTAAGATCATATTAAAGTAAAATCCTTAAAACTTTTTAGCATGAAGACATTTTCTATTGATAAGTTCTGTACTCTTTGAGCTAGTGAGTGAAAGAGTTATTTCTATGGGTCATGAAATAATTGATAACACTCATTTTGAAAATGTGTGCCTAATGACAATTAGAAAAAGAATCATGAATTCTACATGTTGTTACGTTATAAATTAATAGAAGTGTATT
This sequence comes from Nannospalax galili, assembly GCF_000622305.1. NCBI lineage: Eukaryota > Metazoa > Chordata > Mammalia > Rodentia > Spalacidae > Nannospalax > Nannospalax galili. The sequence goes on from NW_008346901.1 coordinate 302,287, forward strand.
TTCCTTCCCATTTTCACCCAGATTTATTGGTTTGAGATCAATTTCTCATTAAATAATATAAACACAATTATGACACAAATGATTGCATGTATGTTTATGAGTTCCTTGTCAAAGGGAGAAATTATTGTGTGTATATGAAGATACTTACTTCTGAAATATAATCTTATACTGCCTGTTGTCTCAGTGTGTTTAGAAAGATATGCTATATATTGAATTAAATGTGATCTAAGGGTCAGTCTGCTTTCTAGTCTTGCTAAATACCAGTAACCATGAAGAAGCTCAGGAAAATGTCAACCATAGCTGCAAAATTTACTAGTATAAATTTATTTTATTTTCATATCTAATTTTCTTAATCTTGAAAATTCCCACACAGTGATGACAACTACTTACTATGTTATAAAGGGAATATTTCACCCTAACATGACATATTTAATTTGGGACAGAATTATCTTTACCCTAAACATATCTATTTTTCCAGGGCTTACACCTTAATATTTGCTCTCTGCTCTTCAATGTCCTGAGAAAATAGAGCAGTGGTGTGGGAGCACCATGCCTCTGACCTTTCACCAGTAGAATGTGTTTTGTGTTGTCCCACATGAACACTAAGTACCTGCCAGTGACCTATGTGTGGTTTCAGCCTAAATCCTTCTATCAACTAGTCACCCCAAGAGGTAGATTTGGTGCTTGTATCTTCACCTCTGGAGCAGAATTATTTGCAACTTAAAGGAAAGAATAATGGATTTCCACCCCTGGAAATCCTGGCTTCGGCCAAGAGACCTTGATTCATAGATTCAAAGCAGATTAGCACTAGGCACCTTATGTCCATGAATGTCTTCAACTTCTCTCATAAAGACCTTCTGCATACTGAGGGGTTGGCTCAGCACAGGGAGACACCGAGAATGGCTAGCTTAGCTTTAAAAGCTGACCCCTGTGTCAGGTTACAGATGGTGAATATCTAAAAATGTGTGTTAGTCATAGTAGCCGTGAGATATCATCTTAGTTAACCACTGTGGTATGTATCCTAACAGACCAAATTGAGGATGTTTGTGACACAGGGACAATGCTCATTAGATCATGCGTTACTAGAGAACCCAAGTGTTTTATCTATCCACTTGATAAACATGTTATTTCTTAACAATATGGGTCACTAAGTTGAAAGTCATAACCTTGGAATTTCTGAATCTACCCAATACTCTCTGGATAATGCTCTTTGTTTCTTTGTTTTTAGAAAGCATGCATGCTCTTTAAGTACTATGTTATAGGACAACTTTTATTGTGTAATAGTCAAAATAATAATGTAATATTATAAGAAAATGTGAATAATATCCTATAATGTTTAAGTTCTTCAGTGTACTTATAAGTCTTTGCTGGAAACTTTAAATAATTAAGATCTGGAATTTCATTCGCATGTCTTTCAAAGCAACACTAGCCAAACATGCTTTCATGACTTGAAAGAATGAGAACATTGATCTTTCAAGGGGCACATGAGGAATCTTATAAATAAAGAAAAGAGCTGTTTCAGAAAGGGCACATTGGATTTGACCAGTTCACACTGTAGGTAAATCTGGAAAATCACAATGAACCAGATTAATGTGTTCAGTTAATGTACCTTGGTAAAATTGCTATCCTATGAGGTTTTATTAATAATTTTTCTCATGTTTTCTGATGTCTGTTTCTTGTATAAAACACATACCACTATAGGACACGATCACAAGGCTCCTTACCCTACCAGCGAAATTTAAAGTTCAGTAAATAATCACCAATTAACTCTGTTGTTTAAATATTCCAGAAATAGCCAGGCATGGTGGTGCACCCCTTTAATCCCAGAACTCTGGAGGCAGAGGCAAGTGGAGGCCAGTCTGGTCTACACAGCAAGTTCTAGGCCAGCTGGGACTACAGGGAGAACCTGTCCAAACAAACAAACAACAAATTGATTCTAGAAATAGAGTAAACAATGAAAGGTAAATCTCTATATATAATTGAGAAAAGCGTAGCCCAGAATGGTACATATTTGGGGGGAAAACTGGAAAGCAATGATGTTCTAATAATATTCTTAGAACCCTCTTCCTTGCTTATGAACTAGTGTGTGCTCAAGCTAACTTGAAAGCTTGGTTTCTGAGGAATTCCAGGCAGGGTATTATCTTGTAGTGCTCCCATAAATAGATCTGATCTACTTTGCTGTTTTTATTATCACTTCTATCAATTCTAAATCTCAAAATTGAATTGCAAATGTGTATTCAGGTATCAGACATGAAAATTTATCATCTGAAACTTCAGACAACTTAATTGCTTCATATTATTGTTTTTACAAAAAAAGTTCACTACAGTAATGACCCACATCAGCATTCTTATCTAATGTTCCCTTGCCCCTTGTGACTCGTTACCAAAGAGTTTTCATCAATCCATGCCATTTCTTAAAGGCATCTTGCTAGTATTTTATTTAGAAGCACTCATGGTAACTAAATGCCAGTCTTAACCTAACCATCACAGCTACAGCTCTCATTGCTCATGGTGGTTGAGAACCATGTTATAATACATCCTGAAACCACACATGGAAGAGCCAACATCATCTTTTCTGTAGTTTTTCCCCTTTCCTTCTCTTTCCTCTGTTAATTCTAAGAGAATTAGTTCTCACCTTTCTTGACACATACTTTCCATCCCTCTTCTCCTCCCACCTTCTCCCCCTCCTCCTCCTTCTCCTTCTTCTCCCCATTCCCTCCTCCTTTTCTCTTTAGTCTCTGACTCAATTAAGGGCAAGAACGGCTGTGGTGCTTGTTTTTGTATAGTAAGTGATTGGTGCTGAGTAGGCGTTCAGGCAGTGATGCTGAAATGACTTGCTCTGGTTTACAATGGACTGCATCCTTTTCCAACTCAGAAGCTTTGTAACCATGCCAGTTGGCACTCAGGCCATTATGACTCCTAAACCAAATTTTGCCAGCACCAGAATCACTTAGGAAGCATTCATAAATACAGGTTCAAGGACCTTACTCCATAAACTTTGAATCAAAATCTGTTAATACAGGGAAGCCCAAGCAGTAGTAATTTGGTGATGTTCGTCACTCATTTCAATCCCCTTATAAACACTGATTTCAAGTAAAATTCTTTCAGATGCCTGATTCTATTAAGAAATAAAGAGAAACTTTAGAAAAAATCCAGGTCCCATTTTATGTCATTAAAGACCACATAAGAAATCAGAATGATGACTCAAAAAGCATTCATAAGACAAATACATTCTATAATGTATTTTGAAGGTGAGGACATCATGGGAAAACCTAAGCTGCCCCTGGAGTGTAGACCAGTGAGCTTTGACATGGGACCTTTCTTCCTACTCATAGGAACCAAAGAGATTGATATTACACAGTCATTCTTTCTTTCTAACCCAGTTTATCCCTTGATAGAAAATAAATATAGATTATAACAAAGCTACGACTCTGCAATGTAAGTGGTTTCTGAATTCCTTCTTTATATACGAAGAGTGCTTTCATCATTGTTCTTTGAGAGATGGGAGGACTCACTCTGATGTTTCAGAGTTAGGAAATTTTGATCACGGATCTGACCACTGGGGTATGCCCTCAAGGGGCCACAGCATGGGCATCCAAGTAGAATTGTAACAGGGATAAATACACTGATTTTTTTAAATTTGCCTCAGAAACTATGATTTGTTAATGTCCTAGAAGATTGGTTATGGGTTGCCCAATACTCTTCCAGGTTAGTGGTTTCTGAATTCCTTCTTTATATACGAAGAGTGCTTTCATCATTGTTCTTTGAGAGATGGGAGGACTCACTCTGATGTTTCAGAGTTAGGAAATTTTGATCACGGATCTGACCACTGGGGTATGCCCTCAAGGGGCCACAGCATGGGCATCCAAGTAGAATTGTAACAGGGATAAATACACTGATTTTTTAAATTTGCCTCAGAAACTATGATTTGTTAATGTCCTAGAAGATTGGTTATGGGTTGCCCAATACTCTTCCAGGTTCCCAAAGGCCAGATGAGCAACAGGAGATCCTAAAGTATAATGGTGCGAGCTAAAAACTTGTTTACAAGACTGGGATCATCTGGTTTAAACTGAAACTGAGGCTTTGAACCTTTCAATTCTTGCTTTTACTTTTCCTGTCCATATTCTACCTACACTTAGACAAGAAAAATGAGACATTCAGTTAACTGAGTGATGCTGTCCTTTGCATAGTAATATATTTTATAGGGAATTATGTAAATAAAATATGGGTTTTTCTTCTATTTTCTGTAACAACATGTACAGAAAAACAAAGCATTTTATTTTAATAGAATCTTTTAAAGATATTTATAATGAAAGCACAATCTCTTACCAGATGACAGAGACAATTCTAAAAATGCTGAACATAAATGTTTCATAAATTCACAATTTTAACAGAAATGATGACAAAATATATCAGAATGACAGCTACTGAATTTTAAAATAATTCTCTATCATAAAATATAATAGAATAATTCCAAAAAACTTATTTTTATTTAATTCCAGTAGAGAAAAATAATCTAGTTTTGTATAAATAAAGATCCAAATAAGCTTAGCTGAACTGTGCATTTAATAAAGGATCACTATATATGGTCTATAGAATAAATGTTCATGGAAACATGGCAATATTAGAACTCACAATAACTGATATAACAACTTCAAGTAATTCACCAAAAAGACTGAAGAAAGAAAAAGAAGGTAAGTAAGAAGAGTGTCTACCTCATCCCCTTACTTTCCTGGATACAACTTTATTCTTTCATTATTTTTCCATGGATGTGCAGTCTCCCACTTTACTTACAGGAAAAGACATTAAGGAAAAAGAAGCCCTTTCACTTCCTTTTGAGTCTAGAAACCTTTCTAGGACATTGTGTTCAGTCAGATTCATGTTTTATTTTTGCAGAAAGTTTAATGTGAACTCATGGAAAGTCTGAGAATTAATTTTCCTGCATTGCAATGCAAACCTATAGAGATAACAGACCTCCAGGTGAAAGACTAGAGCCAGTGTTCTTGGTCGTGCCTTTAATAGTCTACTTGAAATATTCCATGGAATTCTAGGACTAACCAGATAGGCCAATAGCCACAAGTCAATGAGCCAGTTGAAAACACTGGAATGCCAGTACAAAAGTTTTTGTCACATGTATACACATATATTCATATATTCTTTAAAAGTTTGAGGCTTCTTCAAATAGTTCATCTATTTAATAAGCTTCTATAATACTTTGTATCTTTTTCTGAAAAATTATAGATATTATGCTATGTTTATGATTATACATGCAAATAAAAAATATAAAATTATATTAAGGCTACAGGTAAAACACTTTTTAAAGCAGACAGAGAACTACCATACCGAAGCTGTAATACAAGTCAGACAGAGGTCCTGAGGAAAAAGCCTTAGATCCTGTAATCAAAATGAGATAAAAAAAAAGTTCTTAGTCCCAAATGGAAATGCTTTATTATTAATGGGAGGAAAGTGAATATAAATTATCTGACATTTCAAATCCCCAGCGTGACAGAAAATATTTAAATTACAAACTCAGTATGCATCACTTACATTTATCAAAGCAGCCAAATTACAATGTTATTTTTACTTTATGAATTTTCCTCCTGGTAGTCAAGCCCAGAGAAGGCATCATATTCCACCATGCCTGCAAATTCAGTAGTGCTGAGAGACGCTTTAAACAGGCTTGTGGTGGTTTCAGGGTAAATTTAAAGAAAGGACAAGTCTTGGAAGAGTCACAAAGCCAACATCTTTAAGTACAAAAGAAAATACTTTACATATGACATACATTTTCCACTTCAGAGGACAGAGATGATAAAGTTCAAGAATATATAAAATAAATGGATATAGAGTTTGTTCATCTGCAACTCTAGAGCAATAATTCATTCATCCTACATATGAAATAATGACCTATGCGCCAAGAAACAGACACAAAGTCCTAAAAAGGTACGACCTAGATCTAAACTGAAAAATAAGGGGGTTTTTGTAATGGTTGTATTCCCTTTTCATTCTCAGAAGAATGAAGGCAAAATAGTTTAAGAACAATCTTAACGTTTTTATTTATTTGTTTTTATTTTATGTGTATGAGTTTTTGCCTGCAAGTATGTAAATGCACTTAGGTCACACAATGCCCATGGAGACCCCTGGAGAACAGTGGATCCCCTGGAACTGCACATAGTAGGGTTTCCAGTTGCCATTTGGGTGCTAGGAGACAAATAAGGGCCTAATGCAAGAGCTCTTAACCACTGAGGCATTTCTCCAGCCCCAAGAGAAAATCTATTTTTTCCAAGATTTTTAGTTTATTTTTAGAAGTTTTAATTTTTCTTCTCAATGTATAATTTTTTATTGAATTTTTGTGCATTTCATAAAATATAATCATATTTAGGGCCCTTCCCCCATCCATACCACCCTCTACATCGATTTCACACATTCTGTCTTATATGTTAAGGCCTATCGAGTCAAGTTTGTGTGTCCCGATGTCCCTCGAGGAAAGTTCATCCACTCAGTATAGGCATCACTCCCTTAAAGAATATCAACTCTCCCTTACCCAGCAATACTCGGCTGCTAATAGTTCCTTGCTAAGGTTGGGGCCTGGTGCCCATTTCCCCAGTTCTATGCTGGGTTGTTTTTAAATATTTTATTTATTATTTTTATTTTTTATGTGTATGTATGTATTGCCTGCATGTAGGTAAGTGCACCCATGTGCAATGCCCACAGCGGACAGAAGGAACTGTTGGATCCCCTGGAACTGGAGTTACGGACAGTTGTTAGTTGCCATGTAGGTACCAGGATTCGAGCCGGGTCTTCTGTTGGAACAGTCAGTGTTCTTAACCGCTGAGACATCTCTCCAGCCCCTACATTTGTTTATCTGACTGAGTTTGTATGAGTATTATATATGCTGACACCGTTGCTGTGAGTTTACGGGAGCAACTTCCCAAAGACTTGGAAGACTGTTTCCTTGTGATCATGCACCCACCAATCCTGGCTCTTTCAATCTTTCTGCCCCCTCTTCCACAATGGTCCCTGAATCCTGCCTCACGGGCAGGTGAAGTTTACTCTAAGAGTCCTATCCCGAGACACACATTCTGTAGTCTCTTATTCTCTACACTGTGGCCAGCTGTGGCTTTCCGTATGCATTGCACTCTGTTGCGTGAGGAAGCTTTGCTAATGAGAGTGGAGAGACACAATAGTATTCTCTCTACCCATGTCCCACTAAGTTCCATGAGTCTTAGGTGTAGAGGTTCCACTGTAGATGTGTCAATTGGGGGTGGGCATCTCATAGACACTTAATCTCTGTGTGACTAGTTGTGGAACTCTGTGCTAGTCTCCATGTGTTCCAAAAGGAACCTTCCTTGAGCAGTGGTGACTGGTATACTTGTCTGTAAATACAAGGCTCCATATTTAGCATGTAGTAAGAAATTACATTTGTCTAGGAATATGACAGACGTGGGGTTTTCTCTAGGATCTATGACTTCTCCAGCCATTTGTATTTGGCTATGTTTACAGTGCCACACATTAGTTCCTCCCATTGAAAGGACTTTAAGTCCAATTGGATAACTGTTGATTACCTCTAGACAAGTGTCACTACTGCATCACTATAGTTTGATGTGCTGGTCATTGTTGTAGTTATTAGACTTTAAAGCTGGGATTGGACCATTGATTGATTTTCTCCCTTTGAAACTTGCATAGTGTTTGCTAGGACTATGAAAGATAATCTTCAGAAAGAAGGCTTCCAGGTCAGTTCTGGTTCCATGGCTCTAAGTCCTGTCTTCAGCAATAATGTCTAACCTACAAGTACTGGGAAGTATTTAAGGGCTGTGCTACTACCTGTGTTACTTTGTAAGTCGCTTGGACTATGCTGACCAAAAGCAACTCGAAATGAGGTTCCTCCTGTCTGGCACTGTGTTTTGGGCTGCATAGTCTTCAGGTACACACACGTGCTCATGCACAGACACGTGTGTGTATTTTTCAGCAGGTTTCTGAGCTAATACATGTTCCTCTTGTTTTCATACCACCTAAGCTTATTTCTCCTCTCACTGTCTCCCTATCAAACCTCCCTCCCTCCCCAGTTAAAACATCCCAATTTCCCCACTTTCCCCTTGATAACACCTGCCTTCTGTTATCCCCCTTATCTTTACCTCCTTCTTCCCTTTACCCCCATGGTGCCTGTATGTCTTTCCCTCGTCCCTTCCCAGCTGAATACCCCCATTTTCCCCATTTCACCCTAGGTAACATCTCTTTCTACTAGTCCCCTCTCTTGGGCTCTTTCCTTCCCTTCTGTCCATGATTCCTTTCCATTTCCTGGCTCCTGCTGTTACATCAGGGTATATACCCACATAAGAATTGGGGGCTAAGGTCCACAAATAAGAGACGACACTTGTCATTTGTTTTTCTGAGTCTGTGCTACTTCACCTAGCATAGCAGTCACCTCACTTAATGTTATATCACATAGCATAACAATATAAATTTTGTGATTTCATCTTTCTTTACTGCTCAGTAGAACTCTGTTGTATAAATAATGTAGCACATTTTCATTATCAATTCATCAGCTGGGAAACATTTAGGTTGCTTCTGTTTCTTAGCTATTGTGAAGAGAGCAGTAACAAACATGGATGTACAGGTATCTCTACAGCAGGATGAGTCTTTTGGATATTTACTTTTTAGTTTTTTAATAGTTGACCACATTATTTTTCATAGTGGTTGCAAAAGTTTGCAATCTCATTACCAGTAAACGAGTGTTCCCCTTTCTCCACATCCTCAGCAGCATTTGGTGTCTTTTGTGCTCTTGATCTTAGCCAGTCTGAGTTGGGTAAGATGAAATCTTAAGGTTGCTTTGATTTGCATTTCCCTAATTAATAAAGATGTTGAACACATTTTAAGGTGTTTCTGAGCCACTTTTATTTCATTGTTTGAGAACTATCTGTTCATGTCCTTAGCCCAACATTTTATTGGGTCATTTTTTCTTGATTATTTTTTGAGTTCTTTGTATATTCTGGCTATTGATTCTCTGTCATATGTGTAGCTGGTGAAGATTTTATCCCATTCAGTGGGTTTCCTCTTCACTTTCTTATTTCTTGTGCTGTACAGAAACTTTTTAGTTTAATGAAGTCCCACTTGTCGATTGTTGACCATAATCAAATGAACCTATAAGACATCTACAGAATATTACACACAAGCACCAAAGAATACACTTTCTATTCAGCACCCCATGGAAGTTTCTATAAAATTGACCACATACTGGGGCACTAAACAAACCTCAGCAAATACAAAAAAATGAAATAATTCCATGTATTCTATCAGACTACAATAAAGCTTAAAATCAAGAGAAAAAGAAGTTCTAGTAACTACACAAACTTAAGGAGATTAAGGTACATACTCCTGAATGATGAATGGATCAAAGAAGAAATTAAGAGAGAAAGAAAATTGCCCTTGAAAGTAAATGAAAATGATATTAGAAAACAGCAAAACCACTGGCACATTATAAAAGCAGTCCCAAGAGGAAAGTTTATAGCTCTAAGTGTCAACATTATTTATTTTGTTTCTTAAATTTTATTTTCTTATTTTATGTACATGAGTGTATTTCCTGTAGGCTTGTAAGTGCATCCATGTCATGCAATGTCCGCAGAGGTCAGAAGAGGCTGTCAATATCCTGGAACTGAAGTTATAGACAATTGTTAGCTGCCATATGAGTGCTGGGAATCAAACCTTGGTCCTTGGCAAGAGCAGTCAGTGCTATTAACTGCTGATTCATCTCTCCAGTCTTCTATTTATTTATTCTTAATGTACTATTTTTATTGATTCTTTGAAAATTTCATGCATGGAGTTTCATATATTTTTAAATATATCTTTACCGAATTTTTGAGTTCCAAAGATCTTATTCAATCAAATTTAGCACTCCTTCCCTAGCTGTATCCCCATAGTCCGCCCACAGGATTTCATGCATTTTAACATACATGTCAAGGCCTATCAAGTCAAGCCTATGTACCCAGATGTCCCTCAGTGTAAGTTCATCTACTGGACCCTGTTTAGCATGTCTAGTAATACTCCCTTAAAGAAGATCAACTCTCCCTCATTAAGTAGTGACCAGCAGCCAAAGTTTTGACTTCCTGCCCATTTCCCCAGTTTTATGCTGTTTTTTTTTTTTTTTTTGATTGAGTTTGCATGGGTCTTGTTCATGCTGTCACACTGTTGTGAGTTCTTACAAGAAAAGTCTCAGGAATCTGTCAGATTCTGTCTCCTGTGGTCATGCACATCCTCCCCTGGCTCTTACAATCTTTCAGCGCCCTCTTCTGCAGTAGCCTCTGGGCCCTGGGTGGATGACGTTTAACATAGGAGTCCTGCTCAGGGACCCACATTCTGCTGTCTCACATTCCCTATGCTTTGGCCAGCTGTGGCCCTTTATGTTTATTGCCCCTATTGCATGATGAAGCTTTGTTGATGAGAGTTGAGAGATGCGTTAGTCTTCTCTCTACCTCGTGTTCCACTATGTTCTGTGAGCCTTAGGTGTAGAGGTTTCATGGTAGATGTGTCACTTAGAGTTAAGGATCTCACAGACACTTACTCTCTGTATGCAACCAGTCTTGGAACTCTGTGCTAGTCTCCATCTGTTGCAAAAGAAACTTCCTTGATGAGTGATGACTGGCATATTTGTCTGTAAATATAAGGATCTATATTTAGCTTATAGTAAGAAATTATGTTTGTCTAGGGATGTGACAGACTTAGGGTTTTCTCTAAGATCTATGACCACTCCAGCCATGTGTATTTGGCTATGTTTACAATGCCACACATGAGTTCAAGCCTAATAACCACAACAATGACTGGCATAGAAAACTATTGGTGCAGTAGTGGCACTTTTATCTTAGGGGTAATCACAGTTACCTAATTGAACATAAAGTCTGCTCGGTGTGATACAATGTATTTTTAAATGTCTTCACCAACTCCCCCTGCAACTTCTCCATCCTTGTCTGATGGTCTTTTTGCTGTGTTCTAGTTCAGTTAGGTGCTTCATCTTTTCTGTACGGTGCAGGTGAGGGTACACTGGGGTTGCAGAAAAGTAACAGAAAACAATGAAGACAAACGTCTTAGTGCCTGGGAGTTGGAAAGATCCAGTGCCAGGGTCTGGGTGCAAGGACCATGTGTGGAATCAAGCTGTTAGCTGGTCAAGAGAAGGGAGAAGTCCAAGCCTGAGAGTGAGTCCTCCCAAGGCTAGAAACTGCACATGACTGAAACCTCCCCCTGTCCCCAGCTTAAGTCTAACATAGGGCCAAAGTCCTGCCATGCACAACTTGGGACTTTGGAGGGGGACTTGTGGGGGTTGCAGCCACCCAGAGGAGGCTGAAATTGCTGCTTTCATCTTCCAATGTACTCTACCATCAGCCCACCACCAAAGAAATGTGGAATTACGGCACATGGTTGGGACCACACCTCTAGGCTCACAGACGGATCAGAGCTCCAGGTTTACAGGAGCGGGCCACAGCGCCTGTTCCTGGGAAGGAATTTCAGCTCCAGGTTAACAGCTTCAGGAAGGGGAACTCAGCTCCAAATCAAAGGAGGGTACCAAAGCTCCAGGTTTACAGGAGGAACCATGTTCCCTCTTGTGGGCCAGAGTTGCAATCCAATCCTGTGAGCTAGAGCTGTGGTATCCTCTTGAATCTGGAATTTTTGTCCTCGCTTATGAATATGGAGTTGTGGTCCCCTCCAGTGAGCCAAGAGAAAAATTTAAATCTCAACTTCTATTTGTTGCTTACCCAGATCCTCAGAGAACTTTGAACCACAATGTAATGAATTAAATGCTATCAAAATGTGTGCTAGCTTTGAACTACGCAATTTCTCTCCTTTAAAGCCTGCTCCCAAGAAAGCTCCTGTTGAACAGGAAAGCAATGAAACAAAGAGGAAAAACACTGGACGGAGAGTCAGACATCTCAGGTTCCTCTACTAAAATTTCATGGGTCTTTTGCAGATAATTCACTTCTCCTCACAGGTTCAGGAGATGATGAAGGAGTTAATGTTTATCTAACAATGGGACAATATCAATAATAACAATAGTAGGTTGGAAGAACAAAATAATGAAATCCAGGTAATTCTTATCTAATTTCTTCTCTTCGGTAGGATTTGTTTCTCTGGCTCTTAGTTTTCCTGTTTTCATTTTTCTTTTTTTTTCTTTTTTATATAGAGAACAAGAAAAGAAATCCTCTAACCAAGTTCTACTTAACTCTAGAATGTAATAAAGTTATTTCATGCAAAGCTGCCAGCGCACTAGTACATACACATACCCATAAATACAACGGTTGAAAAGCAAGGCAGCACACCCACTAAAATCTACAAGCATCTGCTGTGAAACATTGGAGTCCCTCCACATATTGATTGGTGCTGCAGGACCATTTTGTCTTATGTTGATTCCTAAAGGAAATATAGTCTTCTCTTCCTATTTTGAGATGTTTAAGAATTTGGCTTTACATGTTTCTACAGATACTTTTATAATGAACCAATGAACCATATAGAAAGGACACTACAATTTAAAATATTTCCTTTATTAATTACAACTGCCTATGATGTTTTTATTGAGTGACTTTACAATAGATGTTTTACAGAAACTGAATTTAAAAAGACTAGCAGCAATTAGCTTGCTTTTACAATAAAATTAATTAGAAATTTTTATGTGATTTTATGTGATTAGGATTTACATACACACACACACACACACACACACACACACACTATTTGTTTTCTTTGAGACAAGGTCTCCCCGTAGCCTCAGTTGGTCTGGAACTCACTATGTAGACAAGGCTGGCTTCAACCTCAGAGAAACACGCCTACCTCTGCCTTCCAATTGCTGTGATTAAAGGTGTATAACACCATACATAACATAAAATTCATATTTTTAAGCTTCAAAATCTTGAATAAACTATTCTTTAGGTTCACTTTTAACTCTAAAAGATAATTTTGAGTGGTTGTTCAGAAAAAGAGTTCTGAAGAAAATTAAGCTAGACACAGATATAACAATTTTTGTGTTCTCTATCAAGGTGGTAGCTTACTGAGTTTGCTTTAAGGGACCTTTGAGTGTAAAGAAATGCCATTCTAATTCTGGGAAAGTCTTGACAAGAATTCAAAGCCTTTATTGGTAAAATAATACTTCTCATAAAAAAAGTATTCCTATTCAGAGAAGTATTCATATGGAATTCGTAGAGAAATTTCTGTTCATTTAAAATGTAGCTACTTCTTTTTGTAGAAACAGAGATAAGCTGACTTCCAGCTGACTAGAAGTCAATCATTCTTTGCAAAAGGATGTGCATCCATCATACCAAATGTATTGGTGAGAACAGCCCCTTTATAGCAGGAAAATGTAGCTAGCAGCTTCCTATACTGCAGTCACACTGCAAAGAAATGACAGCCCTTTCATAGGTTTTAGTTCAATGAAAACCATTCTGCTTTGCTTGAAGGTCTGATGCACATTGTAAATTGTCTCTTGTATATGTGACACACAAAGATGCACATATGTATGTTGCTGAGGATAAAATTCAGGGTCCTGAGCATACTCATACAGAGCGAATGCTCTGTCATAGCTGGATTGCCACCCTACGAACTTGTGAATTTGCTTTCCATAACTTTCTGAAATAGTGAGTTTTCTTCTTGTGTTTTTTCATGAGTTTTTGTGTGTGTATGTGTGTGTGTGTGTGTGTGTGTGTGTGGTGCAGTGTTGAAGATGGAACCCAGAGCCTTGGGAATCCTCAGAATACACTCTGATGCTGTTATGCTCTCAGCTCACTGACTTCTAGAGCTTTTCTTGTTAAGATATACTGGGCCTACCTTTGTCTTTTGGAAATGGTTTCGCAGTGCAATTCTGTGGGTCTCTCTTCCATCATGGGTCGTTGGCTACTGATCTGTGAGAACAAAGGGAGCAGAGGTGACAAACAGGGTTAGGACGGCGGTGAGTACAACAGAAACACCTTCCGGGAGTCAGCTTCAGTGAGACAGCTCATTTATTCAAAGGGTTGGAGGGAAGATACAGGGTGAGGACAACAACCAAAGCTTCACCTGGTAGGTGTTCACAGTCTGCTTTATTTGGATGTGGCAGGGGGACCCTATCACGTAGAAAGGGAAGGTGGGATGGAATGGCTGTAGTGCAATGCCTAATTATCATACAGGTAAAACCTAGGGGCAGCTCCTGAAGGGAACTATGTCAAAGGTCATGTTCCAAATAAGGTCAGGAATCTGTGCTTGGAGACACTTTCCAAATAAGGTGAGGCAGAGAGTAGGAAGCCCCTGCTGAGAAAGGGATTCCTCCATTTTGCTCTGAGCTCCTAGAGCTATCCGGACATGGTGGACTGCGAGCTTACCGGCAGGGTCCCCCAACACAATTCAAACACCGACTCCCTTATTCAAAATAGTTTAACGTCTCAGTGTTCATATTGTGTTTCTGCAGTGCTTGAAATCACCCCATGGTTTTTCACATGCTTCATAAGCATTGTGCCATTGAGCTACACCCACAGTGTTCTGTTTGTCTGTTTTAAAAGCCAAAGCTCTAGCAATGATGTTAAGATGTTTAATATTTTAAAGTAGAGACAGTTTTTAAAAGAAGCTAGCAATTTATGTTCAACATATAAGAATCTTTAACATAAGTTGTGCAGAAGCTAAAAAATAATATTTATTTCTCAAAGGAGTGCAAATACTAAAGAGAGATACAAGAAAATACGTGGAGCCGAAGAATAATTTGAGTAGCTACAAGAAGGTAGGATTTAAACGTGCAGAATGACCAGCACTTCCAAAGAGCACGTCATTGGGACACAGCTCTTCAACAGAAGCAATGAGTTGCATACTAGCTCCCTATAACAAAATTCATGAACCTATGCATTGTACTACACTGTGAGTTCTTCTGCAAACAAAGCTTCTCTAGTGTGATGTGTATGAAATAAATCACTGAAGTAATTCTAAAATGCTTATTCTGCTTAAAATTCACTTTAGAAAGATTTCCTTAGGTTGCAGATACTCGTTCTGAATTATTCAATAACACACTTTAGTTTTAAATGGTGTTTCTTAAGCTGTGTTACTCTGTTCCCATAACATGGAGCTTCTGTTGGATATCCCAAACCCAAATCTCTCTGAGACACACAAGGCAAGTAAATCCAACGTGCTTCAGGCTGCTTCTAGGCAGTCTGTTCTGCTATTTATTATTATACAGATGCTCTGTGGGTGACACAAAACGCACTGAAGCTTTCACATCGATTTCTTCTCAAACATGAAAGCAAAAGCATGAAGAATATACCGATTGCTGATTGCAGTTCTGTCAACCACCTTCTCATTCACATGTAGATGTTTAAAGAAACAAGTCACCTGTGGAAACTGCATTATTCAATTTAATATAAGTAAAACTGCAGTAAAAGTTGACGGAAAGTGAACTGACAGCTTATTAAAATATACAGAAGTAATCAGTGCAGAAAAGCTGTACTGAACATTGTGTGATGATTTTCTTTCTAATACCGTCTACTTCCTAAGCTTGCTGGTTAGCACTGGGACAGTATGTGGTCTGAATAGCAATGTGTCCCCTTGGCCTCAGAAGGCTGTCAGCGCAAGAGCAAGGAGAACAGTCTGTCACTCCAGCTTATAAATATGAACCCCTGAGCAAATTGTGTGGTCTGTCGTGCTATGAACTATTACATGAATGTTTGACACCCAGGCCCTAGGCAAACTCTGTAACTTTCCATTGCTGAGTTATTTTATTCAGTGAATTTTGTGGTTAAATACTATCCTATTTCCCTACTTGTCAGCATATAATCATTTTCTTTATATATATAT
>NW_008346901.1:318455-320133 GCF_000622305.1 Nannospalax galili
TATATATATATATATATATATATATATATATATATTACAGTTACAAATATAAAAATATATTTCTAATGTACAAGGCCCACGTCTCCTGCTGCCATACATGTATGGTCTTCAAATTTACCATAGCCCTTTTCCCTGATACTGAGTTGTCAGTCCCAATAGAGATACCCAAGGAACACAAACATCTTTTGCCTTGCTTAAACAAATAGTTTTGTCCAATGAACAGTTTATGATTACGGGTTGAAGTTCAACTAAACTGCTTACTGATTGGCAGATTCTCCAATAAAAATTTCTGGAAGAGGTATTGAGAAATCATTAACTTCAATGGATCCACGTCTTTAAATGATTTGTGCATAAACTATACTTTGAGAGACACTGAACATGCAAACATACAGTCTTAGCTGAGTCTCCTCTCATGCTTACGTGGGAAACTACTGGAAGCTACAGACACACTGTCAGGCCTCATACTCCGCAGGTTTCTGAAATCCACTCAACAGGTGTTTCCAGCAGCAGTCATTTCACCCTACCTGGCCACCACTATCTTGTTGCTAGTTATTTAAGGTGCACTTCTACCCAATTCTGTGGCTAGAGGCCATTGAGGAGTAGCCTTTTGACTGCAGGGTGAGACGTGTTCCCTACCATCCACCCACAGGCACTATAAGCTGGAGTTGCAGGCAGCACTACAGCAGCCTGACCACCAGGAATTCAGCCTATGGCCTAATTTCAGCCCATCAGATTATGGTGAGCACAAAGTGAGGCAGAAGGTTAAAAGTTGGGGACAACTCATAAATGAGAGGTGCTGACAAACACCTTTCAGGTTAACATGTGAACCCTTTCATTAAAAGTCATGATTTTCTTCTTCTTTAAATAACTGGTCATTTACTTATATTAATGCTCATGTTTTCAGTAAATCCCATAGAAAGAAAGGATAACACAAGTGCCCGAGTGAGTAGGAAAAAATTACTAAAATAAGATGATTTGAGCCGTAGTTAAGGGAGGATGCTCATCATTTTAAAGGAAACCACTTATGGCTTAAAGGATTCATTATGCTAGGTATTTATGCAATTTTGGAACATTACAGATGAAAGAATTTCCCAGGTAAACTTTTCTGACCTCTGCCCTCCCTTTGAAGATTTCAAGGGTCATGAAACATATTATATTAAAAGACCTTTCATTTCAATATTTTGTTAGAAAATTCTTCCTAATTTTCAGTAAAATTCTTCTAGATTTCTAGATTTCATGGCTATTTCTGGATCTGCTCTCTAGATCCTGATTGCTGAAGCTGTTTTAGGGCCTGTAAGATAAACCCTTCATACAACTGTAGAGTGTGTCATGGCTACATTAAAAAAAAATACAGCAACGGGCTGGAGAGATGGCTCAGCGGTTAAGAACACTGGTTGTTCTTGCAGAAGACCTGGGTTTGAATCTCAGTACCCACATGGCAACTAACAACTGTCCATAATACCAGGGGATCTGACAGCCTCTTCTGACCTCCACGGGCATTGCACCACGTGGGTACACTTTACCTACATGCTGGCAATACATGCATACACATAAAAAATAAAATAATAAAATAAAAATTTTAAAAATATAGCAACATTTTTGACCCTTTTATATCTGTAAGTTTGTTCTCTGTGTCTTCACTGAATTAGTCTCTAGAAAAGTATGCGCTTATCTACAT
>NW_008346901.1:321112-325741 GCF_000622305.1 Nannospalax galili
TCTCTAGATCCTGATTGCTGAAGCTGTTTTAGGGCCTGTAAGATAAACCCTTCATACAACTGTAGAGTGTGTCATGGCTACATTAAAAAAAAATACAGCAACGGGCTGGAGAGATGGCTCAGCGGTTAAGAACACTGGTTGTTCTTGCAGAAGACCTGGGTTTGAATCTCAGTACCCACATGGCAACTAACAACTGTCCATAATACCAGGGGATCTGACAGCCTCTTCTGACCTCCACGGGCATTGCACCACGTGGGTACACTTTACCTACATGCTGGCAATACATGCATACACATAAAAAATAAAATAATAAAATAAAAATTTTAAAAATATAGCAACATTTTTGACCCTTTTATATCTGTAAGTTTGTTCTCTGTGTCTTCACTGAATTAGTCTCTAGAAAAGTATGCGCTTATCTACATCTCTCAGCGTGAGACCTGAACTGAAAAAAAAATCATAGGCATTTCAGCAAGATGATTTTATCCTATAAAATTTCTTGGAAAATATTTGTAGAGCATAACCTATGATTACATCAGCTTTTTGTCTGATATAATACTCATGGAGATATGAGAACCAGCTAAAACTTTTAAATCTCTCTCTTTGACACATACCACTCCCATGCTGATATGTAGCCAAACCAGCCACATCCTATACTGTTAATTTTGTTAAGTGGCTTGTTCAAAACAACCAAGATAAAATTTTGATACAAGGGCAGTTGGTTACATTATGTTTTATCTTGTTTTTTTGAATAACCCACTTAGCAAAATTAAGGATGATTCTGTTAACTACTATGTAAAACCCCCCTCCAAGAACCATCTCCACCTAAAACTTATTATGCCAACAATTCCATTGAAAACAATACAGTAATAGTAAATATTTCTTTTTCAGAAACCATTTATTTTAAAAAATCAGATCAAGATACTCTATACTAAATAATTTCTGTTTGTTTTAAACATATATTACTTGCATATTTTATATATTAATCCATTTCAATTTAGCATGAATATTCCCATTTAAGTCTATCACAACTGCATATTTGTTAATAGCCTACAGTTATTTTTATTTGATAGCCATGCCTACAATGTCTATCAGGATATAGCTGTAGGTATGTGTCAAGCATATAATGATGACTATGTTAGTCATGGTATCTGCTCTCACAAAGCACACAAATTGCATCCTAATGCTGAAGACAGAAAATCTGCATACATGCAAATGAATAAATCTATAATTAGAGAGAAAAAAGGGAAAGGGTGGAAAAATGGGATGAACGGCCATGTTTAGTATGATGGTCTACAGAATTTTTTAAAATTAATCTCATGAAAGTATTCATTACCAATAAAAGAAATCTATTCCATTACTCTCACAGATCACAATGGCTATTTGGAATTAGGCATATGTTCATAGATATTTGTGGCTCTTTGAGTAAGCCTTAAAACACTATTATTATATAGATTTGAGAAAATGTATTTTGTCTGAAATATGGAAAAAATGATGGTTAAATTATCCATTGCCTTAAATAGGGGTCTGAGTTTTCAGTTTTTCTGTGGGATCCTTAGAAACAAACCCATAATTCATAATTCTAACCCCTTTTGGTTTGTCATAAATTTATAGCTTTTGTCAAGTGATATCAATTTAGGAAACACATTACAAAGTCTTACAAAGAGAACTGTGCAATTTTGTGATCACAGCTACATCCCTTGATGGTATTAGGTTTGCTAGGAATTCCAAGGTTGTGAGCAGAACCAGTGTGCTAGAATTTCTTAGAATCATCATTTGGCTAATTCAGAACTTTTTTCCAATAACACAAAACAAAACATTAGCTAAGGCCAAACATCTTCATTAATGAATGCGGGAGCACTGTTTGTTCTGTTTTCTAGTATAAATGAAGTGCTTGCTCTAAGACTAATCTCCCAAGTTCAGAGATTGGGAAAGCAATGAGATTAAACCAGGAATTAATATCCTGGTAGAAGAAGAAATAGGATTTAAGCAATGATGCTAGGTCAGAGACCTTATCTAAGCAATAAAATAAACCATTAGGCTGCAATGGGAATAGGGAATTTATCCAATCTGAGGCACAGCAAATGGGAGTAAGATTTTAGAAGTAAATACAAATGGGAAAAGATGTCAAGTAAAGAACAAGTAAATTCTAAACCGAGGGTCCCTTGGAATAAGGATGTCAAAAAGTAAATAAGGCCCGACTCATAAAATAAAGTAGATCCCAAGGTGGTAGATGCAAATTAGTACTCTTCTTCCTATTCTCTCCATATACATCTGTCTCTTGTCATAGGCAGAGAAATTGGATAAGTAAGAGAGCCATGCTCAGGGCATATGACGAGTGTCATCCCACTTGTGTTTTCAGTAAAAAATCCTATAGAACACCAAGTCTCAGAGGACCCTCAGCCCATGAGTAAGTTGGATCTGTGGCATAAATACTGCAGACAGTTTCTGAGTATTAGAGAACTGGGAGAATGAACCAAATATCGGACCAAGTCTGAACATTCAAACCAAGCAGAACCAACCCTGGAACAAGCTCCGGGGATAAGTAGAGCAAAGGGAGGAAAGTCCAACTGAGAATAAATATGGGGAAGACAGAGAGACGTAATTACCAGCAGCCAGTTCAACGGGATCAATACAAATGTCCAAGGAATGGGAAACATTGAAGCTGAACCTCCCTTAGGATAGTAACACAAAAGTAAATATACCCCCCAAATCATGCTTTATTCACAAATCTTTCTATATCCATGTCTATACAACCAAGGTAAAACAATTCAGAAAACTCCGTGCACAGAGCTTCTTTTAGATACAAAGAAATTTTGCCAGTTTTGAAGACATATGCCAGTAGGATGTGCTGAAGAGCCAGAGGCAGGAGGATCACAAAGAAAGCTCATAAATAATAAAATTCCATGCATCCAATTTAAATCTGTGTTGCATGCATTAAGAATCTCGTTCAGCAAGAAGTGTGTCTCCACAATGTTTGGCAGCAATGGGTGCCACGGAGGGATGCCCAAGTCAATTATTTTTATCCGTAGAGTAGAAAACAATAGATTAAAAATAGTTCTTTTTCTTCCAATGACGTTAGTTTAATTCTATTAAAAGGCATTCAAAAACCATACAGAGATACTTCATAAAAGAAAAGAAAAGCATAATTTAGCCTTGCTCTCTGACTCTTTGAAATAGATTTTCTTGCTTATTTTTGTGAAAAATTAATGAGAAGATGATCACATTGGCCAGACAAACTCAGCTTTGGAGAAAAGTAAGTACTTTGCACAGTCAGATGTAGGGTCATTAGTGGGGAGATATGATCTGAAGGAAACTCACAGACCATTCCCTGTTGACCAAAAATAAACCTGCTTTCCCGTGGGATTAAGATGTCCCAGCTCCCTAGTAAATGTGTTCTCTTTCTTAGAGACCTTAATAATTCAGTCATCACCTTTCATAGTTCAAATTATCCTTACTTACTGAGCTACAAGTTGGGGAGCCTATCCAAGTCTGCTCTTTACCAAGTTAATATATCTTCCCACTATGTCCCTGGGGTCATTTTGTAAAGATAAACCATGAAATCACCACTGTATGCCAGTACTCTTTTATTATTTTTTAATGTTTCCCCCAAATAAGACTCTTACTTCAATGTGTTATTACTCCTTCAGAATTTATTAATTTCAAACATGATCTGGTGCTGATTAAAAATACATTATTATGGTTCCCATCTGTTCTCCTTGAGCCTTGGCCCCTTCCTACTGAGGCTTCTGGAGATTTCCTGATTACCTGGGGTAGGTTAGTCAAATCCTACCACCATACACATTATCCATCCCCGTTTGGGGATCACCAGATCCACTGCAACAGACCTCATGTCATCTCTGCTGTCTACTAAGAGCCAGCCTACCCTATTCTCATAGGCCTTCCTTGAGCCTTGGGCTCTTCCCCCTGAAGCTGTCAGAGAGCACCTAACTAGCTGGGAGAGTTAGCAAGATCATGTCTCGGTGGGTCAATAGTCCCTATTTTGAATCAGTACCAGTTGCTTAGCTAAAGGGCTCACACATTCTTCACCTAGCTAGTTAGAATCGGCCTACCTATTCCCCATTAACTCAACTTGGGCTACTTTGTCATCCTAGACAATTCTTGACTAGACTGGCTGGATCCATTCAATACCTCCAACAAAAATGAAAAGAGAGAATGTGAAGCAAAGACCAACCAACTATTCATAACTGATCGGAAAACAATCAATCTACAGCAACATTATAAAAAGAATTAAATTTGAACTCAACAAAAGCAGGCCTGAGTTTCATATTAGACCAACAAAAGAAACATACACAGTCAACAAAAGATATCCACATGCCCAGACCACAATGAAAAAACACAAATATTATGAAAAGCCAAAATAATATGTCCCCACCAATTCCTGCCATCCTATAGAAGTATTTTACAATGAAAACTGCCTAGAGAAACCCCAGGATACAGAAATTAAAAGAACAATCACAAGTTGGGCGTGGTGGCGCATGACTTTAATCCCAGAACTCAGGAGGCAGAGGCAGGTGGATCTCTGTGAGTTCAAGGCCAGCCTGGTCTATATAGTGAGTTCCAGGACAGCTGGGGCTACAGGGAGACCCTGTCTCAAAAAGACCAAAAAAA
>NW_008346901.1:325798-342712 GCF_000622305.1 Nannospalax galili
GGGGGGGGACGGGGGGACCCCTTCTCAAAAAAACCAAAAAAAAAAAAAAAAAAAGAACAATCACAAATATGACTAAAAAATTCAGCGGTTTTAAAGGACACACACGCAAATAACAAAAACCACAAAGAAGATAGGGTTAAACTCCTGACTGACATTAAATAAAATATGAACACAGAGATGAATGAAATGTCAAAGACAACTCAGGATTTGAAAAGTGAATTCATGAAAGAAAAAGAAATATTGAAGAAAATTCAGGCTGAAATGGAGCTGGAATTAGAAAAACTCAATGAGACTATTTGAAACAACAGAAAAATCCTCAACAACAGAATGAATGAAATGGAGAACATAAGATCATGACCAGATGATGAAGCTGAAGAATTTGACTGTTTGAGCACAGAATATGAAAAATAAAATAAAAACACAGGAATAGACTATGCAGGGAATATGTGGGACACCATGAAAAGGTCAAATTTGTCCATTATAGGCATAGAGGAGAAGGAAGACTCCCAGGTCAATTGCATTGACCAGATCTTCAACAGGATTACAGAAGAAAATTTTGCTAAATTGAGGAAAGACCTACAGATACAAGAAGCACACAGAGCACCAAATAGACAGGACCAGAAAAGAAACTCCATGACATATCATAGTAAAAACAGTATATGTACAGAACAAAGCAGGAACACTGACAGCTGCAAGAGGAAAACGGTTACAAATAAAGGAAAAGCCATCAGAATTACAGCTGACTCTTCAGTGAAAACTATGAGAGCCAGAAGACCCTGAAGGAAACTATTCCCAGTTCCAAATGACTATGGGTGCCAACTCAGAACACTTTACACAGCAAAACTGTCTCTCATATTTGAAGGGAAAAGAAAAATATTCCATGACACAAATAGGCTGAAGGAATTCATGTCCACCAAACTGTTGTATAGAAAATACTCAGAGCAACACAAAGGATTGAAGAAAGGAGTGACTATACAATGGAGGTAACAGAAAGAAAATAAATGAAGGTATAATTATGTAAACACAAAATAAGACCAAGAGCAGCAGCAGAATTTAGAATTACAGTAGCCAATACACATCTTCCAGTAATAACTTTAAATATCAATGGCCTCAACTCCCCAATCAAAAGACACAGAAAAATTGAATGCCTTAGGAAACAAAATCAATCTTTTTGTTCTGTTTAAGAAATTCATCTCACATTCAGGGTAGGTACTACCTTAGGATGAAAGGGTGGAAAAAATATTCCAAGCAAATAGCAAGAACCCACAATGCAATGAAGCTTAAAATCAATAGCAAAAGAAGTTCTAGTAACTACACAAGCTCATGGAGATTGAACATACACTTCTGAATGATGAATGGATCAAAGAAGAAATCAGTTGTAAATAAAAGTATTCCTGTAACTAAATAAAACTGATAATACAACACAACAGAACCTTTGGGGCACAGTCTTAAAAGGAAGGTTATAGCTCTAAGTGCCTACATTAAAAAAATCAAAGCGCACAAATTACTTAATGGTACAACTCAAGAATTGGGAAAGGCAAGAAGAAACCAAACCCAAACCCAGCAGATGAGAAGAAATAACAAAAATCAGAGCAAAGATACGGAAACAAAGAACCCAAGACAAAGAATCTAACAGCCAGTTCCTTGAAAAGATAAACAAGGTAGACAGACCATTAACCCAGTTACCCCACCCCAAAAAAGAGCAAATCCACGTTCACAAAATTAGAGATGAAGGGAGAAATATCACAACAGATACCAAAAAGATCCACAGCATTATCAGGCAGTATTTTAGAAACCTACACTCAGAGCTGGAGAGATGGTCAGTGGTTAAGAACACTGGTTTCTCTTGCAGAGGACCTGGGTTCAGTTCCTCGCACCCACACGACAGCTAACAACCATTTGTAACTCCAGTTTCAGAGAATCTACCATGCTTTCTGGCCTCTGCAGGCATTGCACACACTTGGTCCAATTCCCTAAATGCAGGTAAAACGTTCATACACATTAAAACAAAAACAACCCTATACTCCCAGGGGATGAAACCACTATGAACGACATTTGGGGATACAATCACACTCTACAGGCCATATAATAGGAGAGTCTGTTATATTTTTTTAAATCTATACCTTATTAAATTTGAAAATATAAAAGAAATGGAAAAATAAGGAAATCAAAACAGTAATACATGACTACCCTACTGAAAAACCCCAAGCTCAGATGGGTTCACAGCAAAATTTTACCAGACCTTCAAAGAAGATCTACAACCAGTGCTACCTAAATTATTAAAAATGAAAGAAAGAAAGGAAGAATTCCCAAACTCCTTCTATGCCAATATTACTCTCATACCCAAACCAGAAAAAGATGTAACAGAAAACACAAAAGCTATAGGCCAATATCCCTAAATGAATATAGATGCAAAATTTCTCTATAAAATATGCAAAAATTGCACACATCAAAAAGATTATTCTCTATGATCAAGTTGGCTTTATTCCATAAATGCAGGGACAGTTCAATATACATCAGTCAAGAAACATAATAAATCCATAATCATATAAATGGATTTAAAGATAAAAATCACATGGTCATCTCAATAGATATAGAAAAGAGAATTGACAAAATCCAATCAATATACATTCATGATAAAAGTCCTAGAGAAAACTGAACTGGGGGAAACATACCTCAGCATAATTAAGGCTACAGACAACAAATCCACAGCCAACATCATTCTCAATGGAGAAAAACTTGAAGCATTCCCATTAAAATCAATAAGGTTGTCCACTATCCCCACTCCTTTTCAATATCATGCTTGAAACTCTAGCTAGAGCTATAAGACAAAAGAAGGAAATTAAAGGGGTACTAAGTGGAAAAGAAGAAGTCAAATTATCCTTATTTGTAGTTGATATGATATTATGAATAAAAGATCCCAAAAAATCCACCTAGAAAAAAATATTCATTTTTTAAAAAATTATTATTATTTTTATTTTATGTGTGTGAAT
Source organism: Nannospalax galili (assembly GCF_000622305.1). Lineage (NCBI taxonomy): Eukaryota > Metazoa > Chordata > Mammalia > Rodentia > Spalacidae > Nannospalax > Nannospalax galili. The sequence continues at coordinate 328,792 of NW_008346901.1, forward strand.
GTATTGCCTGCATGTATGTGAGTGCACCCATGTCCTGCAAAGCCGTGGAGGTCAGAAGAGGGCGTTGGATTCCCCTGGAACTGGAGTTAAGGATGGTTTGTAGCCACCATGTGGGTGCTGGGAATCCACCTGGGTCCTCTGCAAGAGCAGTCGGTGCTCTTCACCGCCAAGCCATCTCTTCAGCCCCCCAAATACTAATTTTTTAACTTTTAAAAAAATTCATTGAGACTTTCATACATGTATATAAGGTGTTTTGATCAAATCTACGCCCACTCCCTCCCCTCCAACTCCTCCCATATCTCCCCATCACTTTTTCCTGAACAACTTCCAAACAAGTAGAGAAAGCGCTCATGAAAAATCTAGGCATAAACCTAACACTAAAGACCTCTTCAATGAAAACTCCAAATATTTGAAGAGAAAGATTGAGAAGAACACAGTGAGATGGAAAGACCCCCATGCTCGTAGAGAGAATCAGTATAGTAAAAATGACCCTCCTACCAAAAGAAATTTACAGATTCGATGCATTCCAAATCAAAATTCCTTGACATTCTTCACAGAAATGTAAAACTAAAACTCATCCTAAAATTCGTATGGAATCACAATACACCTCTGGATGACCAAAGCAATCCTGAGTACAAAGAGCAATGCCAGAGGGATTATAATACTATACTAGACCTCAATCTATATTACAGAGCTATAATCATAAAACAGCATGTTATTGGCACAAAAATGGGCTTGTAGATCAAAGAACAATAGAAGACACAAACTTGAGTGCACACAATTACAGTCACCTGATATTTGACAAAGGTTCCAGGAACACACACTGGAAGAAAGATGGCATCTTCAAAAAATGGTGCTGGCAAAACTGGATCAACATGTACGGAAGAATGAAACTAGGCCCATACCTGTCTCCCTGCTCAAAAAAAATTCCAAATGGATCAAAGACCTCAGTGGAGAACAAAACACTGAAATGGTTATAAGAAAACATAAGCAGTACCCAACAAGATACAGGTGCAGTTTGGAGGCTAACAGTCATTTGCAACTCCAGTTCCAGAGGCTTTACAGTACTCTTCTGTCCTCCAAGGGCACAGCACAACATGAGTGAACTTACATACATTTAGGCATAACACTGACACACATGAATGAACAAATAAAAATTTTAAAGATATAGGTGCAGAAAAGGACTTTCTAAATCGGACATCAGTTACTCAGGAATTAAGGTCAATAATCAATAAAGGAGACCTCATTAAACTACAAATCTTCTTTGCAACACAAGAAACAACCAGCCTAGTAAAGTGGAATCCCGCAGAGTAGAAGAAAATCTTCACCAGCTGTGCATCTGTCAGATGATTAATATCCAAAAAAAGAAAGAAAAAACAAGTGAGGTGTGTTCTCTTTCATTTGTAAATCTTATCACCCAAATACTTATATGTGATTTGACATCCTGACGTAAGTGCAGGAGCCAAGAACATGAAAGGGCACATGGGGCTGAAGGGGAAATAGAGCTTGAGAGATGGGGATAGTAGGAGACAAACATTATCAAAGGGGAAATGAGCAAAAGTACTTTAACTGGGGAGGAAATAGGGAGTGTTCTACAGGGAGAGTTAGACGTGAAATAAATAATGTTTAGACTGCATCAGTAAACAAAGAGAATTTATATTAGTTCAAAGTTCTAATGAAAAACACAGTATATATGAGTCCATGTGTATAGCTGAAGGTTATGTAAGAAAAATCACAGTGTCAGGCAACAAGAGAAAATTTTTTTGAGTATTTGGTCAGGGTAGTCCAAGAGCATCCCAAAATAACACAGGCTATTATTACAGCCCTTGGTGGTCTCCCAGAATTTGAAGATAAGATCCTATTGCTGAAAACAGGCCATACTTTGGACACCGAACTTGGTGCAATGTAGCTAGAACTCACCTGGAAGCCTCCTCCCTGAAGACTAGCTCTCATAGTATCAGAGGACACTATACAAGCTGCCAAAACAGAAAACAAATCAGTGGTCCTACCCATCTGTAAAGCCTGATAAACAATAATGACTGGCCCAGCAAATTATCACTAGTGGTGCAGTAGTGGCATTTTTATCTTGGAAGTAATCAACAGCTGTCTAATTGGAATTAAGGCCTGCTGAAAGGGAGGGAACTTATGTGTGGTACTATAAACAGCCAAATATGCATGGCAGAAGAGGTCATAGAGCCTAGAGAAAAGCTTACTTTTGCCACATCTCTAGACCAACATAATTTCTTACTGTATTCTAAATATGCATCCTCGAATTTACAGACAAGTGTACCTCTCACCACGCATCAAAGAAGCTTGTTTTGCAACAGTTGGAGACTAACAGACTCACGGACTGAGGGACATGTGGAGACAAAAATCAGGTTCTATAGGCCATATTGTATATATAGTGGAGTACATTGAATTGGGTGGGTGGCAGTGGGGCAAGTGTGGAGAGGGGAGGGGTCTAAATACCATCAAATTATATTTATTGCATGAAAAATCACAGAAATTTAATTAAAAATTCAAAACTACATTATTATAGTTCTCCTTATGTTAAATTTGTATTGAATTCTCTAGTGCAGAATAGTATATTTTCATGTAAATCTAACTCTAAGCAAAACAACTACCGTGAGGAAATAGCATCTTTAGTTTAAATGTGCCATAACTGCATGAAAACTAATTCATCTGAAATTCAGAAACTATGATGCACATGGCCATGTACGCCTCATTTTGTCTATAAATATAGGTTTCAATATTAACACTGTATTCCTCTCTCTCTCTCTCTCTCTCTCTCTCTCTGTGCGTGTGTGCGCGGGTGTGCGTGCGTGTGTGTGTGTGTGTGTGTGTGTGTGTGTGTGTGTGTGATACTGGGGAATATCCCAGGCAGGTGCTATCACTGAGCTCTACTCCACCTCTCTTTTTAAATTTTGCAGCAGGCCCTTGAACTTGCAGTCCTCCTGCCTCAGACTCTGGAAGCTAGGACCACCAGGCCCAGCTTTCCTTCAGGAAGTGGGGAAGGTAGAATGCTGGTATAACTCTTTTTGTTTTTTTTAATTTTAGAAAACTTCCTTCAAAACACTTCAGCATTCCTTTATTGAGTTACATAAAAATTAAGACTTCTTTTGCGACAGGATCAGTTGGCCTTGTACTCACTATGTGAACCATCCCAGGCTGGCCTCAATCTCCCTGTCATCCACCTACCTCTGCCTCCTAGTGATGACTTTAAAGGTATTCATTTACTCCCAGCCCAAAATTAAGGCTTTTAACAGAACACTTTAGTGCACCATTATGTGACGTTTAGATCCATCTATTTTCTTAAAACAGTATTGGAAAGTATAGATTTTGTAAGCATTTAACAAATGCAGAAAAGAATTTCTGATGTTTATGGACAACATTTAAGAAAACTGAATATATTTCCAAAACAGCTGGTTATTGAGACTTTATGCATTCACAGCCAAAAGAAATCTTTTCCTATCTTGATTACATTTTATAGGATTTATTCATATAACTCTCCCCAGGAAAACTATGCCAGCATATCATCCTATCTTTTCTAGTGGAATAAATCACAAGAAATGTAATCAAAATAGCACGAGAAGTTATTTTCTTCTTATTCTTCAACATCCATCTAGGATATCATGATCCAATAATAGCCATATATCATGATAATCATCAAAATACAAAATCAAACTAAACTAAAATCAGACAGGTCTTGCTTAAGTGTAACATGCCATCAGTCTTCAAATTACCTGACTCCACCAGCCTTTCATTGATTAATTAAATCAAATTGCTGAATTTTTTGCTTATGTTCTTATTTATTAATGTAAGAAAGTATATCACTATGGAATTGAAGACTATTTTTGAGCTTAAGATCCTCATGCCTCAGCCTCTAGAATTCTGAGGCTGCAGGTGCGCCCGTGCTCCTGACCTGGTCTTTACTTCCTTTGTTCCTTTATTTTTCAACACTCTAGGTATGTGAAATTCACAGAATATTGCCTATTTTTGTTTGTTTGTTTGTTTGTTTGTTCGATGGTTGGTTGGTTTTTTTTTTGTTTTGTTTTGTTTTTTTTTTGAGAAATGGCCTTTCTATAGCCCCAGCTGGCCTGGGTATTCTCAATGTAGACCAGGCTGGCCTCAATCACAATGATCCACCTTCCTCTGCCTCCCGAGAGCTAGGATTAAAGGCATGTGCTACTATGCCCAGCTAGTATTGTACATATTTAAGTCAAGATTTGGTAATAAAATTTTCAATGAAGAGAGAAGAATCAGCAACAACTGTTTACTTGAAGTGGGCAGGCTACAAATTTTACAGGATTAAAATAATTCCTTTCACATGAAGAAAATTCTAATAGACAGGGGGAATTTAACCTGCAGCCACACTGAGCCTATGTAACATGATTTTTTCCTCAGAAGCCAACTTGTAGAAAGAGCACTCTGCCCCGCTGAGCTGCCTCCCTGGGCCACACATGTAGATACCTGCCTTAGCTGGCAGTGCCTGGCCAGTGCTTATTCTGAAGTCTGATCTCAAGAACCTAAGGATAAGAGTAAGTCCCCTTGCCCAATGTCACTCTTTTCAGTATAAAGTGACTTTTAAAAACATCACTTATCAGCGGGGCATGGTGGCGCAGGCCTTTAATCCCAGCACTCGAGAAGCAGAGGCAGGCAGATCTCTGTGAGTTCAAGGCCAGCTTGGTCTACGTAGTGAGTTCCAGGCCAGCTGGGGCTACAGGGAGACCTTGTCTGAAAAAGACCCCCCCAAAAAAATCACTAATCAATTGGAAGAGAACTTGAGTGGATAAAACTAGTGAAATACATTGAATATACTCAAGCAACACATTTTTCCTTGACTTTCAACCTCACATCCATACACTGTTTGCAGTTAGAATTTCAGAAATCAGTACTTTGATCCATCACTGTGAGATTACACTACACATCAGACCCAAATTCTCACCTATTACTCGCCCCCAAACTAATAAATATACTAAAAGAGCAAGCCTACTATTAAAATACACATATGAGCTGATTTTTATTCTTTTCTATAATACTTCTTTTTGTCTCTTAATTTCATTCAAATGTATCCTATTCTAGCAACACAGGTATATCAAAGACAGCACAACCAACATTGAAGGATGAAGGGGGCAGAGCCAGGACCCTCATTCCATCTGTTATGAGGCTTTCTAGACTCAAACTGATGGAGCTGGGGCATGCTGTTTGCAGGTGTAGCAGGTCTGGTCATTGGTAAGTCAGTATCAGCTTCTTCTCACATGAAGGGCTGTCAGTGGCTGCTTAGTTAAGAGAGTAGAAACTATAGTAAAGGGCATCTGAAATGCACAAAAAAATCAATAAAAATAAACATTGAAAAAGTAAAGACAGTAGGAGAACTAAGGGAAAAAACATTTCATTTGTTGATTTAGGGAGTTATGGGAGAAAAACACTAAAAAGAAACAAATACTAGAGTTGAGAACTTGCTTCTTGGATTACCTATCTGTTCAGATTGAGGTCAAAATGCAAGAGAACGAACGGGTCGTTTATTGTACCAGACCCCGATGACGCTAGGTGAAACACTTACAGCTCAGGTACAGCTGGTTAGGTGGGAACAGCGTCTGAGTTAACGTCTCCGAAGCCTTCAGCCCCATATAGCTACAGACACTAAATTTCTCTCTTCAGTTAAAAACTGCATTCTGTGTTTATGTATGCACAATTATCCATCATCTGTACGTTTCATTTCCTGACTGGCTAGCTCGGAGTCCACGATTTGAATAACCGTCATGGAATTTCCAACAGAACGGGCACATGTGGATTGAATCATCTTTCTTCTCATCCTTGTTTCTAACTCTAGCAGCCAGCTGCATATCTTTAATTTTGATGACACTACAGATGGAAGAATATCCAATCTATAGTCCTCTTGGGCTTTCTATGGACTTAAGCACTTAATGCCAATTCTTCCTAAGCATCTGTCTCTTTATTGTCTCTAAAATAGACAAGACATTTTGTAGCCTAGGGTCATTATCAGTCACAGGTATACACAGAAATGTTGGCTTTCATAGCCCATAGACAGACCCTCACATTCACTAGGACATATACAAATGTCCATAGTTCATACACCTAATGATCCAGTGTGTCCTTGAGATATCATCACGTTATACATCAGTGACTCAGCCAGGAAGCCCTTGCCAGCGAGAGCCTGAAAAAGCTGTCTGTGCAAAGACTTCTAAGAATAGAATGAAAGGGTCCCAGCTTCCCTTATGCAGGTGCCAGGGGCAAGTTCCATCTTCCCCTTCAGACCTTTTCTCAGCAAGGATTCTCCAGTATAAAAGGCCTTCATTATAGCCTCTGTTAATAAACTCTTTAAAAAATCTGTTCTGATCCCTCACTGTGTCATCTAGTACTTCATAAATGGTTTGTTCTGCATAAAATGTATGGAGATTTTTAAAAACAAATTTCAACACTTTAAGCATGAGAATGAGTTTGGATGATTTAAAGGCCTAGTTTTCCCACTTGGGGACAGGCGGAAGGAAGCCCGTGTGTCTTCCCCGTTCCTCTCATCTCCCGCCTGACTTCTGCGTTTCTACACTTCCTCTTCTCCGTTTTCAGCATGGTAGCCAGTGTGGCCTTTACAAAGGTCAGCTCTTATTTGATTTTAAGTGGTTCCACATTAGCTCCCTTACACATTAACCTCCTGCTGTGTTCCTTCTTTCACACTGTGCTCCAGCCACATTGTCTTTGCTCTCACTTTAACACACCAAGCACAGTCTCTGCACAGGACCCCAGCACTTGTTATTCTGTCCACCTGGAATCATCTTGCTCTAAATGTGCGAGTACTCTCCTCACATTGTTGGGTCTTGCCCAAATCACTTTGTCACAGAAGACAAGCTACATTCTTATTGACAGCCTTAAAAACACATTCTGAAGTGACTCTGATCTTTAACTTCATTCCTTTAAAATCCTCATGCTGCAGGGTGTGGTGGTACACACCTTTAGTCCCAGCACTTGGGAGGCAGAGGTAGGCAGAGCTCTGTGAGTTCAAGGCCAGCTTGGTCTACATAGCGAGTTCCAGGCCAGCTGGTGCTATAGGGAGACCCTGTTTCAGAAAGGCCAAAAAATAACAAAGAAAATTAAGTAAAATAAAATAAAATCCTCAAGCTGTAATTGCATTCTATGTGTTTGCTATTTGCTCTATCTCCTAAAATACAGCAGTTCTGAAAGACCAAGACATTTATTTTCAAGTGTGTAAACAACATACTACTAACCACTTAATAAATATTTGGAGAACAAATTTTGTTTTAGAAATTTTCATAAATAAAATCATTAATTCACATAATACTAAGTTGTCACTTGAAATTTAAATTTTTGGGCAGGCTAGTAGACATAGGAGCACAGCATCTTTCCATGCTGGCTTTGTTATGCCTTATGTGGCAAGCCAATCTGCTTACTGATTTCCAGATTTCAAACCATGCTGGTTTTTTTTTTTTTTCCCACGTGTGCTGAACTCAATAAGGAATTGAAGTTGATTTATACATAGATTTTCTGTGGGCAGAGAATCTAATTATGTCATTCGTTATAATAATCATGAACCTGTGATTGCAATTGACACTGGTAGAACACAAATCAGAGTATTCTTGAGATAGAGCCTTTTCTTTTTGGCATTCTTGTTTTAAAGACAGAGTCTTGCTATGTAGCTCAGGTCAATCTCAAATGTTCAATCCTCTTCCTCCACCTTCCAATTATTGGGATCCTAGGCACATACAAAATCACAGCTTGTTTTAACATAATTTTTACCATAAATTTATTTGATACATTTGTGGTTCAGAATCCTGATGTGTTATGGTGCGGATCTCAGAAGTTTAGGGTTGTGTCTGTCTATGTTCCACTCAGCCATCTTTTTCTTATCTGTGAGAAGGAAGTCAGCATATCCACAGGGCAGCACTGGACATAGATAGTTATTGATTCAATGCTTTATAAAGGCCAAAGCCTCTACCTGGCACGTGGAAGGAGCTAATTTCCTGTTTTTCTACTTCTTTTCCATCTGTTCCCCACTTACCTCCCCTTTACCAGCGCCCTTTGCGCATACTCATCCTTTTTTTTTTTTCAGAGAATCTGGCAGTCACTGCATTTGTGCGAATGATAAGACAGTGCTGAGTTCCTTATTCAGCTGCATCATTTTTTCTCATTTGCGTATTTTTGCAGAGTGAGAAAATTGGCAAATTGATGTCAATCCATGTTTTCCCTATCTCCATTTTCACAAATTCAACACTTTCTGTGGCTTTAAAGTTGTCATTTTAGGTTACAGTAGTACTTGATATATTGGACACATTCGGTGACCTCAACCAGCCAAATTCAATTCCGATGAGCAGATCCAAGCAGGGTCCCGCCTCTGCTCACTACTACACTCGAATTCCAAGTACACGCCATTCCACTGTAGTTTTCCAAGAAATCCAATGGATTATATTTAATTACAAGGAAGAGAAATTGTCAATGTTTTGTTGCTCTTAATTTGTTGATGTTTTGTCAGATATTTTGGATCAAATGCTTTCTCTATGGATTTGAAGATATGCAAACTGACTAAAATAAATGGCTTTACAAATTAATCAATTATCTTCCTTCTACAAAAAAGTGTGACTGTAGAGAATTAAAATTGAACAAGATTGTGTGGTATAAACCAATAAATTGTGTCATAACAGGGCCTGTGAGAAGGCTTAGTCCCTGAGTTCAGTCCTTGGGACCCACAGGGTGGAAGGAAAGAACTAGCTCCCACAAGCTGTCCTCTGACCTTCATACTGGTACCACTGTGCACATGCATGTGCTCCTGTGGGTGCGTGCAGGCACACACACAATGAGTGTAATAAAATATGTCATAACAGTTCTCATAGTCTGTCTCTGTTGATGTACATTACTGAGGATTAATCAAAGGATACTGAAAATTGAGCATGATGGGTGTCTTTCACCTTTATCTCAGATTCAAATAGTTCCCTTTTAAACAGTCTTTATATCTTATCTATCCAATTGTATATGTGTGTAATTGCACATATGTCCATTATGTGCCCAGTTACAGATATCCAGCCATATACATACAATTTTATACGAGATAAACGAAGAAACAGTAAAGGGATTATTATTGCGCTCTTCTGAGAAATAAAGATTGGAGATGAAATATTTAAATAACTTGCCCAAAGTTACAGTCTTTTCATGAGCAGACCAAAGTTCTATGTCCAGTATTCTTTCTAAGATTAATGTTTTATTACGTAGAAACCCAAAGTAGAAGCAAATATAAGATGATACAGAAAACCACAGGAATATCAGAAAAAAATTTCAAATGTAAGCCTCTTAAAGGACAGAGGAAAAGTGGACTTCCATCACAATCTATCAATCAGTCTACCAATCATTATCTATCATTTAACTTATCAATTCTCATCATCTAGCTAGCTACTTACCTATCTCAGCACCAACTGACTGATGGTTCACATCACCTCTGATTTTCATGGAAAGTTTAGCAATTCTGCTGTTTGGATTTATAAACCATTCTATTTTCAATTTTTCTGAAATTAGTCAAAATAATGGACAGAGATAATTAAAAAATGTTTTGACAGACTGTTGTAATAGTAAATATAAAAATGTGCACAAACACTATTCTAATTAGTGAATTTTAATTTTTCACTGTGTGTGTGTGTGTGTGTGGTGTGTGTGTGTGGTGTGTAATGTTTGGATGTGAGCACAGTCTTTCCTTCCATCTTTACTTTACATGGGTTCTGGGACTTGAACTCAGGTCATCAAGCACAAGCCTGATGCAACAAATGCTTTACCCTGCTGATCTGTCTCCTTGGTCCCCAGTTGGTGAAATTCTTAACGCAAGGATATAGACTAGAACTTCTAAAATTACTTATTCTCTAGGGTTGAACAATAAGTAAATCAATTGATTTTGAGAAAGGCCACACTACTATAGACAGACACAAAAACTCAAATAAATAAATGTGAAGAATTAGAATGTATTGTCATCATGGCTATTTGTTTGAACTTATGTTTGTCTAAACATATATACAGATGATACAAAATACATGGCTATGTATATATGCATAGTGCGTACATACAAATAAAATAATAACTTTAAAGTGAAGCACGATTCAGGCACTACTTTAAGGCATGACAATTGAAGGCACCATTCATTCACAAGCCTGTTGCCAGCATGCACCCTGACAAGATGCAGTAGAAAAGGCATATTACCGATCTCTTATTCTCCATCACACAAAGAATTCCAGATTAATAATGAAATTAATAAGATAAATTGTGAAAAAGTTCTGTAAAACATCTTGCATTGTTAAAACTACAAAGATTATAAAACAAATTGAAAAACTAAGAAATTGTCACAAATTCTAGTGTCTCCAAAAGACATGAAGATTAAATGCAGTTCCTAAGCCTGAGCTTGGATTAAATCCTGCCCAGGTTGACAGATTTGATGAAAAACAACAGGAGATCTGAGAAACGTTGTTAAGTCAACAATATCATCCTATTACTAATTTAAAATAATTTTAATGCGATCTGGAAAGAAGGTTCAGCAGTTAAGAGCACTGGCTGCTTTTGCAGGGAACCCAGGTTAGCATCTCAGCACCCAGATGGCAGCTAACAGCCTTCTGTAGCTCCAGTTCCCGATGATCTTCTGCTCTCTTCTTGCCTCCACAGGCATTGCATGCATGTTATGCACTTACATATATGACAGAAAACACATATACACAAATTTGAAAGTATATATTTTAAAAATTGAATCCCTAGGAAATGCACACAATGTATTTCAATCACATTCGGATCTCTTCCCTTGTCTGCACCCCCACTTAATATACCCCTGTGTCTCATTTCATATTCTCTCTTATAATTATTTTTTCAAGAGCTGTCTAGTGTAATTTGTGTTCCAAATGCCCTTTGGTGTGGATCTATCTGCTTCATTCTCGTCCACCTCCTCAGCATCACACACCCTTAAAGAAAATTGACTTTCCTCTCAGCAGCAATCAGTTGCCCATAGTTCCTCAGCTAGATTTGGGGCTTCTTAGCCACCTTGCTACCTCTATGCTGGGAATTTCTCCAGCTTGAGTTTACACAGGTCTTTGTACATGCTGTCACAAGTGCTGTGAATTCAGGCTAGTGACTTCCCTGCTGTCTAGAAAACACTGTTTCCTTATAGCCATTCATCAACTCTGGATCTCAATAGTGTCTTATTCTCGGCATATTGACCAGTTGTGGGTCTCTAAATTAATCACCATCTGCTGCAAGAAGAAGCATCTCTCATGGAAGTTGAGAGCTGTATCAATCTATGGGTATAAAAATTATTCATTAGAAGTTGTTTTAATATTATGTCCATTTAGAATAGTAGTAATAGGTTTTCATGTATAGCTTATGACCTGTCCAGCTACATGTCCCTAGGCCTGATATCAGTGTCAGGTATCGGCTTCATCTTATACAGTAGGCCTTAAATGCAATCAGAAAAATCATTGGTTACACCCCTAACATTTGTGACACTATTGCACCAGTGGTCATATCTTGCTAAGCCAGTGATTATTATAGCTTGAGAGATCTCAGCTGGGTAAGGTTGATGATTACTTTTCTCTACCCCCACTCCCCAATGGCCATTTGCTTGTTTCCTGACCTCTATGGATTTTTCAATTGAAATGTGTATATCTAAGAATTCAAAGCTAGCATCCACATACGAGACAGAACGTGTGACATTTGTCTTTCTGGATCTGAGTTACCTCACTCAGGATGATTGCTTCCAGTTCCATTCACTTACCTGTGAATTTCATAATTTTACTTTCTTTAACCACTGAATAATATTCCATTGCATAAATACCATACTTTCATGGTCCTAAGTAACAGACTATGATCACATTTAATAGCAGAAACAAATAGATAGCTGTAATAATGACATAAAATGGACAGACTATGGACTAATGACTTTTAATAAACTTTGGAAAAGTCACTGAACCATGCAAACTTGTGGTTTGGGCAGCTGACCTTGATTTCTGGGAACTGCAATTTGCTCCCAAGATAATGAATGAATATGGGTATGCTTGAAAATTAAGATATCAAAGTGCTGAAAGTTAGCACATGCATCTTCATTAAAAACAATGAAGATTGGGAAGAACACTTGACATTCTGTGTATGAGATGTTTTGGGCCCAGTGATGAAAACACAAGATTGTCTGATAAGGGTGGATCTAAGTTTGTAGTTCTCCAAAATTGAAGTGTGAAAAATGATTTTAAATAAAAGTATGGGTGAGACCTGAGTTCAGGACACAGTTCCAGGAAAAAAACAGGGTGAATGTATACCATCCAAGTTCAGGCCCATTCTTTTTTTATTTTATTTCATTTATTATTTTTATTTTATGTATACGAGTATATTGCCTGCATGTATGTAAGTGCACCCATGTTATGCAATGTCCACAGGGGTCAGAAGAGGGTGTCTGATCCCCTGTAACTGGAGTTAAGATGGTTGTTAGCTGCCATGATGGTTCTGGGAATCAAACCTGAGTCCTCTCACAGAGCAGTCAGTACTCTTAACTGCTGAACCATCTTTCCAGCCTCTTCAGGTCCACTCTTATAAAACACTAAAGTTGAGAGTTAGGCTGTTTTATTCAGGTATTAACTGTATTGTGGCAGGATAATGCCACAGATATCATTGTCATGAAAAATGTTAGTATCTATTTTACTAAAACACAGTCAGAAATATTCTGAATTTTTAACCTAATATTGGCTTAGAAAACTGGTGGAAAAATATACATTATTCCTGGGATACATTTTTGCCTAAGAGTCTACAGTAATTCAACCATTAGGTACAAGAAGGTCCCTCTAGGAAGACTTAATATCATGCTGAAGATGACTTCACTATCATAGTACACAGGACAGTGGTAAGGTGTGTTGTAAATACATGAATTTCATAATTAATATTTATTAATTACTGCATGTTCCAGGCATCAGACTTCCAGTGTGGAAACACATGTCATACATATTGTCCCTGCCTTTGAATAGTTCACTGTATAATGAACTGACCATGAAATATTTTTTCCATTATTCTCCAAGACAAAAACCTATTTTTCTTTATAGATTTTATACTCTCTTGTTCTTTCATCAGTCACACAAAATCTATTTAAATTTAATACAGTTCAAACTGATCTAGATACACAAGGCACATGTTTTTTTAATTATTTATTTAATAACCACATAATTAGAAAAAGCATTTCATTCCAACAGCATTGACATATTCAATAATAATTTCCAGAGATAAGATGTATCTCTTTCAGAATTGCCTGTAAATTTTTGGGTTTACAGTTGAACTAATACAGTTATATAATATTGTACTCAGTATAAACCCTATAAGATGTAACATGGAATGAGGTTTTAACCTTTAAAAAAGATCTCCATTTCGTTATTAAAATAATACTGTTTCATACAGAAAAACTCATTTTTAATGCAACTAACATTTAGATGTTTGCACATGAATCTCTAATCTCTATATATCTGATTATTACTAGTCACATTCAGTTACTTTCTGAGATCCTTGGCACCTGAGCATGGATATAAAGTCATCAGGTAGATTTCAATGGTAATGGTTTTTACATCTACTAATTAACATGAAATAAATTTTTATGCTTCTTCCTCAAATGTATCATTTTTTAAATTTATTGAGTCTTTTGGGTGTATATTTCATACAGAACATCCCAAGTAATCTTATTCATCTATATACCCACATCCCAAGTGACACCTCCCATGCACCCCACCCCCTCACTGGAGCCCATATACTCTGTCATCCCTGTTACTGTCCACTGTGTTGTCAGTGCCCCCAGCCATTCCCCAGTGCTTGTCCATCCACTGAGTCTAGTCAGCCTATCCAGAGCCCCTTGTTTCAGGAAGGTCAGCTGTTCCTCATCTAGCAGCAATCAGTTGCC
>NW_008346901.1:342766-357881 GCF_000622305.1 Nannospalax galili
TGTTTCTTGTTATGTAGCCTTTAGCTATACACATGGACTCTTAAAGAATTATATTGATCTCTTTAATCTTTCGTTATACTTTCCTTTTGGGTGTTTAAGACCATACAGTTGGCCCAGATAAACTAATTTATTTTTACTGTTAAGGTCCTTTGAGGATCTGTTCCTCAGGGGTCTCATGGGCTTAGGAGGAGCCCTTGGCTCCTTTCCTCTACCAGTTCCATCTATGTGAAAATAAGTCAAAAGTCCTGCTCTACCGTGGCTGGGTTCACTTGGAAGCATGGAGGAAATTTTTCTTCTGTGTTGACCCTCCTCTTTGTAGACTGGACACTGGTTCAAGTCCATTTGATGGTGTCTCTATGGCCTCCTTGATCAAGAGGACAAGTGGCTCACCACAGTAACAGGACACTTTGAGAGATGCTCCATAGTCCTCTGGAACTTAGTTGACCTTGGAGGGAAAGGAGCAAAAATTGTCCTTTAAGTCCCTCTGACAAAATTAGTATAGGCCTCAAAGTGTGGCTGTTAAACATCCACGAAGGTTAGTTCCACCAGTCTGGTACTTTTACTTACCATGTGCTATGTAGATAAAGCTTGGGCAAAGACCAAAGTTTCTCAGATAAATGTTGACTAGACATGTATTATGTTCCTTGAGCTAGTTGTGCATGTATAAGTTGTCAGGAGGTTATTGGACTAATATGGTTCCCTCTGTTTTTTTTTTTTTAAGTAGCTACGCATTATTTATCTCTCTCATTGTCTAACCCTTCCACCATGGTTTTCCCATTTACAGTGCCCCCATTTTCCCCTTTCTCCCTTAATAGTAGCCTTCTCCTATGGTCCCACCTCTCTTGAGCACCTTCTTTCCTTTTATCCACAAAGTTCTTTGAATAACCCTCCTTCCCCCTCCCCTTAAAATAACCTCATTTTTATCCATATCTCTCTTACTAACACCTGTTTCTTACTGTTCTTCTCTTTCAAATTCTGTCTTTTCCTTTATCTCCCTGGTTCCTTTTCATTATCCTGGTTCCTATAGTTATGTCTAGATACATACTCACTAATAAGGATTTGGTGTTAGGGTCCACATATGAGGGAGAACATACGTCGTTTGTTTTTCTGAGTCTGTGTTACTTCACTTAGTATAACAGTTTCTAGTTCCATCCATTTACCTCCAGATTTCATGATTTCATCTTTCTTAACTGCTGAGTAAAACTCCATTGTCAATTGAGGGACACTTAGGTTGCTTCCATCTCAGCTATTGTGAAAAGAGCAGCAACAAACATGGATGTACAAGTGTCTCTGCAATAGGATGAGTTCTTTGGGTATATGCCAAGGAGTGGTATAACAGGGTCAAATGGTAGGTTTGTTTCTAGTTTTTTAAGAGTTCTCCACACTGCTTTCCATAGGGGTTGAACAAGTTTGCAAGCCCTCCAACAGTGGATGAGTGTTCCCCTTTCCCCACATCCTCTCTAACGTGGTATCATTCGTTCTCTTGATCTTAGCCAGCCTGACTGGGGTAAGATGAAATCTTAAAGTGGTTTTAATTTGCATTTCCCTAATTACTAATGGTGTTGAACACCTTTTAAGATGCCTCTTGGCCATCTTTATTTCTTCTTTTGAGAACTCTCTGTTCATCTCCTTAGCCCATCTTTCAATTGGGTTGCTTCCTTTCTTGAGTAAGGCATCTGTTTTATCATTAAGCCCATTTCAGGGCTTAGACTATCTCTTCCCTTTATTCCTCTGTCTCAGACACGGAAGAAAGATTATTCATTAGTCTCTAGACAGGTTACTTAAGTATAAATGCTGCTTCTGATGATTCCAAACACAAGGGAGAAAAATACCCCAAATAGCGAGTAACTGAAAGAACAAGATAATAGAAAACAGTGTTTAAGAGTTAGCCTTTACTTCTAGGGAGAAAGAGAATTAACAGGAACTTTTTCCCCTTACTACTCCCACACCAAGGGAAGAATCTCAATAGTTATTAAATATATAAAATTGGATTTACTCTAAATGTTTCAGATTGTGCTGCCATGATACTGTTTAAATGCCATTGCATGTGTCCCTTGGAATTTTTCAAATAAAGTGAACATATTTTTGGAAATATTTTTGGAATAAAGTCAATATATTTTTGGAAACTTTTTGGAATAAAGTCAACATATGAAGCCTTGACTAAAATGCCATTATCTCCTTTTCTGAAAGATTAAGGCAAATTACAGTATTTGAGTGTGATTAGCTAAGCAATAATTGCTTTATATGTATGTGATGTTTACAACAAAGATCAAAGAGTATATTCTGGAATTTTCAGCTGCAAAATATCATACCTACCCATAAAAGCACTCCAGTTTTTCTATGAAGTCTGTGTTAACGTGATCTCTTAACTGCCAGTAGCAAAAGCTCACACATTTTAACCTGAGTTGTTTTTGTGGTGGGGTTTTGTTTTCATTTTTGTTTTTGCTTTGAGGCAGGGACTCCCTTTAGCACCAGATGGTCTGTGACGTGCTGTATAGACCAGGCTGCCCTCAGTCTCACAGAGATTCATGTGCCTCTGCCACCCCAGTGCTGGGATTAAAGGCCAGCATAGCCAAGCCTGGAGAGGTTGAGTTTTCGATAGAGCTGGATGTGGAATTTATCATAATAATGTGGGAGTTCCTAGGGAAGTAATGTACAGCAGTGGTGGTCCTCGAGTGTCCTGTCCTTCCTTTATGTCTCCCTCTCCAATCACGATGACCCGAGGCATCAGGCCTCAGTTTCAGCCCACTGCTGCCACTCACCAGCTTCTTTTCCCCATGGATATTTAATATCTTTTTCTGTTCCTTGTTTTGTTAATAGATGAAATAGTGAGAAAAAAATAGCACCTACTTATGGAGTTGTTGCAAAGGTTGAATGAGTTGCTGTATGGTAAATGCTGGCCAGGACAATACATAGTGTTCTAGAAGAAGCAGTCGTCTTCATGGCTTCTTTAAGGTCACCACTAAAACTTTCCTTTAGCCATTGATTGCTAAACCAAGGTCAGTGGAAATTGGTCTTGCACATAACCTTGAGACACCTTGGGTGCAGGTGAAAGTCTGGATGCTGCTGAGTCCATGGCACCAGAAGAAAAGGGAGCTGGAACATAGAAATGCAAGACAGCTGCCTCACCTGCCCTTATCTCCGTCCAAGAACCATGTGTGGGGGTCAAAAGACTCTCAGAAGGACAAGCTGAGTTTCTGGGTCCGCCTCCCTTTCTCACTGTTCTTTGCATTCTCCCATTAAACACCCTTGAGGAACATAGAACTCTGGAATTTTGCTTATCTTTTCCTAATGTTTTTGACTTTTTTCTTATCTCAGGTACTCTGTCAAAGGTCAAGCATGTAGACACACTGTTTTGCTTGTTTCTTTGTTTCTCCTGCACCCCTCCTTTCTTTCTGTTTTGTTGTTGTTGTTGTTGTTGTTGTTTTGTTTTTTGTTTTTTGTTTTCCTGACAGAATGTTGTTATGTGGCCAGGCTGGTCTCAAATTCATGATCCTGCCTCCACTCCGCAAATGCTGGGATCACAGGAGTGCATGACCACACCGGGTGTTTGACCATCTGTTTCAAGTACAGCAAAATAAGTGAACCAAAGTAGATGTAGACCCAACCCTAGATACTGTTAAGAAACAGAATTTGACCAAAGCTTTATAAAATTTATCTCATGTATTGACCTTGGAAGTGTCAAGGTACTATACGATTAGCTTTGTTTTGTGTTTAATTCTCATAGTTCTTACATACAACATAGTCATTCTTATCCAACAATGAACCTGAGCCTAAAAGGGTTAAGTTTCCTAGAGATGCAGAGCTTACTGAGACAGAACCAGGATTTGAGATTTGGATATCTTAATGAGCCTGACCTTAAACTCTGTTTTTGTGATTCATTTTAAAAATGAAAGCACTGCTGGGCATGGTGGGTGGCACATGCCTTTAATCCCAGTATTTGGGAGGCAGAGGAGGCTGATCTCTATGAGATCAAGGCCAGCCTAGTTTATATAGCTAATTTCAGAGCAGCTGAGGCTAAAGGGAGACCTTGTTTCAGAAAACAAAGAAAGAAACAAATAAAACAAGACAACAAAAATAAAATAACTGAACTGAAAGCTGAATGGAATTAAATGAAAATCAAGAGTTGAAATAAACACATTAAAATGAACACCATGGCAATTTTTAGCAAAACCATACATGAGAATGATCTATGTGAGTATGTTTGCCAAGATGAAAAGGGACATAGTTATTTATCATTGTGATGCTTTCCTGGGAGGTCATGAGATTAGAAGTATGAACAGAAAAATTAAGGGTTTCTCTTCCCTTATATTAAAAATCCTACAGAGCATTTTACTTTTGGGAACAAACATGCTCATCTAAAGTAAGAAAGAAAACCGAGTAGCTGAAAACAAGGTATTTCCCTGTTTCACTTCGATATTAATGTTGAGTAAACAGGAAAAATAAAATATAATGAATAATAAATAACTGAATTGCTGTAATTAATAATTAGTAAAGAAAAGTAATACCATGTGACTGCTTGATAGGAGCTGACTCAAGTATGGCACTCTAATTTAAAATTCAGAAACTTTTTACTATGATATAGCATATTAATAGCTCAAACTATTTTTAAATATGCCAAAATTTTATGGCTGATCTAAACATCATTGTGAGTTATTTCATTAGGTCCAATATTCATGAGTAAAAACATTGGTTTAAAATTAAGATTGTAATATATTATACTATTTAAGAGTTCATTTTTAAAACTAGAAATCAACAGCCTTCCTAGATAATAAAGCTACTAGAGACATTATGAAATTCTTGAGTTTGAGTTAAAATTAACAACAACAAAAAATTTGACCATCAGGATATGAAACGATAGCTAGTTATATGAGTTGACATAGATATACTAGTGATAAGATTCTTTGAATATTAATATACTAGGACCATACCATCACTCACAAAGTCAGGAAAGAATGTTTTAAACTGATGAAAAAGATTGGTAAATTTATTGGTTATAGCATATAATAATATCAATAATAAATCTTTATCAGCAATAACCAACACGATTCATTTCACAGTTGGAATCAGTCTTTAAACACAAATTACTTTCATTACACACCTAGATGATGACATCTTACCTGCAGGAGAAGGCACACGTTAGGTATCACTGCATTATTGTGTTACAATGTCATGAAATGAAAAGTAAAATACTAATGAAGAGAATAATTAAGGAGAAAATGGGAGAAAATGCTAAAATTCCAACAGATATAACTCATTAACAATTGAAAAACAATGCCAAGTCCCTAAAAATTGGTTGATACTTTTTTTTTAAATAGCAGCTTACTGAAGTAATTTTAGGTTTAATGTGAGTCTCATAAAAAGTTCAGTGGCATTGTTTGGGGAACCTGATGAAATGATTCTCAAGTTCATATGTCATAATAATGGATAAAATGTTCTGAAATATTTTGAAGAGACAAGCAGCTAGGGAAAAGTTGTACACAGATGGTAAAAGTAGTGGGAAAGTCATCGTGATAGATTGTAATTGTCAGCTTTCACAATCTAGAATTACCTGAGGTCAGAAAATCTTCTCTATCAGGTTGGTCTGCAGGCATGTCTGTAGGGGATTGTCTTGATTGTTAGTTGATATTACACAGGGGTCCTGAAGTAAACAGGACAGAAGAAAGCAACGGAAGTACAATCAAGCAAACAAGATTCTCTTTACCTGTATTTGCTTCTGACTGTGAATAGAATACTTTGAGTTCCCGCTTCAGATTCTTCAAAATGATGAACCACAACCAGGAATTGTAAACCAAATAATCCCTTTCCTACCCAAGTTGTTTAGTTTCAGGACCATTTCCTCACAGCAATAGAAACAAAACCAAAACAGCCACATCACCTCCTCTGTCTGCTCAGGTTTTAAGATTTAGTGAGCTCACATACGTAGTTATGCTTTCTTTTTTCATTTTTAGTATTTGAGCTTTTATGTGTTTCATATAATACATCTTAATCAAATTTAGACCCCCTCCCTCCTTCCTTCTTCTCCTACTCCCCACCAGGTTTGTATTTTCTGTCATACATGTCAAGTCCTATACCAACAAGCATTTCCATTCAGGTGTCTCTTGGTGCAAGTTCATCCACTGGAGTCTAGTCAGTCTATCTAGACTCTCTCCCTTATAGAAAATCTACTCTCCCTCATCCCACAGTAATCATTTGCCAATAGTTCCTTTGCTAGGGCTGAGGAAAGGTTTAATATAGGAGTCCTATCCAGGGACACACATTCTGCAGTCTCCTAGTCTCTGAAACTTAAGTCAGTTGTGTCCTTCTGTGTGCATTGCACTCTGTTGTATGAGGAAGCTTCACTGATGAGAGTTGAGGGATTTATTACTGTTCTCTCTACTCCTTGTTCCAATATGTTCAATGAGCAGATGCAGAGGTTCCATTGTAAATGTGTTACTTAGGTCTGGGCATCTCATAGACATGTATTCTCTGTGTGTGACAAATTGTGGAACTCTGTGATAATTTCTGCTGCAAAAGTTACATTTGTCTTTAAATATAAGGATCCATATTTAGCATATGGTAAGAAATCTCATTTTTTAGACATATGGTGGACATAGGGTTTTCTCTAAGATCTATGACTCCTCCAGCCATGTGTATTTGACCATAGTTACAGTGCTACCCATTGAGAGGGCTTTAAGCCCAATAAGTTAGCTGTTGATTACCCCCAAGATAAAAGTGTCACTACTGCTTCACTACAGTTTGTTGTGCTGGTCATTGTTGTGGTTCTCAGGCTTTAGAGTTGCTCTGGCCTGTTGACTGATTTTCTTCCTTAGCAGCTTGCATAGTATTGTCTAACTATGAGAGCTAGTCTTTAGGGAGAAGGCTTTCAGGTCAGTTCCAGCTCCATTGCTCCAAGTCCTATGCCAGAAGTATGTTTCATATTCAGTAGCAGTGTCTTACCTTCAAGCTCTAGAAGGCAATCAAGGGTTGCGGCAATAGCCTGTTACTTTGAATCTCTTGGACTACCCTGACCAACAACTCAGGGAGGTTTCTCCCGTCTGGCACTGTTTCTTGTTATATAGCCTTGTTATATAGCCTTCAGGTATACGTGTATTTTTCAGGGGGTATTTGAGTCATGCTTTCTTTCTAAAAATCATATATCTAAAAGTGTATATCTAGATTATTTATATTTGACAAAATAATGTAATCAAAGGTCAAACACATAGGAAATGAGCACCTTAGGCATTGTTGATCCACACAGGTTATAAAGGCATGGCCCTTACAGATGCCATACCGGGATGGATCATGGCTGTTTTTGCTGCTCCCAGAGTTTCAGCATCTGTCATCTGTGCCATGAGAATTAAAACGGTTTTCTGTTGCATCTCCTCAGTTCCTTCATAAATTGTCCACAAAGCTGAGAAAGTCATCTACATAAAAGTAAAGTAAATCATCTTCTTACCAGACTCAGCAATCGTTAATCGTTCTTTATTAGTTCTTTGGTTTACATTTATGCCACCACATGACTTTAACCTCAGTCTCCTCCATCTTTCCACTGGAAGTCTATGCCACAGATGCCTAGGATGTCTTATGCCTATTCTCTAAGTTACATCATGGGCATTGTTTTTTGACATGAGTTTTTATCTACTTACAGTTCTATTGCTCTTGCAAGACCATATTCATACAGCCTCGAGGACAAACTTTTGTTATTTCATGGAAAGTGTACAAAGGCAGGATACTGGTGATCACTGCACCCCGGTTCCTACATCAGTGTCTGTTATATAAAAGAAATTCAGTAAATACCTGTCACATGAGTGAGTTAATGAACATTTACAATACGGGTATCACACTGTATTTTAATTATTTGATTACTCCCTTTTGATGTATTTGAGAGTAAGACTGTGTTTAGGGGGAATTTGTTTATCTTCCAGGCATGGACACATGGTTTGGGCATGACAACTATTTGTTAAGTAAGAAAATAAATTTTATAATATAATGTTACAGAAAAACCATAAATATTATTTAAGCAGCACAAATATATATGATAATTACCTACAGAGTCAATGACATAAACATATTTCCTTATAACTAATTGGCATTTATACTGCAACTAATTCCTTTTAGATACTTGCACAGTCATGATTCCTTTACATATCACCTTACATAGAAACAGCATAGAACTGACTATAACCATCACTTAATACCTTAATGCAGTATCCTAAGCTCTGCTTTCTTCTCTTGCATTATACGTTAGAACCTAAGAGAGAATGCTTAGAGCAGCCCTTCCTAAGTACGTCTTCATGATGCAAAAATTTGAACTTCAGCTCTAATGGTCTTGGGCAGCTAGCTGTCTGTATTACTGATATATGACTACCCACAAAATTTTCTTAGCAAACAAAAAAAGTATATATATATAATGGATTTGGGAATAAAACCCTTAAAAACTAAATACCATGCAAACTCTCCATCATTTAAAATACCTATAAATCTAGACAATCTGATTACAAATCCCATATACATTTCTTATAATTTTCAGTAAGTATTCTACAGAAAAGTAAAGCTGCTTGCTTCCTTTCCTATCTATACAGTTACTTGAAAGCAATAAGGTTGCTTGATGTCCAAAGAAATTCATAATTAGAAATTATCATTTATTCACACTACTTAGATAAGTTCTAATTACTGACATTTTCTATATTTATACAAATTGTTCTGCAATTGTTTGTTCTTCCAAATTGACTTTTTATGTAGCTAGCTGTTACTGAAATAAGCAATTTCAAAAATTCAGAAGTTCTAGTTTTTATTTTTTAATCATTAGTCTTTTTTAATATCCTTAAGTTTAATTTTTGTGATTTTCATACAATATAATTTGATGATATTTAGACTCCTGCCACTAAAGCCCCACCCATGATTGATGCCCTCCAATTTAATGTACCCCATCCAATTTAATAAGACCTATAGAGTCTAATTTGTGTCTTCTAATGTCATTCAAGGTGGGTCTATCCCCTGGAGGCTGATTAACCTATCAAGAATCCCATGCTTGTAAAACACTATCTCTGCCCATCTCAGTAGACATCGATTGCCACAGTTTTCTTAGGTGGGGCTGGAGCTTCTTACTCATTTACTTCCTCATGTCTATGCTGGGATATTTTCTGGTTGCATGGGGTTTGTTCATGCTGTCACATTGCTATGAGTTCATATGAGTAACTGGCCAACTATCTGGAAAACTCAGTTTCCTTGTGGTCATCTACCATCTTTAGCTCTTACAACCATTCTGGCCCCTCTTCTGAAATGATCCCTGAGCCTTGGGAAGCAGAAGTTTAGAACAGGTGTCATATTCAGGAAAAAGTATGAGTTTTTGCCTGCACGCATGCAAGAGAACCTGTGTGCCATGCCCACAGAGACCAGAAGAGGGCATCGGAGCCTTTGGACCTGGAGCTAGAGATGGTTGTTAGCTGTCATGTGGGTGCTGGGAACTAAACCCAGGTCCTCTGGAAGAGTAGCTACTGCTCTTACTGCTGAACCATCTCTCTAGCCCCCAAATTTTTAGTTCTTATAAAACATATTTTAAAGAAAGTTATAACTGTTGAGTCATTTTGAATTTTAGATCTGGTTTGCTTAGACTGAAGCAAACAAAGTTGAATGTAATAGTCACTGTATACAGAATAAGTCAGCCACCTTGGTGTCTGCTCTCCTTTATCTGAAGTTAACGTCCTATCTCTTTTGACACTCTGATCATAAAGTTCATTACTAAAGTGTCCCAAATCATTGTCCTCCATGTACAGCACTTTCTCACAAAATATCCCGGAGCCTGATGATTAATTAAAAACTACAAGTTGGGGGAGAGCTCCTGAGAGTACTTATGTCTAAGAAAAGACAAAATGGCGTTAGCCAGGCCACCTGGAGATGTTTGTCGGTCCTCTTGAATGGCTTCTCGGTTGCTGGGGTTCTCACAGGTGTGCATCGCCATGTCTGGTCTCAGAAAAATGTTTTGAAAAAGATAATACCTGGAAGGTGTTTTCAATTAATTTACTAACCCATCTTTCTTTGTTTTATTAATTTTATTTTTATTTTTTTGGTCTTTTTGAGACAGGGTCTCCCTGTAGCCCCAGCTGTCCTGGAACTTACTATGTAGACCAGGTTGGCCTTGAACTCACAGAGATCCACCTGCCTCTGCTGGGATTAAAGGCGTGCACCACCACACCCGGCCTGTTTTATTACTTTTTAAGATACTTCTTCCTTTATGTGTGTGTAGACCTTCACCAGAGTACTTGGGACTAATTTCTGTTGGAAAAACCAATTTAGTCTTTGTCATTTATTATGTCATAATTATATTTCACATCAACACAGACATTAATACTTCTAGGAAATATTTATACTAAAGAAAAATTTTCTTAAGGTGTCTATTTAAAACAGAAAAATGTAATAATAATTTTTGGCTTGTTCAATGTGGTTAACAGCAGTCAGTTCTTTAAATACTAATCTTCGCAAGAAAATGAGAGGTGCTGGAGGCCTTTCAGAAGCCGAGAGCTAAGAGCTTCTGAAATTACGAAACACCCTCCCACCCTTCCCTGGTGTCTGCCTCTGGCATCTACTTTACTGTTATGTGCGCCTCAGCACAAGCAATGGATCACATCAGGATAAGGGGAAAACAAAATGACTATTGCTTGGAATAAATTGAGGTCTCAAGTGCCAATATTCACCTGGTGCTGCTTCTCTTAACGCATGCTTTTCACGGAGCCAATCACAAGTGGAACTAGGGACCAGAAGGCCAACTTAGTAACTGCACTGATAAGTCCTACAAAGTTCAAATGTTACTAAAGGGTCCACAACAAGAGAGCAGGTGGAAGCCATCAGATCAAGCTGATAGTATGAATTCACTTGCCTGTGGGCCTGGGTCACTAGTCAGGATGCACCTGGTCTGGACCAGGTGTTCTCTCCCATTTCTATTACCCAAGAGCCAAGGCAAAGTGCCCGGCTGATTCAGGTGAAACCCACACCTTGACGTAGTAGCCATAAACCACTATGGCATTAGTTTTTCAGTTGGAAATGAACCTTTTCTATTCCAAAACTGCTGACAAAATAGAGAAATTTGATATATTACCCAAAATTCTTGTAAACCAGGGGAATAAACATTTTTTGAAACACAATTTTATGAATTTGGCATCTTTTCTTCATGTCATTGTCAACTGATAACAAATATCTACTAAATTTTAAAACCTCAGGTTTCCAAATTAGGCTAAGGTCTAAGTCATCGGTACCATTTATACTCAAAGAGATCTGGCAGTCAGATTCAACAGCCCATGACACAAATTTGGGGATGAAATGATGGGACACTTTAGAGACAACAAAGAAAAAAGCACCTAGATACCGCTCCACAAAAAGCTGAGGTGCATCAGCAAAACAGTCAAACCCGGGAAACTTGAAGTTAATAACAATCAAGATAGCCAGCATGGCTGGAAAGGGATTCTGGCAGCTGAGCAAATGCCTGGTTTTCCTATTGTACTTGATGTGCTTTGAAAATAGACACAGAAAGTCCTGCTTTGAACCAAATAAACACTGTAAATATCAGATTCTTAGCCTCCTGTGTGAGTTCCGGAAGCATTTTTGAGGGTAACATCCATTTTAAGGCATTTTAAAATTGGGGCTTTCTCATGAATGTGGTCAAATGGAATTTATAACAAAGTCACTAACGGAATGTATTTGCATGACTCATTTATCCTTTTATAGGATACGCATGGCCAGACACAAGGGTGTTATCTACAGTGTTTCTAAAATTACCTTTCTGAGACTTTCATTCCACTTTAGGAAACTTCAAAGAAAAGGAACATATTTCTTCTGGGTTACTTTAAAAACAGGTAGATGGTTTTCAAATGAAAGAAAGAGATGTGTGGGGATAGTGTGCAAGAAGTAGCCTTTTAACAAGCACTTGAAGTCGCAGTAACAGAAAAACTGGAGAAAATAAGATATAAATCACAACTGTAAAGATGCACTCTCTGTGTAGGAAGATAAAAGGACACATCTTACAAGTGCCATTGTTCAATGGTAACAACTGTTAGAAAACAAAACAAAAATTAAATCAACCAACAAAACCCCTGCTTCAATTTTAAGAAAAGAGCAATTTAAACTGGCAACAGGTTCTTGCAAAGAAGTGAATATTTCCCCCCTCCAAGTTAGTGACAAGGAAACCAGGGCCAAACATATAACCTTCTACGGCTCCTTCCACATTTTATAAGGTCCTAAAGAATTTATCATTTTACATTTATAAGGAACAAAAGGCAGCCTGTTGGTACTTTAACTCTTTCAGGGTACTGTCCTTTTCTCTCTGCATTCTAGAGTTTCATTTGAGGCTGGATCTCTAGTCAGTCACCATTAATGTTGGGTGTCTGCTGTCATTCACACAGAGAAGATTGATTAATTCAGAGAACACATTACAGATGAGTCCAATGGAACTGCTTGCTCATCGAGTTCAGGATTCAATTTTTCAATTTGTATGTAAGTTCTGTTGCTTTCTGGTTATATGAAACTTGAGGTTGGAATCTACAGACAGTAAAATGAAGTTGGTCAACCTCAAATGAGTTGGGCTTGTGCCTAGAGCTCTAAGGTGATCTGGAATCTGTCAGAAGGAACAGCAGCCCTCGCAGGTACTCAGGATTCAATGAGTAGCTATTAAATCCTAACCACCTGGGAAGTCAGAGCCAAAGTCAGAATGCCCTGAATCATCTGTCTCCACAGTCCTTCACAGTGAGACTTGGTGACAGAGCCTTGGGGCAGGGTTCTTCCCAAAACAAGAACAACTGAAAACGGGGGTTAGAGTAGCAGAAGCTACCAAAGGGGCAATGAAAGTCCGGGCTGAGCTTGCCTCCAGGTCCTTCTCTAAGCGCTCACAGTATCAGCCTGCCACTGGCATTTCCAGAATCCAAGGTCTGTGGAAAGAGAATCCTAGGACCTCTGGCCCTGAAGAGAATATAAACAGCTATTCAGTGTCTGCCTGAAACTTGGGTGAAACATTTGATATTTGAAAGAATTGCTCTAAAGGGTAAGTTAAATATGTTTTTCTGCAGCATTAGCTCTGAGTTAAGTTATATCATAAGAAAGAAATGTTTCTAGATTATATTATCTTAGCTCCTTTCAGAAATGCCTTGTAAAGGTTAAGCTTTGATGTTAACACCCTCAACTTTTATAAAGGTGAAACTAAACCCTTGTACATTTAACTGCCTGCTCATTGTATGTCTAGTAGGAATCTCTAGCATAAATTCCTCCTTCGATTTGGTCAGGAAAGGATTTTCTTTTCTTCAGGTGAATTTTAACACTACTTTTGTTGGGTGGGAAGAAACTGAATAAATCAATCTACTGACCTTTGAAACTGGCTGCCAAACTCTCTGCAGCTGCTGTCACCAAGCCCTTCTAAGTTCTTGTCATAGTGAACTAGCTCTCGCTCTTTCCTCCTCTTCCTCTCCAGGGTTATTAGTACTTGAGATCTACAGATTGCTTCAGAATCGCCCAGGGGCCTTTGGAAAATAAGGATGGATACCCAAGCCACATCCCAGACACTGGCACAGTTGCTCTTGAAAGTGGGATAGGACTGTGAACTGCTGAAAGCCTCATTTGTATGCTCCCTCCCGTCTGAAATATTAGAAATCATTCTCATCTACCCTTTAGGGAATTCAGATCGTTCATTTTGAATTGAACACTATGATAGGAAATATTCTCACACATATACATACTGTCCTTTATAGTTTCAAAGAGGTAAGATGGTGAGAAAAACCAACAGAAGTCCTTATGGTATGAAAAATGTGTAAAACTCACCAGGCTGTTGCCTATCACTGAGGTCACGGTAAAGAAAAATATACACAGACGAGGGAAGTCATTAATGAAACTGAGCAAGCTTTTTGCAGAAAGAAAGAAAACTTCAAAGCTCTGTATCCCAGGTAGTTAAACACAAGATCTCAAATTAATTGTTTTTGTTTTTTAAAGTTCTTTTGTACAAAATTTTTGTTTTCGCTATAAACTAACTGCATGTGTTTGATTATTAGATAGTCTTCTAGCTTTCCTCTATAAAAAATTATTACAAACATTAAAACCAGGCTATAGCTGCTTTGCAATGAGTATCTTTGATGGAACTCTTAGACCTGTATGTAATGGTGGTATTTTCGAGTCCAACTGTCAAGTCTACCTAGTACAGACTCAATCTAAAGATAGAACTGTCAGTTATCAGAAGCAAAATTTCAAAACATCCAGATCCATTGTTTAAAATGTGACGAATATTCATGTAACAACATACCCCGTATTACTAAAGATAAATTCGTTTTGAACATTATGTGAATGAGATCTGATATTCTCTTTATTAAATTACTCCTTCCTTCTTATAGAATTCACATAGTAAAATATCTCACTCTTCCAGAAAAAGAGTTATATGAAAACAAATGACATTAACTTGTAGCCAGGATTTTGTCAAAGTTTAAATATATGCTTATAAGGCTTTAAAAGATTCTATTCAGAGTCTCTAAAAATATGGCAGGATAAGCACAAATAACCAACTTCCTTTAGATATAACTAACAAAAATAGACAAAATGGTAAAAGTATAAGACTAATGATAATTTTTACTCCCAGACAGTAACCCAGCATAGAACTGGGAAAATGAACAGCAAACCCCAATCTTATCTAAAGGAATATTGACAACTCATTGCTGCTACATGAGGAACAGCTGATATTCCTAAAACAAGGATCGCTAGATAGGCTGACTAGATTTGCCAGATGGACAAGCACTGAAGAATGGCTGGGGGTATCGACAATGCAGTGGACAGTAACAGGGATGACAGAGTATATGGGCTCCAGTGTGTGGGAGGGGGGAGGCTATGGGAAGGTGCTATTTGGGAAGTGGGTATACAGATGAATAGGATTGAGTGGGAAGTTCTGTACGATATACACACACAAAAAACACAACAAATTTAAAAAAGATATATTTGAGGAGGAAGCATAAAAATTTAGTTCATGTTAAATAGTAGAGATGATAAACATTACCAGTGAAATCTACCTGATGATTTTATATCCATACTTAGGTACTAAGGATCCGAGTGTAACCGGCTATGACTAGTAATGATCAGATACATAGAGATTAAAGACACATGTGCAAACATC